>NC_057361.1:64178801-64519515 GCF_016509475.1 Prionailurus bengalensis | reverse complement strand
GGGCAGACATCAGGTCTGACTGCGGCCCCGCCCACCAACTCCAGTTATACACCACAGCACAGGGGAAGTGCCCTGCAGGTCCTCACCACGCCAGGGACTATCCAAAATGACCAAGCGGAAGAACTCCCCTCAGAAGAATCTCCAGGAAATAACAACAGCTAATGAGCTGATCAAAAAGGATTTAAATAATATAACAGAAAGTGAATTTAGAATAATAGTCATAAAATTAATCGCTGGGCTTGAAAACAGTATACAGGACAGCAGAGAATCTCTTGCTACAGAGATCAAGGGACTAAGGAACAGTCACGAGGAGCTGAAAAACGCTTTAAACGAAATGCATAACAAAATGGAAACCACCACAGCTCGGCTTGAAGAGGCAGAGGAGAGAATAGGTGAACTAGAAGATAAAGTTATGGAAAAAGAGGAAGATGAGAAAAAGAGAGATAAAAAAATCCAGGAGTATGAGGGGAAAATTAGAGAACTAAGTGATACACTAAAAAGAAATAATATACGCATAATTGGTATCCCAGAGGAGGAAGAGAGAGGGAAAGGTGCTGAAGGGGTACTTGAAGAAATCATAGCTGAGAACTTCCCTGAACTGGGGAAGGAAAAAGGCATTGAAATCCAAGAGGCACAGAGAACTCCCTTCAGACGTAACTTGAATCGATCTTCTGCACGACATATCATAGTGAAACTGGCAAAATACAAGGATAAAGAGAAAATTCTGAAAGCAGCAAGGGGTAAACGTGCCCTCACATATAAAGGGAGACCTATAAGACTCGTGACTGATCTCTCTTTTGAAACTTGGCAGGCCAGAAAGAATTGGCACGAGATTTTCAGGGTGCTAGACAGAAAAAATATGCAGCCAAGAATCCTTTATCCAGCAAGTCTGTCATTTAGAATAGAAGGAGAGATAAAGGTCTTCCCAAACAAACAAAAACTGAAGGAATTTGTCACCACTAAACCAGCCCTACAAGAGATCCTAAGGGGGACCCTGTGAGACAAAGTCCCAGAGACATCACTACAAGCATAAAACATACAGACATCACAATGACTCTAAACCCGTATCTTTCTATAATAACACTGAATGTAAATGGATTAAATGCGCCAACCAAAAGACATAGGGTATCAGAATGGATAAAAAAACAAGACCCATCTATTTGCTGTCTACAAGAGACTCATTTTAGACCTGAGGACACCTTTAGATTGAGAGTGAGGGGATGGAGAACTATTTATCATGCGACTGGAAGCCAAAAGAAAGCTGGAGTAGCCATACTTATATCAGACAAACTAGACTTTAAATTAAAGGCTGTAACAAGAGATGAAGAAGGACATTATATAATAGTTACAGGGTCTATCCATCAGGAAGAGCTAACAATTATAAATGTCTATGCGCCGAATACCGGAGCCCCCAAATATATAAAACAATTACTCATAAACATAAGCAACCTTATTGATAAGAATGTGGTAATTGCAGGGGACTTTAATACACCACTTACAGAAATGGATAGATCATCTAGACACACGGTCAATAAAGAAACAAGGGCCCTGAATGAGACATTGGATCAGATGGACTTGACAGATATATTTAGAACTCTGCATCCCAAAGCAACAGAATATACTTTCTTCTCGAGTGCACATGGAACATTCTCCAAGATAGATCATATACTGGGTCACAAAACAGCCCTTCATAAGTTTACAAGAATTGAAATTATACCATGCTTACTTTCAGACCACAATGCTATGAAGCTTGAAATCAACCACAGAAAAAAGTCTGGAAAACCTCCAAAAGCATGGAGGTTAAAGAACACCCTACTAACGAATGAGTGGGTCAACCAGGCAATTAGAGAAGAAATTAAAAAATATATGGAAACAAACGAAAATGAAAATACAACAATCCAAACGCTTTGGGACGCAGCAAAGGCAGTCCTGAGAGGAAAATACATTGCAATCCAGGCCTATCTCAAGAAACAAGAAAAATCCCAAATACAAAATCTAACAGCACACCTAAAGGAACTAGAAGCAGAACAGCAAAGGCAGCCTAAGCCCAGCAGAAGAAGAGAAATAATAAAGATCAGAGCAGAAATAAACAATATAGAAACTAAAAAAACTGTAGAGCAGATCAACGAAACCAAGAGTTGGTTTTTTGAAAAAATAAACAAAATTGACAAACCTCTAGCCAGGCTTCTCAAAAAGAAAAGGGAGATGACCCAAATAGATAAAATCATGAATGAAAATGGAATGATTACAACCAATCCCTCAGAGATACAAACAATTATCAGGGAATACTATGAAAACTTATATGCCAACAAATTGGACAACCTGGAAGAAATGGACAAATTCCTGAACACCCACACTCTTCCAAAACTCAATCAGGAGGAAATAGAAAGCTTGAACAGACCCATAACCAGCGAAGAAATTGAATCGGTTATCAAAAATCTCCCAACAAAAAAGAGTCCAGGACCAGATGGCTTCCCAGGGGAGTTCTACCAGACGTTTAAAGCAGAGATAATACCTATCCTTCTCAAGCTATTCCAAGAAATAGAAAGGGAAGGAAAACTTCCAGACTCATTCTATGAAGCCAGTATTACTTTGATTCCTAAACCAGACAGAGACCCAGTAAAAAAAGAGAACTACAGGCCAATATCCCTGATGAATATGGATGCAAAAATTCTCAATAAGATACTAGCAAATCGAATTCAACGGCATATAAAAAGAATTATTCACCATGATCAAGTGGGATTCATTCCTGGGATGCAGGGCTGGTTCAACATTCGCAAATCAATCAACGTGATACATCACATTAACAAAAAAAGAGAGAAGAACCATATGATCCTGTCAATCGATGCAGAAAAGGCCTTCGACAAAATCCAGCACCCTTTCTTAATAAAAACCCTTGAGAAAGTCGGGATAGAAGGAACATACTTAAAGATCATAAAAGCCATTTATGAAAAGCCCACAGCTAACATCATCCTCAACGGGGAAAAACTGAGAGCTTTTTCCCTGAGATCAGGAACACGACAAGGATGCCCACTCTCACCGCTGCTGTTTAACATAGTGCTGGAAGTTCTAGCATCAGCAATCAGACAACAAAAGGAAATCAAAGGCATCAAAATTGGCAAAGATGAAGTCAAGCTTTCGCTTTTTGCAGATGACATGATATTATACATGGAAAATCCGATAGACTCCACCAAAAGTCTGCTAGAACTGATACAGGAATTCAGCAAAGTTGCAGGATACAAAATCAATGTACAGAAATCAGTTGCATTCTTATACACTAACAATGAAGCAACAGAAAGACAAATAAAGAAACTGATCCCATTCACAATTGCACCAAGAAGCATAAAATACCTAGGAATAAATCTAACCAAAGATGTAAAGGATCTGTATGCTGAAAACTATAGAAAGCTTATGAAGGAAATTGAAGAAGATTTAAAGAAATGGAAAGACATTCCCTGCTCATGGATTGGAAAAATAAATATTGTCAAAATGTCAATACTACCCAAAGCTATCTACACATTCAATGCAATCCCAATCAAAATTGCACCAGCATTCTTCTCGAAACTAGAACAAGCAATCCTAAAATTCATATGGAACCACAAAAGGCCCCGAATAGCCAAAGGAATTTTGAAGAAGAAGACCAAAGCAGGAGGCATCACAATCCCAGACTTTAGCCTCTACTACAAAGCTGTCATCATCAAGACAGCATGGTATTGGCATCAAAACAGACACATAGACCAATGGAATAGAATAGAAACCCCAGAACTAGACCCACAAACGTATGGCCAACTCATCTTTGACAAAGCAGGAAAGAACATCCAATGGAAAAAAGACAGCCTCTTTAACAAATGGTGCTGGGAGAACTGGACAGCAACATGCAGAAGGTTGAAACTAGACCACTTTCTCACACCATTCACAAAAATAAACTCAAAATGGATAAAGGACCTAAATGTGAGACAGGAAACCATCAAAACCTTAGAGGAGAAAGCAGGAAAAGACCTCTCTGACCTCAGCCGTAGCAATCTCTTACTCGACACATCCCCAAAGGCAAGGGAATTAAAAGCAAAAGTGAATTACTGGGACCTTATGAAGATAAAAAGCTTCTGCACAGCAAAGGAAACAACCAACAAAACTAAAAGGCAACCAACGGAATGGGAAAAGATATTCGCAAATGACATATCGGACAAAGGGCTAGTATCCAAAATCTATAAAGAGCTCACCAAACTCCACACCCAAAAAACAAATAACCCAGTGAAGAAATGGGCAGAAAACATGAATAGACACTTCTCTAAAGAAGACATCCGGATGGCCAACAGGCACATGAAAAGATGTTCAGCGTCGCTCCTTATCAGGGAAATACAAATCAAAACCACACTCAGGTATCACCTCACGCCAGTCAGAGTGGCCAAAATGAACAAATCAGGAGACTATAGATGCTGGAGAGGATGTGGAGAAACGGGAACCCTCTTGCACTGTTGGTGGGAATGCAAATTGGTGCAGCCGCTCTGGAAAGCAGTGTGGAGGTTCCTCAGAAAATTAAAAATAGACCTACCCTATGACCCAGCAATAGCACTGCTAGGAATTTATCCAAGGGATACAGGAGCACTGATGCATAGGGCCACTTGTACCCCAATGTTCATAGCAGCACTCTCAACAATAGCCAAATTATGGAAAGAGCCTAAATGTCCATCAACTGATGAATGGATAAAGAAATTGTGGTTTATATACACAATGGAATATTACATGGCAATGAGAAAAAATGAAATATGGCCTTTTGTAGCAACGTGGATGGAACTGGAGAGTGTTATGCTAAGTGAAATAAGCCATACAGAGAAAGACAGATACCATATGGTCTCACTCTTATGTGGATCCTGAGAAACTTAACAGGAACCCATGGGGGAGGGGAAGGAAAAAAAAAAAAAGAGGTTAGAATGGGAGAGAGCCAAAGCATAAGAGACTGTTAAAAACTGAGAACAAACTGAGGGTTGATGGGGGGTGGGAGGGAGGAGAGGGTGGGTGATGGGTATTGAGGAGGGCACCTTTTGGGATGAGCACTGGGTGTTGTATGGAAACCAATTTGTCAATAAATTTCAGAAAAAAAAAAAAAAAGGAGGGCACTTGTGATGAGCACCGGGTGTTATATACTTGATGAATCACTAAATTCTAATCCTAAATCCAATATTGCCCTATATGTTAACTAACTAAAATTTAAATACAAACTTGAAATAAAAAGAAAAAAGTCCTCATATTAGCAATCAAAATTCCAACAGCAGAAAGTAAAAAAAAAAAAAAAAAAAAAAAAAAAAAAAGAACCTGAAGCAAGGAGAAGGAAGGAAAGAATACAAGTAAAAGCAGAAAATAATGAATATGAAAAAAACAATAGAGAACATTAATGAATACAAAGGTTGAACCTTTAGATGAAACGAATAAAATTGATAAACCTCCATCATGAAAACAAATAAAATAGGGTATTGCTACAGATTCTGCAGCTATTAAAAAAGGGTGACTATTGTGTGTTTGTGTGTTTTTTATGTTTGTTTGTTTGTTTGTTTGTTTGTTTTATTTGTCTATGTGCTTGCATGTCTTTGGTCCCTGTTTGTATGTTTGTTTTCCTTAACAGGGCTAATTCAAGAAACAAATCAAAGTACACCTCATGGAGAGTCCAAAACATCACTATAAGTAGAGAAATAAAATAACCAAAATCACAACAATAGAGAACAAGTAACACTATCCACAAAACACCTCCTGAAGGGCCAGGCCCTGGACAGTGTATAACCCCTCCTTTAATATAGAAGTGCTTACAGGTGCAGAGCACATAACAAGGTTTTTAAACTCATAAAGGACAGAAAACTAGCTAAATGACGAAATGGAAGAATTCTCCTCAAAAAAAAATCCAGGAAGAATTGACAGCTAAAGGATTGATCAAAACAGATATAAGCAATATAACTGAACAAGAATTTAGAATAATAGTCATAAGATTAATCTCTAGGCTTGAAAAAGGCATAGAAAACAGCAGAGTATCTACTGCTGCAGAGATAAAGGAACTAAAAACTAGTCATGATGAATTAAAAAATGATATAAATGAAGTGAAAAATTAAATGGAGGCGGCCACAGCATGGATTGAAGAGGCAGAGGAGAGAATAGGTGAATTAGAAGATAAAATTATGGAAAAAGAGGAAGCTGAGAAAAAGAGATAAAAAAATTCAGAAGTATGAGGGGAGAATTAGAAAACTAAGTGATGCAATCAAACGGAAAAATATCCGTATCATAGGAATTCCAGAAGAGAAAGAGGGAAAGGGGATGAAGGTGTACTTGAACAAATCACAGCTGAGAACTTCCCAATCTGGAAAGGAAACAGGCATTGAAATCCCAGAGGCACAGTGAACTCCCTTAAGACATAACATGAATCAATCTTCTGCACAACATATCATAGTGAAACTGGCAAAATACAAAGATAAAGAGAGAATGCTGAAAGCAACTAGGGATAAATGTGCCTTAACATACAAAGGTAGACACATAAGGGTAGTAGCAGACCTATCTACCAAAACTTGGCCGACAGAAAGGAATGGGAGGGAATCTTCAATGCTATCAACAGGAAAAATATGCAGCCAAGAATCCTTTATCCAGCAAGTCTGTCATTCAGAAAAGAAGGAGAGATAAAGGTTTTCCCAGACAAACAAACAGTGAAGGAATTCATCACCACTGAACCACCCTACAAGAGATCCTAAGGGGGACTCTGTGAGTGAAATGATGCAAGTACCACAAAGTACCAGAGACATAACTACAAGCATGAAACCTACAGATAACACAATGACTCTAAGCCCATATCTTTCAATAATAACACGGAATATAAATGGACTAAATGCTCCAATCAAAAGACATAGGGTATCGAAATGGATAAAGAAAACAAGACCCATCTATTTGCTGTCTACATGAGACTCGTTTTAGACCATAGGACAACTTCAGATTGAAAGTGAGGGGATGGAAAACTATTTATCATGCTACTGTAAATCAAAAGAAAACTCGCGTAGCCATACTTATATCAGACAAACTAGACTTTAAATTAAAGGCTGTAACAAGAGATGAAGAAGGAAAGGCATTGTATAATAATTACAATAATTTATCCATCAGGAAGAGCTAACAATTATAAATGTCTATGCGCCAAATATGGGGGCCCCCAAATATATAAAACAATTAATCACTAACATAAGAAACCTTATTGATAAGAATGTGGTAATTGCAGGAGACTTTAATACCCCCTGACAACAATGGACAGATGATCTATACACAGAATCAGTAAGAAAACAATGGCCCTGAATGATACATTGGATCAGATGGACTTGACAGATATATTTAGAACTCTGCATCCCAAAGCAACAGAATATACTTTCTTCTCGAGTGCACATGGAACATTCCCCAAGATAGATCACATGCTGGGTCACAAAACAGCCCTCAATAAATATAAAAGAATTGAAATAGTACCATGGACACTTTCAGATAACAATGCAATGAAACTTGAAATCAACCACAGGAAAACATCTGGAAAACCTCCAAAAGCATGGATGTTAAAGAACATCCTACTAAAGAAGGAATGGGTCAACCAGGCAATTATAAAAGAAGTTAAAAGATATATGGAAGCAAATGAAAATGAAAAGGCAACAATCCAAACCCTTTGGATTGCATCAAAAGCAGTCCTAAGAGGAAAATGCATTGTAATCCAGGCTTATCTTAAGAAACAAGAAAAATTTGAAAATCTAACATTGCACCTAAAGGAACTAGTAGCAGAACAGCAAAGACACCCCAAGCACAGCAGAAGAAGAGAAATAATAAAGATCAGAGCAGAATAAACAATATAGAATCCACAAAAAAAAACAGTAGAACAAATGAATGAAACCCAGAATTGGTTTTTTGAAAATATACAAAATTGATAAAACTCTAGCCAGGCTTCTCAAAAAGAAAAGAGAGAGGACTCAAATGGATAAAATCATGATTGGAAATGGAATTATTACAATCAATCCCTCAGAAATACAAGCAATTATCAGGGAATTCTATGAAAAACTATATGCCAACAAACTGGAAAACCTGGAAGAAATGGACAAATTCCTAACCACCCACACACTACCAAAACTCAAACAGGAAGAAATAGAAAATTTGAACAGACCCATAACTAGTGAAGACATTGAATCAGTTATAAAAAAAATCTCCCAACAAATAAGAATCCTAGACCAGATGGCTTCCCTGGGGAATTCTACCAGACACTTAAAGGAGAGTTAATACCTATCCCTCTCAAGATGTCCCAAAAGATACAAATGGAAGGAAAACTGAACTCATTCTATGAAGCCAGAATTACTTTCATTCCCAAACCAGAGAGAGGCCCAGCAAAAAAAAAAAACAGAACTACAGACCAATATCCCTGATGAATATGGATGCAAAAATTCTCACCAAGATACTAGCAAATTGAATTCAACACCATATAAAAAGACTTATTCACCATGATCAAGTGGGATTCATTCCTGGGCTGCAGGGCTGGTTGAATATTCGCAAATCAATTGATGTGATACATCACATTAATAAAAGAAAAGAAGAATATGATCTTATCAATCGATACAGAAAAAGCATTTGACAAAATTCAGCATCCTTTCTTAATAAAAACCCTCGAGAAAGTCGGGATAGAAGAAACATACTTAAACATCATAAAAGCCACTTATGAAAAGCCCTCAGCTAATATCATCCTCAACAGGGAAAAACTGAGAGCTTTCCCCCTGAGATCAGGAACACGACAGGGTGTCCACTCTCACCACTGTTGTTTAATATAGTATTGGAAGTCTTAGCATCGGCAATCAGACAACAAAATGAAGTCAAAGCCATCAAAATTGGCAAGATGAAGTCAAACTGTCACTTTTCGCAGACGACATGAAACTCTACATGGAAAACCTGACAGACTCCACCAAAAGTCTGTTAGAACTGACACATGAATTTAGCAAAGTCTCAGGGTACAAAATCAATGTACAGAAATTGGTTGTATTTTTATACACCAATAATGAAGCAACAGAAAGACAAATAAAGAAACTGATCCCATTCACAATTGCACCAAGAACCATAAAATACCTAGGAATAAACCTAACCAAAGATGTAAAAGATCTGTATGCTATAAACTATAGAAAGCTTATGAAGGAAATTGAAGAAGACACAAAGAAATGGAAAGACATTCCCTGCTCATGGATTGGAAGAATAAATATTGTTAAAATGTCGGGGCACCTGGGTGGCTCATTCAGTTGGGCGGTCGACTTCGGCTCAGGTCATGATCTCGCGGTCCGTGAGTTAGAGCCCCGCGTCGGGCTCTGTGCTGACAGCTCAGAGCCTGGAGCCTGTTTCAGATTCTGTGTCTCCCTCTCTCTGACCCTCCCCCATTCATGCTTTGTCTCTCTCTCTCTCAAAAATAAATAAACGTTAAAAAAATTAAAAAAAAATAAACATTGTTAAAATGTCAATAATACCCAAAGCAATCTACATATTCAATGCAATCCCAATCAAAATTGCATCAGCATTCTTCTCAACGCTAGAACAAGCAATCCTAAAATTTGTATGGAACCACAAAAGACCCCAAATAGCCAAAGTAATATTGAAGAAGAAAACCAAAGCGGGAGGCATCACAATCCCAGACTTTAGCCTCTACTACAAAGCTGTAATCATCAAGACGGTATGGTATTGGCACATAAGCAGACACATAGGCCAATGAAGTAAAATTGACCCACAAACATATGGCCAACTAATCTTTGACAAAGCTGGAAAGAATATCCAATGGAAAAAAGACAGTCTCTTTAACAAATGGTGCCGGGTGAATTGGACAGCAACATGCAGCAGAATGAAACTAGACCACTTTCTACACCATTCACACAAATAAACTCAAAATGGATAAAGGACTTGAATGTGAGACAGGAAACCATCAAAACCCTCGAGGAGACAGCAGGGAAAATCCTCTTTGACCTCAGCTGCAGCAATTTCTCACCAACGCCTGTTATTTCTTGTCTTTCTGATTTTAGCTATTCTGACATGTATGAGGTGATTTATCATTGTAGTTTTGATTGGCATTTTCTTGATGGTAACTTATGATGGATATCTTTTCAAGTGTTTGTTGGCCATATAGATTGTCTTCTTTGGAGTATTATCTGCTCATGACATCTGCCCACTTTTAATTGGATTATTTGTGTTTTGGGTGTTGAGTTTGATAAGGTCTTTATATATGTCAGATACTAACCCTTTATCAGATATGCCACTTGTAAAAATGTTTTCACATTCCATAGGCTGCTTTTTAGTTTTCTTGATTATTTCCCGCACTATGCAGAATCATTTTTATTTTGATGAGCTCCCAATAGGTTATTTTTGCTTTTGTTTTCCTTACCTTGGAGACGCATCTAGGAAAAAGTTGCTCCAGCCTATGTCAAATAGACTACTGCCTACATTGTATTCTAGGATTTTTTATGGTTTCAGGTCTCACATGTAGGTCTTCAAACATTTTGAATTTCTTTTTGTGTATTGTGTAAGAAAGTGGTCCAATTTCTTTCTTTTGCATGTTGCCATTCAATTTTCACAACACCATTTGTTGAAGAGATTTTTTCCCACTAGATATTCTTTCCTGATTTTTCAAAGATTAATTGACCACATAGTTGTAGGTTTATTTCTGGTTTGTCTATTCTGTTCCATTGATCTTTATGTCTATTAGTGTGCCAGAACCATACAGGTTTGAGGACTACATCTTTGTAATATAACTTAAAGTCCAGAAATGTGATGCTTTAAGCATTATTTTGTTTACTCAGGGTTGTTTTGGCTATTTGGGGTGTTTTGTGGTTCCATATAAATTTTAAAATTGTTTGTTCTAGTTCAATGAAAAATGCTGTTAGTATTTTGATAAGGATCACATTAAATGTGTACATTGCTTTGGGTAGTGTAGATATTTTGTAAGTTTGTATTCAAATTACAATTAGTTAACATACAGTGTAATATGAGTTTGAGATGCAAATTACAGTGATTCACACTTCCACACAAACCTAGTGCTCATAACAAGGGCACACCTTAATCCTCACCACTTATTTTTTAAACATTTTTTAATGTTTATGTTTGAGAGACAGAGAGTGAGTGGGTGAGGGGCAGAGAGAGAGGGAGACACAGAATCTGAAGCAGACTCCAGGCTCCAAGCTCTCAGCACAGAGCCCAATGCAGGGCTCAAACTCACGAACTGTGAGATCATGACCTAAGCGAAGTCGGACGCTTAACCAACTGAGACACCCAGGTTCCCCCTTCACCACTTATTTAACCAATCTCCCCATTCACTTCCCTCTGGTAACAATCAGTTTGTTCTTTATAGTTAAGAGTCCCTTGCTTGGTTTGCGTCTCTCTTTCCCTTTTTTTCCCTTTTTTTCCCTTTTGTTCATTTGTCTTGTTTCTTAAATTCCACATAGGAGTGAAATCATATACTATTTCTCCTTCTCTGGCTGACTTATTTTATTTAGCATAATACACTCTACCTCCATTCACATCAGTGCAAATGGTAAGATTTTTTTTCTTTTTTATGGCTGAGTTATACACCATATCTTCCTTATGCATTCATCAGTCAATGGACACTTAGCCTGTTTCTATAATTTGGCTATTGTAGATAATGCCACTACAAACATTGTGGAGTATGCTTCCCTTTGAATTAATATTTTTGTATTCTTTCAGTAAATACCTGAAGTGCAATTGCTGGATCATAGGGTAGTTCTATTTTTAACATTTTGAAGAACCTTCATACTGTTTTCCAGAGTGGCTGCACAAGTCTGCATTCCCACCAACAGTGCAAGAGTATTCCCCTTTCTCTCCATCCTTACCAATATCTATTGTTTCTTGTGTTGTTGATGTTAGCCATTCTGACAGGTGTAAGGTTATATTTCATTGCAGTTTTCATTTGTATTTCCCTGATTATTAGTGATGTTGAATACATTTCCATGTCTCTGTTTTGCCATGTATATGTCTTCCTTGGAGAAATGTCTGCTTATGTCTTCTGCCCATTTTTAATTGGATTATTCAGTTTTTAGATGTTTGATTTTATATATTTTGATGTATTTTGTATACTAAGCCTTTATAAGATAGGTCCTTTCCAAATATCTTCCCCCATTCAGTAGGTTACCTTTTACTTTTGTTGATAGTGTTCTTCACTGTGCAGAAGGTTTTTAACTTTGATGTGGTCCTAATAGTTTATTTTAGCTTTTCATTTCCTTGCCTCAGGAGACATATCAAGATGTTATGGCTTATGTCAGAGAAATTATTGCCTACACATTCTTCTAGGATTTTTATGGTTTCAAGTCTTGAGCATAGGTCTTTCATCCATGTTGAATTTATTCTTGTGTGTGGTGAAAGAAAGTGGAAAGATTTTATTCATTTGTATGTTGTGCTCCAATTCTCCTAACACCATTTGTTGAAGAGACTGTTTTCCCAATTGCATATTCTTTCCTACTTTGTCAAAGATTGATTATATAATAGTGATTTTATTTCTGTATTTTCTATTCTGTTCCATTGATCTATGTGTCTATTTTTGTACCAGTACCATGATGTTTTGATTATGACAGCTTTGTGACATAACTTGAAGTCTGAACTTGTGATACATCTATTTTTTTTTAAGATTGCTTTAGCTCTTCAGGGTCTTTTCTGGTTCTACACAAATTTTAGGATTGTTTATTCCATTTCTGTGGAAAATGCCCTTAGTGTTTCGATAAGGATTGCATTAAATCTGTATATTACTTTGGAGAGTTTAGGCGTTTTAACAATATTTGTTCTTCCATTCCATGAACATGTCATTTCATTTGTTTGCATCATCCTCAATTTATTTCATCAGTGTTTTATAATTTTTAGAGTACAGGTCTTTTACCTCTTTGCTAAGTTTATTCCTAGTTACTTTATTATTTTTGGTGCAATTGCAAGTGAGATCTTTATTTGATTTTTCCTTCTGGTGCTTTCTTATTAGTATTAGAAAAGCAACATATTTCTGTACATTGATTTTTGTATCCTACAAATTTACCGAATTAATTCAGCAGTTCTGGTAGCTTTTTATTGGAGTGTTTAAGGTTTTTTATATATAGTATCAGGTCATCTTCAATTACTGAAAGTTTTGATTTTTTAAACAATTTACATGCCATTTATTTCTTTTTCTTGTGTTATTGCTGTGGCGTGGACTTTCAGTACTATCTTGAATGAAAGTGGCGAAAATGGAAGAGAATCTAAGATGGCATGCTTACTTCCTTGAACAGAGCTAAATAACTATTGAATAATTCTGAATACCCAAGAATTTTTTTCCTGAGAACTGATGGAACAAATTTCAAAACTAGAGAGAGAGAAGAGGTCACATTGAAGAAGGTAGTAAGTGCAGAGATGTGGTTTGGGGGAGAAATGGATCAGGGGTGCTGCAGAAGGAAAGGAGCCCTCTTCATATAAAAAGGTGAGAGACTGTGGAGTGCACAGGGGTATGCACAAGACTACTTCCCCCAAAGCCATTGGCTTGGAAAGTGAGAAGGGATGATTTTTCTGTTTTTACAACCAGTGCGGCTCAAAGACTGGAGTTTTAGAGGTCCATGGGCTTGGATGGGATAGAGTTCTGAGAGTGCTGCCCTAGTCCTGGAGAGAAGGCAGGCAAGCAACCCCAGAGAAGAATGTGCAATCTGAGGATCTCCTAAGTCACACAGGGAGAGACTGCTTGTACTTCTTCTTGGAACACATCTGTGAGAGGAGGTATTACCTTTCCAAGTACAAAAGAGCTGGAAGGTGCAATTTCCCTCCCCACCCTTCAGCATAGGCACAGAAATACCTGCTGTGGGTGGCTGACCAGGACACTAGCTCTTTATCTTGCTTTTCTCCAAATCCCATGCCCCAGTGCTCTGGTGTGACTACGTTTCTGGGTCAAGCCTGCATCCACCCAAATGTGGAAAATCCCTTTTCCAGAAGATCAGCATGGTCCCTGCCTGAAAGGGTCCAAAGAGACCCTGAAAGTTTGGAGTTTTAAAGTAAGCAGGCTTGGCTGTGGTAAAGCTAAAAGTGCACCGCACTGCTCCAGGCGCCCAAGCAACCCAGAGACAGACAGTGTGAAAACAGCAATATGAAAAATGCCTAGGATGCATGAAAGGCCATTATTCACTCTTCTGAAAGTGCTTCTTTGAGAGCAATGAGCATGGACTCCCCACTCTGGGAGAAAAGGAACAGGCTGGCACCATTTTCCTCCCCCATGATGCAGCATTAACCAATTTCAATAAACAGCAGAGTGCCAACACAAGCTACCTAATCTGTGTGCACCAAGTCCTGCCCCCCAGAACTCTGCTGCTACTGATTTTCTCCAGCAAGTGTGCCTAAAGACCAGCACAGCTGACCCCTTCCATAGAAGACCAGCACAAACACCCACACACACTATATCTACTGATCATAGAGTTCTACAAAGTTTCGGTTCTAATGGAGATAGCATCAGGTCAATTTTAACAAGCACACCAAAGCACACCTGGCTAAAACTCGACACACTCTGTTCAAGGTCCAAACGTTGCCCACTGCAGGCAGGAAAGGCCACTTCAAATGACTGAAATAAGGGATAGAGGAACCAAAATATAGCAGCACAGTGCATGCAGCCCACACCAGAGACTCTTCCTGAAGCACCAGGCCCTGGGCAATATATGACTTTTTTTTCATAAAGCCACTACTCTCAGGAGCAGAAAACATAATAGGATTTTCTAACACAAAAAAGAAAATAGACCTAGACAAATGCTAAGATGGAATAATCCATCTAAAAAGAAAGAACAAGAAAACGTCAAGGCCAGAGATCTAATTGAAACAAATAAAAGTAAGATGCATGATGCACAATTTAAGGCAAGAATCATAAGGATACTCTCTAGGCTTGAGTAAAGCATGGAAGACATCAGAGAGACCCTTACCTCACAGACAAAAGAGCTTGAAAACAATCAGAAATAAAAATGCAATAACTGACATTCAAAACCAACTGAACAAAATAACCACACGATGGAAGAAGCAGAGGAATGAATAAGTGACATAGAAGATAGAATTATGGAAAATAATGAAGCTGATCAAAAGAGAGAAAGAAGAATGATGGATGAGAGGAGATTTAGGAAACTCAGTGACTCCATGAAACACAATATTTGTATTATAGGACTCCCAGAAGATGAGAGAAAAAAGGACAGGTTTAATTGAGGGAAAAATTAAATTAAATTAAATTAAATTGAGGGAAAAAGCATAGGTTTAATTGAGGGAAATAATAGCTGAAAACTTCCCTAATCTGGGGAAAGATACAGACATCCAAATAAAAGAGGCAAAGAGAAATCCCATCAAAATCAATGAAAAAGGCAAACACCAAGACACATTGTAGTTAAATTTTCAAAATATAGTGATAAAGAAAAATCCTAAAAGCAGCAAGACAAAAGTGACTAACTTACAAGGGAAGACACATCAGTCTAACATCATATCTCTCCACAGAAACATGGCAAGCCATAAGAGGGTGGCATGATATATTCAATATGCTGAATGGGAAAAATATGCCACCATGAATACTCTATTGAGCAAGGCTATCATTCAGAATAGGAAACATAATAAGTCATACAGAGAAGGACAGATTCCGTATGTTTTCACTCCTATATGGATCCCGAGAAACTTAACAGAACAGAAGACCATGGGTGAGGGGAAGAAAAAAAAATGGTTAGAGAGGGAGGGAACCAAAGCATAAGAGACTCCTAAAAACTGAGAACAAACTGAGGGTTGATGGGGGGGGAGGGGGGGGTGGGTGGGTGATGGGTATTGAGGAGGGCACCTGTTGGGATGAGCACTGGGTGTTGTATGGAAACCAATTTGACAATAAATTTCATAATGAAAATAAATAAATAGATAGATAGATAGATAATCTATTGAAAAAAAAAAAGAATAGGATACATAAAGAATTTACCAGACAAACAAAAACTAAAGGAATTCATGACCACTAAACTAGCCCTGCAAAAAATGTTAAAGGGGACTCTTTGAGTGGAAATAAAAGACCAAAAGTGACAAAGACTAGAAAGGAATAGAGAAATTCTCCAGAAAAACATGACAAAACAAGTACCAAAATGGCACTAAATTCATATCTATCAATAATTACTCTGAATGTAAATATACTAAACACTGCACTTAAAAGACATGAAGAATTAGAATGGATTTAAAAATGAGACCCATGTACATGCTGCCTACAAGATATTCATTTTAGACCTAATGACACCTGCATATTGAAGTGAGGGGATCGAGAAATATTTATTATTAAAATTAATATCAAAAGAAAGCGAGAGTAACAATATTTATCTCAGACGAATTAGAGTTTAAACCAAAGACTGAAGCAAAAGAGGGGTACTATATGATAATAAGGGAGACTATCCAACAAGATTTAACAATTGTAAATATGCCCACAACATGAGACCATCCAAATATATAAAACAATTAATACCAAACATAAAGGAACTTATTGATAATACAATAATAGGAAACTTCAACACCCCACTTACAGCAAGAGACAGATCATCTAAGCAGAAAATCAACAAGGAAACAATGGCTGTGAATGACACATTGGATAAGATTAACTTGACATATATTCATAACAATCTATTCTAAAGCAGCAAAATGCACATTCTTTTCATGTGGACATGGGACATTCTCCAAAATGGAACACATATTAGGTCACAAATCAGGTCTCAAGAAGTATAAAAAAATTAAGATTACACCATGGATCTTTTTGTACAACATTATGAACCTTGAAGTCAACCACAATAATAAATTTGGAAAGACCACAAACACATGGAAGTTAAAGGATATCCTACTAAAGAATGAATGGGTCAACGAGGAAATTAAAGAAGAAATTTGAAAAGTACATGGAAACATCTGAAAATGAAGACATGACAGTACAAAACCTTTGGGATGCAGGAAAGCGGTCTCAAGAGGGAAGTATATAGCAATACAGGCCTACATCAAGAAACAAGAAAAATTTCAAATTAAAAAACCTAAACTTACATCTAAAGGAGCAACAACAACAACAACAAACAAAGCCTAAAGCCAGCAGAAGAAGGGAAAAACTAAAGATTATAACAGAAGTAAATACTATAGAAATAAAAAGTACAATAGAGCAGAAGAATGAAACCAGGAGGTGATTCTTTGAAAAAAATTAATAAAATTGGTAAATATCTAGCCAGATTTATTCAAAATTAAAAAGATAAGATGGGGTGCTTTGGCGGCTCAGTCGGTTAGGGATATGACATCAGCTCAGGTCATGATCTCATGGTTTGTGTGCTCGAGCCCCACATCAGGCTCTGCACTGACAGCTCAGAGCCTGGAGTCTGTTTCAGGTGCTGTGTCTTCTTCTCTATGCATCCCCCCCTCCCCGCTCATGTCTTGTCTCTCTCTGTCTCTGAAAAACAAATAAATGTTAAAAAAGTTTTTTCTAAATGAAAAGAGCTAAAGCAAAAAAAAAAATCACAACAGAAAGAAACGAAATAATAAACACCACAGTTATTCAAACAATTATAATAGAATATTATGAAAAATTATATGCCAACAAATTGGGCAGTCTGGGAAAAATGTATAAATTCTAAGAAACATATAAACTACCAAAACTGGATCTAGAAGAAATAGAAAACTTGAACATACCGATACCAAGAAAAGAAATTGAATCAGTAATCAAAAATATCCCAACAAACAAAAGGCCAAGACCAGATGGTTTAATAGGGCAATTCTACCAAGCATTTAAAGAAGAGTTAATACCTATTCTTTTCATTCTATTCTAAAAAATAGAAGTGAAAGAAAAACTTCCAAACTCATTCTATGAGCCCAGCATTACCCTGATTCCAAAACCAGACAAAGACCCTACTAAAAAAGACAACTACAGGCCAATATCCCTGATAAACATTGATGTAAAATTCTCAACATAATACTAGCCAATCAAATTCAACAATACCTTAAAAGAATCATTCACTACAGTCAAGTGGGATTTATGCCTGGGCTGCAAGGATAGTTTCATATTCACAAATCAATCAATGTAATTCACCACATTAATAAAAGAAAGAATATGAACCATATGACCTCTCAATAGATGCAGAAAAAGCATTTGACAAAATACAACATCCATCCATAATAACAACCCTTAACAAAATAGGGCTAGAGGGAATGTAAACTCAACATCATAAAGGCCATATCTGAAAAAGCCACAGCGAATATCATAATCAATGGGGAAATACTAAGAGCTTTTCCTCTGTGGTCAAGAGAAGACCGAGATGTCCATTCTCACCATTATTATTGAACATAGTACTCGAACTCCTAACCTTAGCAATCAGACAACACACAAAAAAGGCATCCAAATTGGCAAGGAAGAAATAAAACTTTCACTATTTGCAGATGACATGAAATTCTATATAGAAAACCCAAAAGATTCCACAAGAAAATTGCTAGAACTGATGCATGACTTCAACAAAGTCACAAGATACAAAATTAATGTGCAAGAATCTGTTGCACTTCTATACACCAATAATGAAAAAGCAGAAAGAGAAATCAAGGAATCAATCCCATTTACACTTGCAACAAAAACTATTAGATGCATAGGCATAAACCTAACCAAAGAGGTAAAAGATATGTACTCTGAAAACTATAAAACACTGACAAAAAAATTGAAGATGCAAAGAAATGAAAACACAATCCATGCTCATGGATTGGAAAACCAATATTTTTTTTCAATATATGAAATTTATTGTCAAATTGGTTTCCATACAACACCTGGTGCTCATCCCAAAAGGTGTCCTCCTCCATACCCATCACCCACCCTCCAGAACCAATATTTTAAAAATGTTTATACTACCCAAAGCAATCTACACATTTAATACAATCCCTATAAAAATAACATCAACATTTTTCTCAGACCTAAAAAAGCAATCCTGGGGCCCATGGGTGGTTCAGTCGGTTAAGCATCTGACTCTGGCTCAGGTCGTGATCTCATGGTTCATGAGTTCAAGTCCCACATCGGGCTCTGTACTGACATCTCAGAGCCTGGGCCCTGCTTATGCTTCTGTGTATCCCCCTATCTCTTCCCCTACCTCGCTCACATTCTGTTTCTCTATCTCTCTCTCAAAAATATATAAACATTAAAAAAGAGGAAAGGAAAGGAAAGGAAAGGAAAGGAAAGGGAAGGGAAGGGAAGGAAGAGAAGAAGAGAAGAGAAGAGAAGAGAAGAGAAGAGAAGAGAAGAGGAGAGAAGAGAAGAGAAAGAAGAGAAGAGAGGAGAGGAGAGAAGAGAAGAAAAAGCAATCCTACAATTTATATGGAACAACAAAAGACCCAGAATAGCCAAAGCAATCTTGAAAAAGAAAAGAAAAGCTGGGGGCATCATAATTTCGGACTTCAAGTTATATTACAAAGCTGTAGTCATCAAGACAATATGGTACTGGCACAAAAATAGACACATAAATCAATGGAACAGAATAGAAAACCCAGAAATGAACCCAAAACCATATGGTAAACTTATCTTTGACATAGCAGGAAAGAATATCCAATGGGTAAAAAGACAGTCTGTTCAACAAATGGTGTTGGTAAAGCTAGACAGCTACATGCAAAAGAGTGAAACTGGACCACTTTCTTACACCATATACAAACATGAATTCAAAACTGATGAAAGACCAAAATGTGAGACAGGAAACTATCAAAATCCTAGAGAAGAACACGGGCACCAACCTCTTTGACCTCAGCCAGTACAACTTCTTCCTAGAGACACATCACTGGATGCAAGGGAAAAAAAAGCAAAAGTGAATTATTGGGACTTTAGCAAGATAAGCTTCTGCACAGTAAAGGAAACAATAAACAAAACTAAAAGGCAACTGACAGAATGGGAGAAGATATTTGCAAATGGGATGTTTGATAATGGGTTAGCATCCAAAGTCTACAAAGAACTTCGCAAACTCAACACCCAAAAAACAAATAATCCTGCTAAAAAATGGGAGAAAAGATGAATAAGCATTTTTCCAAAGAAGACATACAGATGACTAACACACATGAAAAGGTGCTCAACATCACTCACCACCAGAGAAATACAAATAAAGCAACAATGAGATACCACCTCACACTTGTAAAAATGGCTAAAACTAACAACACGGGAAACAACAGATGTAGGTGAGGATGCAGACTAAGGGAAACCCTCTTACACTGTTGGTGTCAATACAAACTGGTGCAGCCACACTGGAAAACAGTATGGAGGTTCCTTAAAAAGATAAAAATAGAACTACCCTACAATCCAGCAATTGCACTACTAGGTATTTATCCAAATGATACAAAAATACTAATTCAAAGGGGCACACGCACCCCGATATTTATAGCAGCATTGTCTATAGCAAAATTATCAAAAGAACCCAAATGTCCATTTACTGATGAATGGATAAAGGTGTGACATATGCGCACACACACACACACACACACATACACACACACACACACGCACAAATGCACACAAACAGTGGAATATTATACAGCCATGAAACGAATGAAATCTTGCCATTTGCTGGGGCGCCTGGGTGGCTCAGTTGGTTAAGCGTCTGACTTCAGCTCAGGTCACGATCTCGCGGTCCGTGAGTCCGAGCCCCGAGTCGGGCTCTGGGCTGATAGCTCAGAGCCTGGAGCCTGCTTCTGATTCTGTGTCTCCCTCTCTCTCTGTCCCTCCCCCATTCATACTCTGTCTCTGTCTCAAAAATAAATAAACGTAAAAAAAATTAAAAAAAAAAGAAATCTTGCCATTTGCAATGACATGGATGGAGCTAGAACGTATTATTCTAAGCTAAGTACCTCAGTCAGAGAACGATAAATACCACATTATTTCACTCATATATGGAATCTAAGAAACAAAATAGATTAAAAAAGAAGGGAGAAGAGAGGCATACCAGAAAACAGACTCTTAACTATAGAGAGCAAAGTGAGGGTTGATGGAGGGTTGATGGGTGGGTAATGGGTTAAATTGGTGATGGGTATTAAGGAGGGAACTTATTGAGATAAGCACTATGTGTTGTATGTATGCATTGTATGTAAGTGATGAATCCCTAAATTCTACACCTAAAAATAAAAATAATAATAATAATAATTCTGACTTATTAATGTGTCTTATTTTCTCTTTTATGCTTAGATAAATCTTTTAGAATGTAATATCCTAGCAATTTCATTTATCTTAAACTAAAATAAATTTAAATTTAATAGTTTTATTTAAACTATAATCTCATTTATCGCTTCTCGGCCTTTTGGCTAAGATCAAGTGTAGACTATAATCTCATTGAAAACTAATTCCACCCTAAAATTTGTGAATGTAGACATCCTAGTATTATTTCTGACCTTAGTGGAAAAGCTTTTAGTTTTTCCCTTTGAGGGTGATGTTACCTGTGGGGTTTTCATATATGGCCTTTATTATGTGGAGGTGGTTCCCTGTGGCCATTCTTTGTTGTGGGCTTTTATCATGAATTGATGTTGTACTCTTTCAAATGCCTTTTCTGCATCTACTGAAATGACCACGTTTATCCTTTATTTTCTTCATATGATCTATCACATAGATTAATTTACAAATATTAAAACACCCTTCAATCCCAGGAATAAATACCACTAATCATGGTGAATGATTTTTTAAGTATATTGTTTGGTTCCACCTGCTAATATTTCTTGAGGATTTTTGCATCTTTCTGCATCATACATATTGGCCTGTAGTTCTCTATTTTGGGGGCTGGTGTCTATCTGCTTTTGTATCAGGGTACTGCAGGCCTCATAGAATGAACTTGGAAGTTTTCCTTCCTCTTCTACTTTTTGGAATAGTTTGAAAAGAGTAGGTATTAACTCTTCTTTAAATATTTGGTATAAATCACCTGTGAAGCCATCTGGTCCTGGGCTTTTGTTTTGGGGGGGATTTTTTTCATTACTGATTCAATATCATTGCTGGTAGTCAGTCTGTTCAAATTTTCTATTTCTTCCTGATTTAGTTTTGGCAGGTAATATGTTTCTAGGAATTTATCCATTTCTTGTAGGTTGTCCAAATTTTGGCATATAATTTTTTTTAATATTCTCTTACAATCATTTGTATTTCTGTGGTGTGGGTTGTTATTTCTCCTCTTTCATTTTTGAATTTGTTTATATAAATCATCTCTCTCTCGCTCTCTCTCCATGCCTCTGGCTTGACGTCTATCAATTTTTTTTATCTTTTCAGGGAAACAGTCCCTGGTTTCATTGATATGTTCTACTGGGGTTTTTGTTTGTTTGTTTTGTTTATTTTAATTTTCTATATAATTTATTTGTGATCTATCTTTATTATATTATTTTCTTCTTTCTACTGGCTTTAGGTTTTGTTTTTTTCTTTTTCTAACTCAGGTGTAAGGTTAGATTTATTATTTGAGATTTTTCTTGCTTATTGAGGTAGGTCTGTATTGCTATAAACTAACATCTTAGGACAACTTTTTCTGCATTCTAAAGATTTTGGGCCCTTGTGTTTTCATTTTTATTTGTCTCCATGCATTTTTTGAGAGAGAAAAAGTGAGAGCATGAGCAGGGGAGGGCAGAGGGAAAGGGAGAGAGAGAATCTTAAGCAGCCTCCATGTCCAGCATGGAGCCCAACTTGGGGCTTGATCTCACAACCCTGAGATCATGACCTGAACTGAAATCAAGAGTTAGACGCTTAACTGACTGAGTCACCCAGGCGACCATCCATGTATTTTTTAATATTTTATTTTTAAATGATCTCTATGCCCAACATGAGGCTCAAACCCACAGCCCTGAGATTCAGAGTCACATGCTCTACAGAGTAAGCCAGACAGGTCTCCATGTATTTTTTTTTCTCTCTGATTTCTTGGTTGACCCATTTATTGTTTAGTAGCATGTTATTTAACCTCCATGTATTTGTGGTCTTTCCATATTTTTTCCTTGGTTGATTTCTAATTTCATAGCATTGTGGTCAAAAAAGATGCATGATATGACTTCAATCTTTTTGAAATTTTTGAGATTTCTTTTGTGGCCTAATATGTGATCTGTTCTAGAGAATGTTCCATATACATTTAAAAAGGATATATATTTTGCTCTTTCAGGATGGAATGTTCTGAATATATGTATTAAATCCATCTAGTCTAATCCAAAGCCAGCGTTTCTACATTAATTTTCTGTTTAGATGATTTGTCCGTTGATGTAAGTGGGTGCTAATATCCCCCACTATTATTGTATTACTATAGGTTTGTTCCTTTGTTTGTTGTTAGCTGTTTATGTATTGGGGTTCTTCTGTGTTGGGGGTATAAATATTTTTAATTATTATATCTTCATGTTGGGTTGTTCATTTTATGATTATATGTGTCCTTTGTCTCTTGTTACGGTCTTTGTTTAAAGTCTATTTTGTCTTATCTAAGTATTGCTGCCCTGGCTTTCTTTAAACATCCACTTGCTTGATAAATATTTTACAGTCTATTTTGCCTGATATAATTATTGCTATCCTGGGTTTTTTAAACATCCACTTGCATGATAAATGCTTCTCTATCCCTTCACTTTTAATCTGCCTGTGACTTTAGGTCTGAAATGAGTCTGTTATAGAGAGTATATAGATGAGTCTTACTTTTTAAATCCTTTTTGTTGGCCTAAGTCTTTTGATTAGAGCGTTTAGTGTATTTAAATTGAAAGTAATTATTGATAGATATGTTTATTGCCATTTTGTTACTTGTTTATGGTTGTTTTGGTAGTTCTTCTCTGTTCCTTTCTTCCCTTGCTCTCTTCTCTCATCATTAGTTGGCTTTCTTCAGTGATAAAATTACATTCCTTTGTCTTTATTTTTTGCATATCTATTATAGGTATTTGATTTCACATTACCATTAATTTTGCATATAATTATCTAAGGCATATAGCAGTGAATATTAAGTTGATGGTCGCTTAAGTTTGTTTTTTTAATATAAAATTTATTGTCAAATTGGTTTCCATACAACACCCAGTGCTCATCCCAACAGGTGCCCTTCTCAATACCCATCACCCACCCTCCCTCCCTCCCACCCCCTATCAACCCTCAGTTTGTTCTCAGTTTTTAACAGTCTCTTATGTTTTGGCTCCCTCCCTCTCTAACCTTTTTTTTTTCCTTCCTCTCCCCCATGGTCTTATGATGGTCACTTAAGTTTTAACCCATTATCTACTCTTCCCCACACGTTTTAGGTTGTTGATGTCATGCTTTATATTATTTTATTTTGTGACTCCATTGACTGATTTTTACAGATATAATTATTTTTCTCTTTTTGTGCTTCCTACTATTCTTACTCTTACATTTGGCCTTTCCACTCATAGAGTCCTTTTTAACATTTCTTGTAGGAGTTGTTTAGTGGTCATGAATTCCTTTAACTTTTGTTTGTCTAAGAAACTCTTTATCTCTCCTTCTATTTTGAAGCATAGCCTTGCTGGATAGAGTATTTTTGGCTGCAGATTTTTTTTTCCTTTTTCACTTTGAATATATCATGCCACTCCCTTGTGCAAGATTTCTGCTGAAAAATGTGCTGATAGTCTTATTGTGTGTCCCTTGTATGTGTTTTCGTTTCTCTTGCTGCTTTTAAAATTTTGTCTCTATCACTACTTTTTTTTTTTCATTTGTATTACTGTGTGTTTTGGTATGGACCTACTTTGGTTGATTTGGAGTGGGGGTTATATTTGCTTCCTGGATCTAGATTTCTTTACCTTTCACATATTCAGTAAGTTTTCAGCTGTTATTTCTTCAAATAAATTTTATAACCCCCTTTCTCTCTCTCTCTCGTTCTTCTAGAATCCCTATAGTGTGAATTATACTATACTCAGTGGTGTTGCTAAATTCCCTAAGCCTATTCTTATTTTGCATTATTTTTTTCTCACATGTGTTCAGCTTGTTTATTTGCCATTACTCTGTTTTGCAGGTCACTGATTCGTTTTTCTGCTTCCTGTAGCCTAGTATATATTCCATCTAGTGTACTTTCCATTTCATTTATTCTGTTCTTCATCTCTGGTTCTTTTTCATCTCTTTGTCAAGGGTCTCACTGATGTCCTGCACTCCTTTTTCAAGTCCAGTGAATATCTTTATGATCATTAATTTAAATTCTCTATCAGGAGTATTTCTTACCACCATTTTGCTTAGGTCTCTTGCTGTGATTTTGTCCTGTTCTTTCATCTGGGACATATTCCTGTTTACTCATTTTGTTTATTTAACTCTCTTCTTCTCTTTCTTATGTTAGGAAAGTCAGCTACATATCCTGTTCTTGAAAGTAGTGGCCCCTCTCCACCAGAACCTCGTGCTCAAGAATGTCTACTAAGTATGTTGTGTGTGCCCTTCTGTTGTGGCTGAGCCACATTTTGCTTTAGTCCAGGCATTTTCAATGACTCTTTTTGACTCTTGTGAGCACTGTTTGGTCGCTGTGGTGGTAGTGGGCCATTCTGGGGCTTCATTTGGTTGATTTGAATCAGACCAGACATTTATCAGTGATGCAGTAGCACCAAACTGCAAGGTATTTTCCATCTGTTGTCACCTGAACTTTTCTTTTTGGTGGGCAGGCCCTGCAGTCAGACCATGTGTCTACCCCCAGCCCACTGCTGGGGCCACATTCTTACTGCTGTATGTGGTTATCTTTCTCTCTCCCTGGGGTAAAAGTCACTTTGGAGTTGTGCTGGACCCTCTCAGGACTAGTTTCACACAGCCAGGCTTGTGGCACTGCTTTAGATGTGCTCTGGCCACAAGAGTATTGGAGGAGGCAGAACTGCAATGTTCCCAGGGTTCAGAGTTGCAGTATTAGCAAAAATAAGGTTCCAGTCCTCTGTGAGTGGAAACCTGCCATGGCTGGAACCAGGGCTGGTCAAGTGGAGGGGATGGATCCACAAAGTTCATGAAGCCAGGAGATGTGGTGTTAACAGTTTGCTCCAGCCTTCTGGGTCTAGGGACCTGCAGTTCTAGTACTGAGTCAGGTCTGCCTGGGGGTGGGGATGGATTCACTGAAGGGGTGCAGGATGCATGGTGTTAACAAGATATATAGTGAGTGTGGACACCATGCTCGTTCCCATATGTGGCCAAGTTTTTATGCTGGAGGTTGGGTGAGGGAAATGGCACGTGCCAGCTCCTTTGTTCCTGGAGGAGTCTCCCAAAGATCTCTGTCCCTGCAGGACATGATTTGAGATTAGTAAACAACTCTTCCTCCTGTATCCCTTAGGTATTTTTCAAATTGCTGCTTCTCTGTTGTATCTCTTGGGGCTCTTTGCTGTGTTATCTCTTGAAGTGTGAAGACTCAGTTTCTTCTTGCGTTCCCAGCTTTCCCAGAACAAAACCAGCTGATTTTCAAAATTTCAGGCTTTCAGACTGGCTGGTTGTAAGAACTCACAAAATTCAGCTCTTCTGGTTTTCAAAGACAAATGTTATGGGGATTCTTTTGCCCCATGTGGGCTCCCCAGTATGATAGTCTATTTATCTCCCATCTCTGCCCCTTTTAGGTCACTCCCTCACACAGACAATCCAGTGAGTCAACCCTTCCTACCTTCATCAATGTGGCCTCTTTTCTATGTTAGGTTGTGGAGTTTGTTCTGCCAGTCTTCAGGTCATTTTCTGGGTTATTTATACAGATGTGAGTGTTACCCTGCTGCGTCCATGGGACAAAGTCAACTTAGGGTCCTCCTATCCTGCCTTCTTCCCGTTAGTCCTTCCCAACATATAATTGTAATTTTACAAATTTTAGCAAGTTTCCCCACCAACATATGCTGTGTGACTGGTGGAGGGTGGCCCCACTTTCTGAGCTACATTCATTCAGGGAAAAGCAGCTTTCTTCACCAGGTCCTGTTATGGTGCACAATTGGGTACACTGAGCAACATTGGGGTGGAGGGTCCAGCTATCTAAGGCCAACCTAAGCTGTGTAGTAGCACTGCCATATAATTCCTCCTGGGTGGTATTTTGACTTAGAAGCGTTCAGGCATAATCCAACAAATGGTGTCTTTGCCCCATTGGTTCCCCAGTGAAGCACATACAACATTACATTTTTTTTTTGCATTATTTTTTTTTTTACAAAACTTTGTTTGGAGTGATGACTTTCAATAGATCACAGCAAGGGAGATGCCCTGGAGATGACTTAGAATAAGGCTGCATACAAATGTTTTAACACCAGGAAAGAAAATAATGAAAAGAAACCCATATATAGAGAAAAGAGATATTATATTTAATGTTACAGAAAAAAATCAATAATAATTTCTAAATAAAAATAGTGGTTTGAGGATGTCCATTGATAGACAAATGGATAAGGAAGATATGGTATATATACACAACGGAATGTTATGTAGCCACTAAAAAGATGAGATTATGCCACATATGGGAACGAGCATGGTGTCCACACTCACTATGCAACAACATGGTTGTACCTAGAGGGTGTTATGCTAAGTGAAATAAGTCAGACAAAGAGAAATACCATATGACTTCATTCACATGTGAAATCTAAAAAACAAAACAAATGAATAAACAAACAAAAAAATGGAATCGGACATGTAAATGCAGAGGACAAAACTTATGGTTGCCAGAGAATAGAAGGTTGTAGAATGGGCAAAATGAATGAAGCAGCGTGAGAGATACAGGTTTCCAGTTATGTAATGAGTAAGTCATGGGAATAAAAGGCATACCATAGGGAATATAGTCCATGATATCATAATAGCATTGTATGGTGACTCACAGTAGCTATACATGTGGTGAGCATGGCATAATGAG
The DNA here is from genome assembly GCF_016509475.1 of Prionailurus bengalensis. Taxonomy (NCBI): domain Eukaryota; kingdom Metazoa; phylum Chordata; class Mammalia; order Carnivora; family Felidae; genus Prionailurus; species Prionailurus bengalensis. The sequence goes on along the minus strand of NC_057361.1, from coordinate 64,491,757 downwards.
TAGAGAAATTGAATCACTATGCAGTACACCTGAAACAAATGTAACATTTTATGTCAACTATACTCAAATAAAAAAAATGTTTTAAAGACATAAATAGCTGAAAAAAGAGTTTGAAAACAATATTTTTAATTTGAATCCATTTTGATTAATACATCTATGTATATATGTAAAGAAAAGAGTATAAAAGGCTATACATATCAATATTAAGAGTGGGTTAATTCAGAAAGGTGAGATTATGGATGATTTCCTTAATTGATTTCTTTAATTTTTGTTTCATGATATTTGTAATTTCATATAACTAAAACAAAATAAAGTTACTTCAGGAAAAAAGAACAATTTGAAGTTATTTATGCTGAAATGTTAGAAATATCTCAGATCCACTTTCCTTCAAAACTTTGGAACTCAGCATAAGAAGAGAAGGACTGGATGCCTGGAAAGCTGAAGAGATAAAAATTGGAAAACATGAAAAGGATTAAAAGGCACAACTTTGAGTTATAAAATAATAATTCACAAGGATGAAAAATACCCCATATGGAATGAGTTAATCATATAGTAATAACTTTGCATGGTGACAGATAGTAATTACATTTGTGGTGAGCATATAGGAATGTATAAGATTTCCTGCTTAATCCATTCATTCTTTGTTTTTTAATTTACACCCAAATTAGTTAGCATATAGTGCAACAATGATTTCAGGAGTAGATTCCAATGAGTCATCCCCTATATATAACACCCAATGATTATCCCAACAAGGTCTTTCTTAATGCCCCTTGCCCATTCAGCCCATCCCCGCACCAACAACCCCTCCAAACCCTCTTTTTCCTCTATATTAAATAGTCTCTTATGTTTCGTCCTTCTCCCTGTTTTTATATTAGTTTTGCTTCCCTTCCCTTATGTTCATCTGTTTTGTATCTTAAATTCCACATAAAAGTGAAGTCATATGATATTTGTCTTTCTCTGACTGACTAATTTCACTTAGCATAATACCCTCTATTTCCAACCACATTGTGGCAAATGGCAAGATTTTGTTCCTTTTGATTGCTGAGTAATATTCATATATATATATATATATATATATATATACACACACACACACATACATATTACATCTTCTTTATCCAGTAATCTATCAGTGGACATTTCTGTTTTTTCCTTATTTTGACTATTGCCAATGGTGCTGCTATAAACATTGGGGTGTATGTGCCCCTTCAAAACAGTATACTTATATCCCTTGGATATATACCTAGTAGTGCAATTGGTGGGTTGTGGTGTAGTTCTATTTTTAGTTTTTTGAGGAACCTCCATACTGTTTTCCAGAGTAGATACACAAGTTTGCATTCCCACCAACAGTGAAAAGGATTCCTCTTTCTCCACATCCTTACCAACATTTTTTCTTTGCCTGAATTGTTAATTTCAGCCATTCTGACTCGTGTGAGGTGATATCTCATTGAGGTTTTGATTTGTATTTCCATTATGATGAGTGATGTTGAGCATTTTTTCATGTGTCTTCTAGCCATCTGGAAGTTTTCTTTGGAAAAGTGGATATTCATGTTTTTTGCTCATTTCTTCACTGGATTATTTGTTTTTTAGGTGTTGAGTTTGATAAATTCTTTGAAGATTTTGGATATTAATGCTTTATCTGATATATCATCCACAAATATCTTCTCCCATTCCATCAGTTGCCTTTTAGTTGTGCTGATTGTTTCCTTTGCTGTGCAGAAGCTTCTTATCTTGATGAGGTCCTAATGGTTAATTTTTGCTTTTGTTTCGCTTGCCTTCAGAGACATGTTGAGTAAGAACTTGCTTCGGCTGAGATCAAAGAGGTTTTTATCTGCTTTCTCCTCTAGGATTTTGATTACTTCCTGTCTTATATTTAGGGTTTTCATCCATTTTGAGTTTATTTTTGTGTGTGGTATAAGAAAGTGATCCAGGTTTATTCTTCTGAATGTCACTGTCCAGTTTTCCCAAAACCATTTGCTGAAAAGACTGTCTTTAATCAATTGGATATTCTTTCCTGGTTTGTCAAAGATTAGTTGTCCATAACTTTGTGGGTCCATTTCTCGGTTCTCTAATCTGTTCCAGTGATTTGTCTCTTTTTGTGCCAGTACCATACTGTCTTGATGATTACAGTTTTGTAATACCTCTAGAAGTCAGGAATTATGATGTCTCCAGGTTTGGTTTCCTTTTTTTCAACTTTACTTTGGCTATTTGAGGAGTCTTCTGGTTCTATACAAGTTTTAGGACTGTTTTTTCCAGCTCTGTGAAGAATGCTGGTGTTATTTTGACAGGATTGCATTGATTGTGTAGATTTCTTTGGATAGTATCAACATTTTAAATATATTTGTTCTTTCAATCCATGAGCATGGAAAATGTTTCCATTTTTTGTGTGTGTCTTCTTCAATTTCTTTCATAAGCTTTCTATAGTTTTAAGTGTATAGATTTTTCATCTCTTAAGCTAGTTTATTCCTAGGTTTTTATGGTTTTTGGTGCAATTGTAAACAGGACTAATTCCTTGATTTCTCTTTCTACTGATTCATTATTGGTGTATAGAAATGCAACTGATTTCTGTGCATTGATTTTATATCCTGCAACTTTGCTGAATTCATGGATCAGTTCTAGCAGTTTTTTGTCGAATCTTTTGTGTTTTCCATATAGAGTATCATGTCGCCTGCAGAGAGTTAAAGTTGCACTTCCTCTTTGCCAATTTGGATGATTTTTATTTCTTTGTGTTGTCTGATTACTGAGGCTAGTACTTCCAGTACTATGTTGAATAACAGTGGTGAGAGGGGACATCCCTGTAGTTTCCTGACCTTAGAGGGCAAGATCTCAGTTTTTCCCCATTGAGGATGATATTAGCGATGGGGCTTTTGCATATGGCTTTTATGATCTTGAGGTATGATCCTTCTGTCCCTACGTTCTTGAGGGTTTTTATCAAGAAAGGATACTGTATTTTGTCAAATGGTTTCTCTGCACCTATTGAGAGGATCATATGGTTCTTGTCCTTTCTTTTATGGATGTGGTGGATCACATTGATTTATTTGTGGATATTGTACCAGCCTTGCATCTCAGGTATAAATCCCATTTGATCATGGTGAATAATTATTTTAATGTATTGTTGGGTCCAGTTGGCTAGTATTGTTGAGAATTTTTGTATCCATATTCATCAGGAAAAAATGGTCTATAGTTCTCCTTTGTAGTGGGGTCTCTGGTTTTGGAATCAAGGTAATTATGACCTCATAGAATGCATTTGGAAGTTTTCCTTATATTTCTATTTTTTGATCAGCTTCAAAAAAATAAGCTTATTTAATAACTCTTATTTAAATTTTTGATAGAATTCCCCTGGAAAACTATCCAGTTTTGGACTCTTGTTTGTTGGGAGATTTTTGGTTACTAACTCAATTTCTTTACTGATTATGGGTCTGTTTAAATTATCTTTCTCTTCCTGTTTCAGTTTTCATAGTTTATACGTTTCTAGGAATTTGTCCATTTCTTCCAGATTGCCCAATTTATTGGCATATAATTGCTCATAATATTCTCTTATTATTATTTGTATTTCTTCAGTGTTGGCTGTGATCTCTCCTCTTCAATTCATTTTATTTACTTGGTTCCTTTCCTTTTTCTTTTTGATCAATCTGGCTAAAAGTTTATCAATTTTGTTTATGCTTTCAAAGAACTAGCTCCTAGTTTCATTGATCTGTTCTACTTTTTTAAAATTTATTTTGATAGCATTGATTTCTGCTCTAATCTTTATTATTTCCTGTCTTCTTCTGGTTTGGGGCTTTATTTGCTACTCTAGGTGTAAGTTTAGGTTGTGTATCTGAGACCTTTCTTCCTTTTTTAGGAAAGTCTGGATTGCTATATACTTCCCTCTTATGATGGCCTCTGCTGCATCCCAGAGGTTTTGGGCTGTCGTGTTATCATTTTAATTGGCTTTCATGTACTTTTTAATTTCCTCTTTAACTTATTGGTTAACCCATTTATTCTTGAGTACTCTTTTTTTCTAATGTTTATTTATTTTAGAGAGAGAGGAATGAGCCAGAGAGGGGCAGAGACATAGGGAAACACAGAATCTTAAGCAGGCTCCAGGCTCTGAGCTGTCAGCACAGAGCTCAACGTGGGGCTCAAAACCACAAACAGTGAGATCATGATCTGAGCTGAAGTTGGACACTCAACCAACTGAGCCACTCAGGCACCCCATGTTAGGATGTTCTTTAATCTCCAAGTATTTCTTGTTCCAAATTTTTTTCTTGTGGTTGATTTCAAGTTTCTTAGCATTGTGGTCTGAAAACATGCACAGTATGATCTCAATATTTTTAAACTTGTTGAGTGCTGATTTGTGCCCCAGTATGTGATTTATTCTGGAAATATTCCATGTGCATTTGAGAAGAATGCTTATTTCACTGCTTTAGGATGAAATGTTCTGAATATATCTGTTAAGTCCATCTGGTCCAGTGTGTCATTCAAAGCCATTGTTTCCTTGTCGATTTTCTATTTAGATGATTTGTCCATTGTTCTAAGTGGAGTGTTGAAGTCCCTTACTATTATGTTATTATCAATGAGTTTCTTTATGTTTGTGATTAATTAATGGGGCATAAATGTTTACAATTGTTAGATCTTCTTGGTGGATAGACCCCTTGATTATGATATAATGTCCTTCTTCATCTCTTGTTACAATCTTTATTTTAAAATCTAGATTGTCTGAGATAAGTATGGCTACTCTAGCTTTCTTTTGGTGACCATTAATATGAGAGATGGTTCTCTATCCCCTTACTTTCAATCTGAAGGTGTGTTTAGATCTAAAATGGGTCTCTTGTAAACAGCATATAGATGTATTTGGTTTTCTTATCCATTCTGCTACCCTATGTCTTTTGATTGGAGCATTTAGTCCATTGACATTTAGAATTAATACTGAAAGATATGAACTTAATTCTACTGTGTTTCCTGTAGAATTCAAGTTTCTGATGGTGTTTTCTGGTCCTTTTTAGTTTATGTTGTTTTTGGTCTTTTTTGCTTTGTCTTTTCTCCCATCAGAGGGCCCCTCTTAAAATTTCTTGCGGGCTGGTTTAGTGTTCACCATACTCGCTTAGTTTTTTTTTTTGTTTGTTTGTTTGTTTTGGTCTGGGAAACTATCTCTTCTTCTATTTTGAATGACAGCCTTGTTGGATAAAGAATTCTTGGCTGCATATTTTTCCAATTCAGCACGTTGAATATATCCTGCCACTCCTTTCTTGCCTGCCAAGTTTCTGTGGGTAGGTCTGTTGTAAACCTGATCTGTCTTCCTTTATAGGTTAATGACTTTTTTCTCTTGCTGCTTTCATGATTCCTTCCTTGTCTGTGTACTTTGTGAATTTGACTATTATATGCCTTGTTGATGGTCAGTTTTTGTTGAATTTAATGGAGGTTCTCTGTGATTCTTGGATTTTGATGTCTGTGTCTTTCCCCAGGTTAAGAAACTTTTCCACTATGATTTGCTTGCATAAACCCTCTACACCTTTTCCTCATTTTTCATCTTCTGGGACTCTTAGGATTTGGATGTTCTTCCTTTTCAGTGAGTCACTGACTTCTCTAATTCTTATATAATGCTCTTTTGCCTTAGTTTCCGTCTTTTTTTCTGCTTCATTACTCTCCATAATTTTGTCTTCTATATCTCTTATTCACTGCTCAGATTCATCCATCCTTGCCACTGTGGCATCCATTCAAGATTGCACCTCAGTTATAGCATTTTTAATTTAGTCCAAACTAAATTTTACTTATTTTATCTCCACAGAAAGGGATTCTATGCTTGTTTCAATCCAAGCTAGTACTCTTATTATCGTGATTCTAAATTATAATTCAGACATCTTGTTTATATCTGTGTTGATTAAGTCCCTGGCTGTACTTTCTTTCTGTTCTTTCTTTTGGGGTGAATTCCTTTGTTTTGTCATTTTGGAGGAAGAAAAACAATTAATAAAATAAAAACTAAAAATTAAAAAGAGCAAAAACAAAACAATAAAATCAAATAAAAGAACCTATATCCTATGTATGTTTTGGTCTGATTGTTGGAATAAGCTTGACTGAATAGAGAAAAAAGGGAAAAATAAAAGAAAAAAAATAAGAAAACATCTAAAATTTTAAAAAATGTTTACAGGGGTGCCTGGGTGGCTCAATTGGTTGAGTGTCCGACTTCAGCTCAGGTCATGATCTCACAGCTTGTGGGTTCAGGCCCTGCATCGGGCTCTGTGCTGATGGCTCAGAGCCTGGAGCTGCTTTGGATTCTGTTTCCCCTCTCTCTGCCCCTCTACCACTTGCACTCTGTCTCTCAAAAATAATAAAATAATAAAACATTAAAATTTTCTTAAATAATTTATACAATAAAATAGAATAAAATTAATTGAAGAAGGTAAAATAGAATAAAAAATAAATTTATAAAAATAAAAATATAGTAAAAATTTTTTAATTTTATATAAAAACAGAAAACAAAAATAAATCTTTTTTTGTATCCAAGAATAAGAAAAAAAATAGATGGACCAGCAAACAGAATGATATCTGAATGAAATTACATCCACTTTCCCCTAGAAGTCAAACTATGAAGCACTTTATTGTCCATACATTAAACAGGTAGACAGACTTGTGATGGTCCTCTAGGCCTTGGTTGGTGAAGTTGGATGAGGCTTGGTGTAACGGCTCCATTCTCCACTAGGTGGTGCTTCTTAGTTTACTGGGGTGGATCAGTGTGGTGCTCCAGCCTGTGTGTGTACATGTGTAGAAGAGGTGAAAATGGCGCCACCCAACTTCCCAGTCTCTAGTACCAGAACTCTGTGCTCTCACCAAATGGCAATCAAGCACCCCCCCCCCCCCGCTTCATCTCTGGCTTCCATGCACTCCCTGCTTCTCTACTGTCTGCCTCCAAACCATTGGCCTGTCAGGCAGCACCTCCCCCCTGAATTTTATCTCAGATGGGTCTGTGTTTCCAAACCCCTCACTTCTGAGGGCCCTGCTGCTAGGACCCAATCTGACCCTCTGGGGGAGGGTCTCACCAAGCAATGGCCAAGTGCCAGAATGCCCCTGGGAACATACTTGTGATCACAATGTTGCAGAGGCTCAGAAGTTGTGGCCAGGTGTTGGCTTGCCCCAGAATAAGTTCATGATATCACAAAGAGACAGTGGTTCAGGGATTATGGTAATTCACAACACACAACCAGCTCCAGGTTTCACTGCACCCTAGACACTTTGTCCAATACCAGCAACTGTGTTCCCTAGGGTCCCCTAGGACCTTTGCCTGTGGGGAGGCTGTACAGCCTCTACCAAATTCTCTCCTAGTAGGGGACCCCCTTATCCCAGTGTGGCCCACAGACCCCTCGGACCTTGCTACCAGCTCCTGAGGATTTGCCCTTCCAAACAGAATGTTTCCAGCCATTGGGGAGTGGAATTCCAACACTGCTCTGCCTTTTTTATAGAGTCCTAATGGTATTGGAAGCCTCTCCTTTCTCCCTTTCTTGTTCAGTCACTTGTGGATGTTTCCACTCTTTCTCTTTCTCCCAGCTACTTTCAGGGTGAGTGCTTTTCCTGTACTCTCCCCACTTTCTCTGTCTTCTCTCTATAAATACTGCTCACTACCTCCCACAACTTCTCTATCCCCCAATTCACCTCGCTGCACCATGTGTCTGCCAAGTTCTGCAGCTCTAGTTATGCAGATTGTTGTGTTAATCCTAAGATCAGTTTTCTAGGTGTGCAAAATGGTTTGATTCTGATTTAGCTGCATTTCAGGGAGGAGAGAAGCAGAGAACTTCCATGCTGCCCCACCATGTTGGGACCCTGCCACTGCTCTGCCAGCCTACATTCATTCTTTAGTAGGATGTTCCTTCCAATTTTTTTTCTTGTGGTTGACATCAAGTTTAACAAGAGTTTTTCTCTAAAAATATGCATGGTATGATCTCGATCTTTTTTGACTTCTTGAGGGCTGATTTGTAACCCAGTATGTGATCTATTCTGGAGAACATTCCATATGCAATTGAAAAAAAATGTGTATTCTGATGTTTTCAGATGAAATGTTCTGAATATATCTGTTACCCATCTGTTCCAGTGTGTCATTCAAAGTCATTGTTTCTTTATTGATTTTCCACTTAGCTGATCTGTCCATTGCTAACAACCAGGACATTTAAGAAGAAATTACAAAATACATGGAAGCAAATGAAAATGAAAACATGACAGTCCAAAACCTGTGGGATGCAACTAAGGTGGTTCTAAGAGGGGAGTATATTGCTTGCAATACAGGACTACCTAAAGAAGTAAAACTAGTCTCAAATACACAACATAACTTTATGGTAAAGGAGCTACAGAAAGGAACAGCAAATAAAGACTAAAGCCAGTGGAAGAAGAGAAATAATAAAGATTAGTGCAGAAATAAATATGGAAATAAAAAACAGGTAGAACAGATCAACAAAACTAAGAGCAGGTTCTTTGAAAGAATTAATAAAAGTGATAAACCCCTAGCCAGAATTATCAAAAAGAAAAGAGAAAAAACTCTAATACATGACAGAGGAGAGAACACAACCAACATCACATAATTATAAGCAATTATAAGAGCATATTACACACACACACACACACACACACCAACAAACTCAGCAATCTGGAAGAAGTGAATAAATTCCTGCAATCATGCAAACTACCAAAATGGAAGCAGGAAGAAATAGAAAATTTGAGCAGACCCATAACCAGCAAAGAAATTGAATCAGTAATCAAAAATCTCCCAAAACAGAAAAATCCAAGACCAGATGGCTTCCCAGTGGAATTCTACCAGACATGTAAAGAGTTAATACTTATTCTTCTCAAACTGTTCCAAAAAATAGAAAGGGAAGGAAAATTTCCAAACTCATTCTATGAGACATTACATTGATTCCACAACCAAAGATCCCAATAAAAAAGAGAATTACAAGCCGATATTGCTTGAACATGGATGCAAAAATTCTCAACAAGATATTACCAAATCGGATTCAACAGTACATTAAAAGAATTATTCACCACGAACAAGTGGGATTTGTTCTGGGACTGTAAGAGTGGTTCAATATTCACAAATCAATCAACGTGACACATCACATTAGTAAAAGAAAAGAACCATATGATCTTCTCAATAGGTGCAGAAAAATTATTTGACAAAATACAGCATCCATTCTTGACAAAAACTCTCAGTTGAGTAGTTATTAATGAAACATACTTCAACATCATGAAGTCCATATATGAAAGACCCACAGCTAGTATCATCCTCAATGGGGAAAACGTGAGAGCTTTTCCTCTATGGTTAAAAACAAGACAAGGATATCCACTCTCACCATTACTATTTAACATAGTAGTGGAAGTCTTAGCCTCAGCAATCAACAACAAAAAGAAATAAAAAGCATCCAAATAGACAAAGAAGTTAAACTTTCACTATTTGCTGATGACATGATGTTATATGTATAAAACCTGAAAGACTCCATGAAAAAAATTGCTAAAACTAATACATGAGTTCAGCAAAGTTGCAGGATATAAAGCCAATGTACAGAAATCTGTTGCATTTCTATACACCAATAATGAAGCAGCAGAAAATTAAATCAAGGAATCAATCCCATTTACACTTTCAGCAAAAACATTAGATAACTAGGAATAAACCTAACCACAGAAGTAAAAGATCTGCACTCTGAAAACTAAAGAACACTTATGAAAGAGGTTGAAAAAACACAAAGAATCATTCCATGTTTGGAATATTCATAGATTGGAAGAACAAATATTTTTAAAATGTCTACAGTATCCAAAGCAATCTACAGATTTAATACAATCCCTATCAAAATAACACCAACATTTTTCACCGAGCTAGAACAAACAATCTTAAGATTTGTATGAAACCACAACAGACCCCAAATAACCAACGCAATCATGAAAAAAGAAAGCAAAGTGGGGACATCATAATTCCAGACTTCAAGTTATATTATAAAGCTGTAGTCATCAAGATAGTACTGGTACAAAAGCAGACACATAGATCAATGGAACAGAATAGAAAACCCAGAAATGAACCCACAATTATATGGTTAACTAATCTTCAACAAAGCAGGAAAGGATATCCAATGGTATAAAAACACTCTGTTCAACAAATGGTGTTGGGAAAACTGGAGAGAAACATGCAAAAAGAATGAAATTGGATCACTTTCTTACACCATACACAAAAAATAAATTGAAAATGGATGAAAGATCTAAATGTGAGACAGGAAACCATCAAAATCCTAGAGGAGAAAACAGACAGCAATCTCTTTGACCTTGGCCTAAGCAACTTCTTACTATACACATCACCAGAAGCACGGGAAACAAAAGCAAAAATGAACTATTGGGACCTCATCAAGATCAAAAACTTCTGCACAGCAAAGTAAATAAGCAACAAAGCTACAAGACAGCCTAAAAAATGGGGGAATATATTTTCAAATGACATATCTTATAAAGGGTTAGTATCCAAAATATATAAAAAACTTATCAAACTCAACACCCAAAAAACAAATAATACAGTTAAGAAACGGGAAGAAGACATGAATCAACATTTTCCCAAAATTGACATAGAGATAGCCAACAGACACATGAAAGATGCTCAATATCACTAATCATCAGGGAAATATAAATCTAAACTGTGAAGAAATACCACCTCATACCTGTCAGAATGCCTAAAATTAACAACACAGGAAACAACAGATGTTGGCCCATATTCAGAGAAAGGGGAACCATCTTACACTGTTGGTGTGAATGCAAACTGGTGCAGCCGCTCTGGAAAACAGTATGGAGGTTCCTCAAAAAAGTTAAAAATATACTTTAATAAAATACTAAAATTTAAAAAGGAAAATAGTTTTTTAAATAAAACATAAGTCAAGAAGTGCTCACTTCACTTATTCCTAATTTTCTTCAGGGGTTATCCTATTGGACTGACAAGTTCTGAGTTAATTTCACATGTGCAGTAGACAAAACATGGCCCCAAGAAAAATGTAGTATGAAGAGATTTTTAGGTTTCTAGCCTCTTTCTTCTGTGTTTAAAATGTTCTTCTGACTTGCTGCCCTGAGAACCTATTAAGTACAACTAAACTATCTGATACACTCTTAAAAGTCTGAAAGGAGGCACAGTTATGCAACATGGAGTGCTTATTTATATATAATGCTACCAGCACTTCCTGCTTAAAACAGGAAGGAAGAGAAGGACTGACAGTTATAAAACAAAAATAAGTAAATTATGAGTCCTCTTTATCTCAGAAACAAAGAGACAGACTTTTACAGGTACCATTTTGACTAATCCTGATGACTCCTCATTTGTTTAAATGATAATGGACTCAAGACAGCCTAGAGATTGAATAGTCATCATATTCAAAAACAAAAAGTAGAATCAGACCTATAAATACAGAAAACAAGCTGATGTTTACCAGAGGGAAGTGTTGTGAGGGGATGAGCAAAATGCGTGAAGGAGAGTGAGAGATACAGGTTTCCAGTTATGGAATGAAAAAGTCCCAGGAATAAAAGGCACATCATAAGGAATATGGACAGTGATATTATAATAACATTGTATGGTGACAGATGGCAGCTACGCTTGTGGTGAGCATAGCATAACATTGAGAATTTGAATCACTCTGTTGTACTCTTGAGACTAATGCAACATTTGTATCTATATTCAAATAAAAAGAAAATTTTAAGAAAAATCTTAAAAATAAGTCAATAATTTTTAATCTATTTATAAATTGAGTTTGACCTAAATATAGTTACCATCTGATTATGTTCTGTATGTGGAAATTTTATTGGCAGTAAGAATAAACAAATAATATTTGTGCGAATCCAAAGAGAAAAAAAGTGCTTCATTTAGAAAAAAGTGGACATTAGAACCATTTCAGAGGAGGGTGCATACAAATAATATCTTTATGCAAATGATAAATTTCAATATTCTCTAAAAAGAGCATTTCTCCATCAACATTAAGCTAATAACAAATAATGATCTCAGAATTTTACAGTGAATTCCTATTTTTTAAAGTGCTTTCATAAACTTCGTTTGATCAACAGTGAAGAATTGGAAGATAACAGTTCAGATTCCATGCTAAGAGATGTAATAGGGGCGCCTGGATGGTTCAGTCGGATGAGCACCAACTCTTTATTTTGGCTCAGGTCATGATCCCAGGGTTGTGGGATTGAGCCCATGTCCAGCTTTGTGCTGAGCATGGAGCCTGCTTGAGATTCTCTCTCTCTCCCCCTCTGCCTCTCTCCCTGGATCACATTCTCTCTCTCTCTCTCTCTCTCTCTCTAAAAAAGAATAAAAGAAAGAAAATAGATGTAACAAAAGTGATCAGTTTATGTTCCTGAACACCAGATAAACCTTTACTCCTCATCCTATTAAGTGTATTTTCCTGCTATAAGGAAAATGTTCAACCAACCAGTAACCACACATTTGTCTCCTTCCTTTCCCATATTTCTTCTCTATGGGTGAGAAATAAATTGTCATGTACAACTTCATGGAACAAAAGGTAATCTCTAAACTAACAAAATGAACTTGAGGTTGATCCATAGAAGTATGTTCAAAATCAAAAATCATGAAATTAAACAAACTAATCCCTTTTTTCCATAACCATATCTATTATACTTCTAAGGATTCAGCTTAGTCCCATGAGACAAATACTATATTCTGTGTGTTTTTTTAAGAACAGTAAACAAAATCTTCATTTTTGTTTGTTTTAGTCAAGTTCAAAGCTTCAAGCAGCCAATCTAGGTACCAGGTACTAGGTACTAGGTATTTAGTAGTGAGGAGCCTTCTGGGCTAAATTGTGATGCATGTATTTATTGGGATATAATCAATATCAAGTAAAGCACTTTGGTCACCTGAAAGCAAAAGTAAAAAAAAAAATTACCAAAAAGTGTAAATTGGAAAAACTGCGGAAATAGAAATGAAAACAAAAAGTAAAGATTCTACATTGTATTCAAATTTGTGCCTAATATTTCCTGAGGGTTGGCTCACTTGTACAAATCACCAAATCACCAAACCAGAAAGGCTACAATGTGGGAAAGTTCTTAACACTCCAAACCAGAAGTCATCCTTCAGGACAGTGTCTAATTCCTGGTTGGTAATTTTAAAATATAATAACTCTGAGTGAGCAAAACCATAGTGTGAATAAAAATAAAGCTATGTTTATTGGAAACATTATGCCAGGCACTATTGCATTTAAGCCTTGTAACAACCCCATAAGGTAGTGTAATTATTGGTTCCATTTTACAGACCAGGAATTTAAGGAGCTAAGAGGTTGAATAACTTACCCAAGATCACAAATAGTAAATGGTGGAACCAAGATTGAGCCCAGATCTGTCTGTCTCCAGAGCTTACACTATTAACTACTAGTGCATACAATGCCTCAGAATATAGTTACTTCTGCTACCAACTACTCCATCTAAAGGAGGGGTTCTGAAAGGAAAAATGAAAAAGGGGAGTCATTGAAAACACTTCCATTGAAGCACTTTCCCTTCTTGGCCAGAGAATTGATTGGTCCCTGCCTAAATAAAGGAAATGCATCAAAGACAGCTTCTAAACACGTCCCTGGGGCATTTCCCAAGATACTAGGAAATAACAATTACGTTGTTTGTATAGCTACTGACAGTTCACAAGCATTTTCACATGCATTAGCTCACTCTTATTTCTAGTGAAGTGATATAGTCGCAATTATTAACCCTTTACTGTTATTAATTACAAATGGGAGAACTGACACTCAGAAAATTCAAGTGACTTTCTCTCTTCCAGGTCACACCAAAAGTGATGTAGCCACAGTGAAACCAGGTTTTGGGATTTCATTTTCAAGTCAAATAAATGTTTTCACTTTACCTTCAGAAATCTCAGGTAGCTAAGGCAGTTTTACAAATAGCACTTCAGTAGCCCATACACACAGAAAACACATACAAGTAGGCCTGTCAGATATTGTCTCTGTGCAAGCTTACCTCCAGGTATAAAAATAGCCTTTTGCAACTAGATCCTCAATGGCATCAATTCTCTGCTCTTGGATTATAACACCCTACAGGGTCCCAAATTATCTCAAAGTTACCTAAATTTCCCTCAAAAAATTTGCATGAGAACTCATGCAATATTTTAGGTGAGAAGTAGCACTGTGTAGAAGAGAATGGAGAAATAGTTAATGAAATAATTTTATCTGCATATTTCCTTATAGCTTATAAAGCATTTTTATGGCTCTCATTTTATTTTAAATGTTACAAAATAGGGATTGTTGATATTTTTTTCTAATAAGAACACTTAGATTCCCCATCCATAGTGGATGACCTCTCCTATGAGAATCAGTTCTTGGTTCACTTCTCCTTAGTGAACTTGGTTTTAAAGGCATCTAAGAGAGGACTCTCAGTGTGCACTACATTTAATAGTATTTCAGGCTTATGCTAGCAAGTATGGAGTAGCAAGAGCTTTGAGGAACTGTGGATTTCTTAAATACTCCTAAAATAACTCTTAGTAGTTGCCAGTCTCAACAGGAATTTATACTACTGTGATTTCATAGAAAATTTTGTTTCCCTGAAGAAACCTGAACTAATACACTTTTAAGTTGTTGTAGATAATCACTACAATTAAGGAAAGACCTACTTCTCACTAAAGATTTTGTCTAATTACTCCATTACTGGTCATCTCCTGGATCAAAAGCTGAGGTGGTGTCAAGTCCAACCAGCCCTAGTTCCTAGGTTTGCAGTCTATTTGCAGGTTCCCTGACCACACACATCCAGCATACTCTCTCTTATTTCAGTGGCCAAACTGACCTACCAGTCCAGCCAGTTTCCCCACAAACACCCATCTCTGCTCAACTCAGGGGCATTAAATGTAAGGAAGTAAAGCTGGAGTTGATCATCATTACTACACTTTCCATTTGTATACCTTTTTTTTCACTCCACTTTTATGTATACTATCGCTTTTGGTCCTGTCAGGGAAGACAGATAAGAACTGTACAAATCCATGTAAAGGAGGTCCCTCATTCATTCTAACTAGATGCTTTCCTCCCAAAACTTCAAACCCACAAATAAAGTTACATACAGTCAGTGTACCTCAGTTATGCCCATAGATCTATAATGAGATAGAAATAACTGCAGGGTATGGAAATAAATCTGTTTACTCTTTGTTTTCTATTTTTTTAATGTTTATTTATTTTTGAGGGGGAGAGAGACAGAGCATGAGTGGAGGAGTTCAGAGAGAGACCGACACACACACAGAATCTGAAGCAGGCTCCATCCAGGCTCTGAACTGTCAGCACAGAGCCTGATAAGGGACTCAAACCCAGGAGCCATGATATCATGACCTGAGCTTAAGTCAGATGCTTAACTGAGCCACCCAGATGCCCCAAACTGCTCATTTTAGATTGGGAATTCCGAAACCTGATTCTTTTTACCAATTTTGGCAGTTAATTATATGACCTTGCACTTGTGATATTTCTTACTCCAATCTAGATATTTATTTTAAAATCTGTTCTATTTTTGGGGCGCCTGAGTGGCACAGTTGGTTGGGCATCCGACTTCAGCTCAGGTCATGATCTCACAGTTCATGAGTTTCAGCCCCGCATTGGGCTCTGTGCTAGCAGCTCAGAGCATGTATGGATCCTTCTCTCTCTCTCTCTCTCTCTCTCTCTCTCTCTCTGCCCCTCCCCTGCTCATGCTGTTTGTCTCTCTCTCAGAAATAAATAAAAATTAATTTTTTTAAGTTCTAACTTGTCAATTATTTTAATGAAAGCTGTAAAGTTTTACTTACAGTGCTTTTGGAAAATGTCATATACTGTTAGAAGCAACATTTTTTTTAAATTTAGATTCAAATTAGTTAGCATGTAGTGCAACAATGATTTCAGGAGTAGGTTCCTTAGTTCCCCTTACCCATTTAGCCCACCCCCCTCCCTCTTTTTGTTCTCCATATTTGTGAGTCTCTTATGTTTTGTTCCACTCCCTGTTTTTATATTATTTTTGTTTCCCTTCCCTTATGTTCATCTGTTTTGTCTCTTGAAGTCCTCATATGAGCGAAATCATATCACTCATATGAGGACTTCAAGAGATAAAAAAAATTTTAATAAAATCTATTCTATTTTTTATTTTAATTCTAGTACAGTTAACATACAGTGTTATGTTAGTTTCAAGTGTACAAGATAAATGTACTCTCACTCCCATTCACTTATTTCACCATTCCCCCAACCACCTCCTCTCTAGTAACCATCACTTTCTTCTCTACAGTGAAGAGTTTTTTGGTTTGTCTCTCTTTTTCTTCCTTTGTTCATTTGTTTCTTAAATTCCACATACGACTAAAATCATGTAATATTTCTCTTTCTCTGACTGACTTCTTTCACTTAGAATTATACTGTCTAGCTCTATCCATGTTGTCGCAAATGGCAAGATTTGGTCCTTTTTTTTCTGGCTAAATTATGTAACACCTTTATCCATTCATCTGTCAGTCGACAACATGGGTTGCTTCCATAATTTGGCTACTGTAAATAATATTGCAATAAATATAGGGGTGCATGTATCCATTTGAATTAGTGTTTTTGTACTTTTTGTGTAAATACCAAGTAGTGTTGCTCCTGGACCATAGGATATTTCTATTTTTAACCTTTTGAGGAACTTCCATACTGTTTTCCACAGTGGTTACACCAGTTTACATTCTCTCACCAATAGTGCAAGAGGGTTCCCCTTTTTCAACATACTTGCCAACACTTGTTATTCCTTGTGTTGTTGATTTCAGCCATTTTGACAGGTGTGAGGTGATATCTCATTGTAGTTTTGATTTATATCTCCTTGATTATGAGTGATGTTGAGCATCTTTTCATATGTCTGTTGGCCATTCTGAATGTCTTCTTTGCAAAAATGTCTATTCATATCTTCTGCCCATTTTTTAACTGGATTATTAATTTTTGAGTGTTGAGTTCGATAAGTTATATTTTGCATACTAACCCTTTATCAGATATGTCATTTGCAAATATCTTCTCCCATTCCATAGGTTGTCTCTCAGTTTTGTTGGTTGTTTCATTTGCTGTGCAGAAGCTTTTTATTTTTATGTAGTCCCAAGAGTTGTTTTGTTTTTGTTTTTTGAGAGAGAAAGAGAGAGAGAGAGAGAGACAGTGTGTGTGTTTGAGCAGGGGAGGGGCAGAAGGAGAGGGAGAGAGAGAATCTTAAGTAGGCTACACGCCCAGCAAGGAGCCTGATGTGAGGTTTGATCTCACGACCATGAGATGATGACCTGAGCCAAAATCAAAAGTTGGACACTCTACAAACTGAGATAACCAGACACACCAGTTTATTTTTGTTTTTTTTTCTCTTGTCTGAGGAGACATATCTAGAAAAATGTTGCTGTAGCATATGTCAGAGAAGTTACTGCCTGTGTTCTAGGATTTTTATGGTTTAAGGTCTCCATTTTGAGTTTATTTTTGTATATGATGAAAGAAAGTGGTCCACTTTCATTCTTTTACAGGTGGCTGGCCAGTTTTCCCAATACCATTTGCTGAAAAGATTTTTGTTTTACGTTGCATATTCTTGCCTCCTTTGTCAGAGATTAATTGACCATATAATTGTGGGTTTATTTCTGGGCTTTCTGCCCTATTCCATTGACCTATGTGGGGTTTTTTTTTCATGCCAGTAGCGTACTGTTTTGATTACTACAGCTTTCTAGTATAACTTGAAATCTGGAATTGTGATACATCCAGCTTTGTTTTTCTTTTTCAAGATTGCTTTGGCTATTTTGGGTTTTTTGTGGTTCCATAAAAATTTTCAAGATTGTTTTTTCTAGTTCTGTGAAAATGCTGTTGGAATTTTGATAAGGATTGAGTTAAATCTGTATATTGCTTTAGGGTGCATGGGAATTTTATCAATATTTCTTCTTCCAATCCATGAATATGGAATATCTTTCCATTTGTTTATATCATCTTCAATTTCTTTCATCAATGTTTTAGTTTTCAGAGTACAGGTCTTTTTTCCTAGGTATGTTATTATTTTGCACGCAATTATAAATTTGATTATTTTTTTAATTTCTTTTTCTGTTGCTGCATTATTATGGTATAGAAACAAAACAGATTTCTGTAAATTGATTTAGTATCCTGCAACTTTACTGAATTCATTTATCAGTTCTGGTAATTTTTTGGTGGAGTCTTTAAAGTTTTCTACATATAATATCATGTATCTGAAAATAGTGAAACTTTTTGCTTCTTCCCTACTAATTTGGATGCTTTTTATTTCTTTTTGTTGTATGATTGCTGTGGCTAAGATTTCCAATACTATGCTGAATAAGAGTGGTGAAAGGGGACATCCTTATCTTGTTCCTGACTTTATGGGAGAAGCTCCCAGTTTTTCACCATTGATCGTCACTAAAATCTATTTTAAATCTGTGGTTTTCAATGCAGTTGCCACTATCCACATTACATGTGCCTATGAGCATCTGAAGATGGCTAGTTTTATTGAAGTATTTTATTTTATTTTATTTTATTATTATTCTACATTTTAGTTTAAATAATCACTTTGACTAGTGGCTACCACATTGGACAGAACAGAATAACATAAGGATGTTGACTTTAATGACCTGTATGATCTGTCCTAGGTTATCTATGCTATTCTGTACAAGTTTTATTCAAACTCATCTAAAATTCTGTTAGTGTACCCTGACCTCACCAGAAGTGAAAATCCGGGGTTGCTTTATACTCATGCAGTGAGTGGGCCCTGAGGCAGGAAGAAAGTGTTGAATGCCATATTTTCACAGCTTAGACTGATATATTTTTATTGTCTCTGAGTTTCCATGAATTGAAATAAAAGGATGAATCACAGCTATCTCGGTCTCTGTGAATGAATGTACATGTGTGTATATCACTGTACTATGAGTATAGTAATACTCTTTATCTTCCTTTCCAAAGTGCCATTAGTGTTTATTGTGGAACAATTTCAGTTCTTGGAGGAAAAAAAAATGATTCCTCTTGATTTTATGGTGAAATGAATACATCTTAAGAAAGTCTCTTTCTCTCTGGTTTCAGTTTCCTCATCTCTAATATGAGAGAGTTGGACTAGATTTATTTGGTTGACAAAACAAACAAGGCAGAAAGCTAACAGCTGGTGACACATGATAAATTAGACCTGTGATCAATTAGACCCTCAGGGACTCTATTGAATAAAAAGTCTAAGCAAAATGATTTTAAGGCTCCTTTTTCAGCTCTATAAGCTCATGTAAACTATGAATCCTGTAGCTCATAATTAATGAGTAAACATTCTATGACTGAAAATCCTTTAACCTTGTACCAAAGTCCTAGTTAATTAAGACAGTGTCTCCATCCAACTATATATTATTCCCCCTCTTCTTCACCATTCCCTACTTGGTCCTCTCCAACTCAGTAATAAAATAAGAACTGAAATAATCTGGGAAAATGAGAAAGAGTAGAGAGAAGGCAGCAAAGAGGTATCAGTTTTGGCATTTCATCATTTCCTGGAATGGTAAAAAAAATGTTAGTTATTATATCAAACATGATATAAATTGATGCAGCTATACAGGGAAAAGACCCAATTGTGGATGGATGGAGCACTGCCCTTCCCATCACTCAGGAAGCAGAGAAGCAGCTAAGGAAGGAAATAAGTAGGGGAGCACACATGAGCATCACATGGCATCCCCTCTCTGTCATAGCTATTGTGGTGACATCTTGAAGCTCAAATATGTTAAAACCTTTCTCTTTTCTTCATTATCTGAGTACAAACTACTTTTCCACTATAGCTCAAGATGACTGTAATAGTCCAGACTAGAGATGAAGTGATAACTCATATTCTGCCTCCCTTATTAACTTTCCCCTAGGCCTCTGGGGATCCAAACTCAGCTGAAAAAATTCTAGTTATAATGTCACTTTAGCTAGTAAATGCCCCAGGGGAGGATTGAAGAGTCTGGTCTTGGATCCAAATGTTATCTCTCCCTTTAATTTGCTTGGACAGCTTTCTCTCTCATCCACTACCATAACTAAGAATTCTATGAAAGAAAAAGTAGGTTTCAGAATTTTTAGTGCCCTTGCCTCAAGTTTCCTGTCATATAATTGAGGTACCTACATATGCAAAGTTTGAGTATATGACTTTGCATCTACAGCAAGTAGTAAACAGAGGGCTGTTGCTGGGCTCATGTTTTACTGAGTACCAAATTAATTATTAATTATTAGTTATGGGAACATGTTTAAAAGGTGTTAAAATGAACATACTTGTACCCATCCCCATATATACCACCCTAATGTAGCTCAATATAATTGATGTAAACAATTCACACCTTGTTGTTCTCATCCATTTTGTTTATAATATCAAAGTGCCACCCCAAGCTCCAATCAAGGCATAGCAGACTGCCATATCCCTATTCTCCAGAAGACAGGGCATCCCATTGTTCCAACACTCCAGAGCCTAACCAAAATCTAAGAGTATTTACCTGCCTTCCAGATTCCTAATACAGGACTACTGATGGCAAGTCTAGCCATTCCAGGTCATTCTCAGCGTGATGGAAACAAAACTACCTTTAATCCAATGGAGGCAATGTCTGTCATGGAGATTTGGGGAAATCAGACTCAAACTAAGACAATTATTTTCCAGAACATAAGTCACCAAAAAGAAAAAGAATTTTTTAGAGTATGGATAGAGCCACAAATACAATTAAGGAAAGAGAGACAGACACAGAGAAAGAGACAGAGAAAGAGAGAGATACAAGGAGGGTGAGGGAGACAGAGAGAGATACAAGGAGGGTGAGGGAGACAGAGAAAAAAAGAGAGAAAGAGAGGTGAAATTTATCTTGCCTAAAATCAAGTTTCACATAATGGCAGTTAGATTACCATATCCTGGTAGGACTATCTTTCTCCGCCTACAAATACTCTAACCACCCTTAAGTCGTAAAAATTAGAACTAAACTTCACAGAGTATACGCCTTCCTGCTTCCCATCTCAGTGCAGCTACAAGATTTCCCGAGGATTCTGTTGCTAGAGCTAGGCATAAAGTCTCACTTATATACACAACAACCTGCACGTCTCCAGTTTCTATTCCTCCTCCTTCCCTCTGCTTTCCCCTCCCCCACTTTGCACCAGAGAAGCCAAATTTAGGCGTGCTTTACAGTATGAGGACTAATCTGAAAGAGGAAGAAGAATCTGTATACATTGGCTAGCATATGTGCCCTGCCCTCTCTCTTCTTGAAAATCGCAGCAACTCATCTTTTCAAAGAAGTCTGCCTAAAGAACAGGCATCCTGTGAATGGAGTGTGCTTTTAGAACCCTCTAGGGTATTGAAATTCATTGTGGAGCTCACTAAGAAGGTTACCTCTCCAAGGGACGACTTATGGAAGACTTGGAGCTTGCCTCTGAGAATGAATGCAAAAGGACCCTAAACTGTCAGTCTTGAAGGTAGCAGGTAAGAAGATTTGATGTTTCAATGCTATGACTAAAATAGTTTGTAGTAAAATTCTTCTTTTGGCTTTTTGGCTTTTGGCTTTTTGGGATTTTAGCAAATTCCCAGGAGTTTGAGGGTAGCTAATCTGCCTTGCCTGTTTTAAATTAGACTGCTATTATGAATTCTTTATACTTTACTTATTGGCCAGAGATTTGATAATCTAATCAGTCTGTCAACAAGTGTTGTTCAGTGCTTCTGTTGGGGCTCAATATGGCAAAATATACAGGGGACACTACCCAAGTCTCCAGCACATTTGCAATTAAGTTAGAAATATATGAGTGAAGTCATATGATTTTTGTCTTTCTCTGACTAATTTCACTTAGCATAATACCCTCCAGTCCCATCCACGTAGTTGCAAATGGCAAGATTTAATTCTTTTTGATTGCCGAGGGAAGGGAAACAAAAATAATATAAAAACAGGGAGGGGGACAAAACAGAAGAGACTCATAAATATGGAGAACAAACTGAGGGTTACAGGAGGGGTTGTGGGAGGGGGATGGGATAAATGGGTAAGGGGCACTAAGGAATCTACTCCTAAAATCATTGTTGCACTATATGCTAATTTGGATGTAAATTTAAAAAATAAAAAATAAAATAAAATAAACAAATAAATAAAGTACCTCATAATAATTTTAAAAAAGAAAAAGAAATATAAGGCATATTTTAGAATCTTATTTCAAGGGCTCAGAGGAGTTTCTCTAATCTGTAGTGGCAGTTTCTTTCATTATGGAAAAAAAAAACTATAAAGGGTTATCCTGAGTATACATGCAAACTCTCAAGTTTGGCCAAGCAGACAAGTTTCCACATTGCTGATAAAAGTAAAACAAATAGTGAAGAATGACCTAGCTTATTCACAAAGTAGTTTCACATTCATTATCCCACTTGAACCTCTCATCCTCATGCATTTTAGACAGGGTAAGTGTTACTATCCCTGTTTTGCAAATAAGGAAATAGACTCAGAGGCATTAATAAATTTTCTAACAGATTCTAACTAGCAACTGCAAACAGAAAGCTCTCACAACTATAAATCGATATAAGGAAATTACATGATCTATTTAGTAATTTAGACATATCTGACATACACCAGGTTTCCACAGAGCCAACACTGTATACATTTCAATGAAAATTTTTGACCAGGAACATAACTCTACTTAGCAGCAAAGAAGCTTTTTTCAAGGGTAAACAAATGAGTCGATGAGTTCCACCCCTAGATAAAAAGAAAAAAAATCCTTGAATTTAGTGGTTCTGCCTTTCAGTACTCTGATTGTTTTGAAGACTAGAGAGAGGCCATGACATATAATTATCAGCTGATTATTCTAAAATAAAATGTAAGTAAACCTGGACTTCAGACTGTACTATGTTTCAAATACATTAGTGAAATTTGCTTCTAGATAATTTTAAGTTTTGGTATCTATTGCAATCACTCAAAAATATTTTCTGTTGTTGTTTTGCTATTAATTTCCCAATTAGAACTAAAGGTGGTCTCTGTTTATATATCAAATTAATGACCTCAGGTACTACATTTACATCCTTAATACACCCTTAATAAAAACTGTTTCCCTGGTCCCCAAAATAATCAAATGACTGCACTAGCCAATCAATTCCTATAAATGACAGTGAACCCAAACAGTATAGGTAAAAGAAAGTTTCCAGATTGAGTCCAGTCTGAATCCAGCATTTTTGTGTCTTCCTAGCCCAAAATCATCAATTTCATTTTCTACTACTTTGCTTTCTTACTCTTAATCAAACTTTTGATGTGTTTAGGAAGTACTTATCTGAGAAAAAGCAAGATTCTACCATGGTGCAGGAAATTATAAATTTGCCTTTGCGAATCACTGACTGATAATAAGGCATTAAAGGATGGCACTGATCCTAAGGGACATATCTAATATTGTGGATTTGATGCCATGAAAGGTAACTATCATAATCTCTTAAATAACATAGCTCTGCATTGATCTACTTTGATCCATTTTGTTATTTCTTATGTTCTTATTAAAATATCTAGAATCTATTGTAATCCAGTTAAACAAATGTCAGTTAACCTCAATACAGTGTGTGACACAAAGGTAAGATGAAGTTCCTGCTCTTGGGGAACTTACAATGTTGGTGGGGATATAAGACTTACAGAACATAAAAATATGAGACAGTAAACCAATGTTATATTTTTAATGGCAAAGGGGTTTGGAGAAGAAAGATAGCAGTGGGTTGGGCTGAATGGAGATGGCTTCATAGAGGAGATAAAACGAGATAGGCTTAAATAAACGTCTACAATATGGGACCATGCTAAACAAACCTTCTGTGCACATAGTAAGTGTTCAATGTACGTTGTTTGCATTCAATTCTAGTCATAGAAATGACAGAAATACATTGCATCAAAAGTGAATTTGGTACCTGTAGTGTACACCAAAGAACCTGATTTGGCTAGAGTAAAGGGACTGAGTTGAGGAGTAACAGTAAATAAATTTGGACAGAAATGTAAGCCCAGATTATTAGACTTTGAATTCCGGGCACTTTTTAATGGGAAATCATATCAGCAAGCTTTGAATAAATGAGTATATGATGGAAAAACATTTTTAGTTGATTAATCTAGCAGAGTTTCATAGGCTTAAGTACATTTGAGAAAACTGGAGATGGAGAAGCCACTTAAAGAGTAGAAATTAATTAGACTATAGGATAGGTGGATGCCAGTGGAAATGGAATGGAGAAACACTCAAGGAGACATTTAAGAGGAATAATAGATGGAAATTGGTGAGTGATTAGATATAGGCAGCATAAGAAAGTCAGAGCTGTCCCTAAAATTTTGAACCTGTGGGATCTGGGAAGTGGTGCTACACTATACACAATAGGTAATTTGGGGATGGAAATTGGGAATGTAAGACGTGATGAGTTCTGTTTTTGACCTGTCAAGTTTGAGGAGATGGCAAAAATTCCAAGAAGCAATGTCTTATGGATAGTTGGAAATAATGACCCTGACTGTGAGTGATGGTTAAGTGGTGGAAGCCAAAATTAAATCTGGGGCATGTGACAACCAAGGCCATAAGATTGGCCCATCTTAGAGAAAGCAAATCTAAGAGATGACCAAAGACTGAAACTTGTGCAGTGCATACATTTTCGGTCAAGAGAAAGAAGAGACTCCTGAGAAATAAAAGCCACAGAAATATAGTTCTTCTCAAAATATACCAAGAGTCTTGACAAAAGGTGTCAGGTTATATATTCTTTTAAACTTCCTCTCCCCAAGTATAACTAGCATAGTGCCTTATACATACCATGAGCACCCAAAAAAATATTGTTATTCTACTATAAACAAGCATGGAGATATTTTGTTTCAAGTTATCTTTGAAACTGGACTCTGTCATAAACTCTGCAACCTAACAGTGGTATCTTTAAACTACCTTGCTGCATGTATTTCAATGGGAAGGAAACTTGGCCTGGGTAACTGGAAGTTTATCCTAGATTTGCCTTTTAATCAGTTGTGTGTCCTCTAGGAAATTGTTGAACATCAGTATTTCTTGGTTACCTCATGTATCCAATGTAATAATGAGCTTATAAAGATATTTTTCAGATCTGCTAAAATGATAAAGTGAAAGGGACTTGAAAATACAAACCATCATCCAAAAGGATTTTGTTTAAATTCCATTCTAGGAGAATAAGACACATAACAAGACTGCATGTGGACTGAGTAGGACCAGATACTTTCTGCTCCCAATACTGTACCTCTAAACAGGGGCCTCATTCTAAGTAAGCATCAGCAACTGCAATCAGCAATTCTAAGTAAGCATCCTATTTTTAGGACGCCAGTAGGAGCCAACTCTCTGGTTACTTTTAATTCTACCATACCTATGCAGTCCTCAATGTGCATGCCAATTTGTTGATTTGCATTGAGGAAATACAACTGCTAAGAGGTCTGCTGTACTCATAGCAGGTGGTGGCACATTCTCATCCTTACAGAAAAGGCACCAAAGTAAGCCATTTAACTTGATTTGATAAATCCAGACATCTCAGATCCATTAATTCATGTTACAGTACTGGTGTTAGTTACAATTACTTTTGCTTTCAACTGATAATTCTTCATAGGCCGGTAGAAAAGACCACTGTTTAAACAGGTTGTGCACAGCAAAACTCTTCTATCTTGCTTCCTCATTCCATCCCATTTTACTACATCCTATCATAACTTCTCTTTTCTTTGTGCCCCACCAGTTTTTCTTCTGGATTTAGGAGAGAAAACAGAAACAAAAATATTTAAATATTTGGGGCAAGTTAGAGATGGGCTCTGGTAGAAATAGGGGGAAAGACACAAAACAGAAAAGTAAACATAGACCCCTGAGCATTTAAACACAGAGGTGGTTTTCCTTTTGATGAATAAAATGTCATTATCATATTTACAGTGTTTGTAGAATCAATACATCCCAGACATTTGAGATCCTACTTAAATGTAGCTAATGGAAAAAGAAAAGGAGCTGATATCTAGACCTAGAGTCCCCTGGAACATTCAGGCTTTCTTTTATTATTTTTTAATTCCCTCCTTAAAAAGGAAAGAAAAATCCAATTTGGTATCACATTTTAAGATCTCTAACATGTAAGAATCCTAAAATTTCTCATCTATTTGAGATTAACAGTCTGTTTTTACACATGGCTGTATTTGTGTTGTCATGGATTTAAAATAAGTGGAATTAAGCTAACAATAACAACACTCAAACCTCTCTGACACACCTTATGTAAATATTCCAAAGTTCATAGGAAATTCAGGCCTCAGAAAATATAAAAAGTTTCTTTTCATCATAAATTGGTTACCTATTTGTTTAATCTGAATTTAAATTATTTGAAGACCTTATTTGGGCCTTCAATAAAAAACAGTCTCCTAGAAAACAGTTATCCTGCTTCCAAGATCCAGGCATCTAAATTCCAAGAAGTTAGAGGTAGGCCTCAGAGTCAGCTGTGATCAATGGTTTCAGAACGTAGGGGGATTCCAAGTTGCTGGTAATTAGGTAAAGACTTAACAGGTATCCCTGGAAGAAAGTAGGTCCTCTAGTTAGTGCTTTATAAAAAGTCCAAAAGTATGTAAGCTGTCTGTAACATATTTCTATCACCCAGACTAAAGTTAGAACTGTCTTCACACTATGCACTCCCACCACACCCATGCACTCCTCAATATCTCTATTGCTATTTTGTGACTTGTGTATCCCTTCAGGTATGTTCCCGATCACTTTATTCTGATTATACAGGATAAAACATTTGTGTCACAGTACTATGTAAAGGGACACACTGTGTCTTTAGCTCTGAATACCACATTCCAAGTTCGTTTGGGGCTTAACACTGTCCTGGGTTTGGAATCCAGCTGTCTGACAACAGAGTGGCCCAGTGTTATTAATGTAATGTTCTCCCCTTAATGGTAAATAAGCTATTGGAGGGAAAAACTTCTTAGAAATGTCAACAATGTAGTGACTCCCATGTAGTTTCTAATACCAGTGAGAATGCCGCTAAGCATTTCCATGGAAATGCCAACGTAAAAAGCTACTTATTGTGATAATAAAGTTATAGTGATGAGAGGAGGGTCTTTCTGCTCCCCTCCCCAAAATTATTTATTGCCATGGAGGAAAGCCACTGAAATCATTAATACAAGCCATGTTGTTTATAGATTAAAACCTTATGGAGGATGTGTAGCTTTGCTCCAATTAATGACCAATCACTCAATAAGCACTTATTGCACATTTTTCTTTTTTTAATTCTATTTTTTAGAGAGAGAAAACACACAAGTGGGGGAGGGGTAGAGAAAGAGGGAGATAGGATCCAAAACAGGCTCTGCACTAACAGCAGAAAGTCCAATGTAGGTCTTGAACTCAGGAACCGCGTCATGACCTGAGCAGAAATCAGATGCTTAACCGACTGAGCCACCCAGGTGCCTCTATTACACATTTTTCTATTTGCAAAACATTGTGACAGGCTAGGTTTGTGGTTCACAGAGCTTAAGAATAAAAAGGCTGGACTTTTTTTCTCCCACCCTATGGGAGTTCACAATCTACCTATGGAGACAAGATTTATTCTCATTAAAAGATACAAGATAATAGAATAATGACTGCCATATTATTGGTAAAGACAATAAACATAATACAAGTTGAAAGAAGAGAGATATTAGTGTAGAATGGGGTGGCCAAAGTAGGTGTCAGGAAAAAGAACCTGAGCTGAGCCTAGTATGAGTATGAAAAAGTCATAAAAATTTACATCTGTGTAGTGTTCTACAGTTAACAAAACATTTATATTTGCTGGTTCTCCTATTTATTATGCATCATTCAACAAACACCTGCTGTATTAAAAAATTAACTAAACTTTGTCCCCATTTATTAAGTTGATGGGGAGAATCCCTTCATAATGTATATGTACACTTTAAATACATTACAATTTTATTTGTCTATTATACTTTAATAAAGCTGGGGAAAAATTGTACCTCACCTCCTTGAGATTATCTTTATAGGGTAAACAGAACAACTAACTTTTATCATTTGGCAATAATAGGATCATAAAGAAAGCAAAAAGGTCACTGTGGCATTGGCCAAATAAAAGTAGGGCCCCACTGAGCTGTACTTTCATGAAAATTAAGTTTCCTGCATCTTGCCGCTGCTCAGCAGAAGTATCTGCCTTAGAAGACTGAACCCTATGTCCTAACCTCCCCCACTTCCTCTTCTGCCTTGGCCCTGCCCTCCTCACCCTATCCCTGTTGGCAGTCGTCCAACACATGCACACACCATCCGGTGCATGCTAGCATTTATTAGAAAGGTAAAGGAAGTCTTGAGTGAGGCATTATGCTTAATGTAATCATAAACTACCCCCAAATATTGATTTAATTTTTAAGTCTCTCCTGGAGGCTGAATTAAAAAATACTCATAAACCCCCAACCCCAAACCTTGTATAGCCAGACACATCCTTGGGTCTTGGGATTCTCATCAATCTCTCACCTATACCACTTCTGATTTCTCCTTCAGTCCCACTAAACTACTTTTGCTTTCTTGGTTTTATGTTCTTTGCCTTCTGTTCCTTCCTAAATATGTGGATTCTTCTGCCCCACCCCTTTTACTTTCTTCTCCAGTGATCTGTAGTGTTAATCCACAGGTCACAGTCCCTTACACTTTTTTTTTTCAGGTTTCTTTTTTAATAGACTCTACCCTGCTAGCGAAGTCCATATTTTACTTCCACTTTATGCCATTATCTAGATTCCTGCACAATAGCATCTGTGTTTCCACACTAAAAACTTGCTCCTTCCTCCACCCACCCCTAGACACCCATCCTGAGGAATTAAATACTGTATTACTCAAAAGTGCCTAATACTGCACAGTTATTCTTCCAAAGTTGCTCGATTAGGAGAGGAAGAGAGCAAAACTGAATAAAGCAGACTCACTGTCTTTAATAGGCTCACTGTCTAAATGGATATGACAGATATGTAATCAAGAAGAGTGATTACAGCACTCTAATAAATATGGTAATAGTATCACAAACAAGGGAACATTTACAAATAATAAAAACTTCAACTTAAATCTTGAAGTATAAGTATACATTTTCCAAGTTCACCTCTTTGTCTAGTGAAAGAAGGTACATAGTTTGAGTATCTTCAAGTAGACAAGATATGCTGATATAAGGATCCTGATCTAAGTTGGTGAGAGAAGGTCAGGAGAACTGCAAGATAAGCCTCAACAGAACTTTGAATTTACACATGAGAAATGAGGTCAGTAAAGATCAACTCTGACTACCAGCTTCTGTGCCAGAGTGACTGGAAGATGTTTAATGTCAATGAAAAAAAAAAGTCCTTTGGAAGAGTTGATTTGGGAAGGAAGATAATATATTTGTATTTAAGCATGTTTAAATTGAGGGAGGAAAACATAAGATTCAAGAAGAGCAATATTCTAGGCAGTTGAAAATGAAAGACTAAAGTTCAGGTGAATAGTTTGTGGCTAAGACAGAGATTTGAGTCATCCACATGAAAGTGATCATTTTAAAACATGAGAGTTAAGTTATCCAAGGGAAAGAGAGAACCAAAGAGATAAACACCAAACATTCGCATTTCACAGATCTTAGATACACTAACAACCTCAATTGGCTATCTGAAAAAAACTGTCATTGACGAAAGGAGACCAAAGGGAAGAGTGGGTATTGGGGTATCAGTGTGGTAGTAGCAGATTTGGACTGAAGGTTGTAGTGCCTGGGTTCTAGTCCCAGCCCTGTCATTATCAATACACTCTTGAGCAAGTCATCACTACTTCACTCCCATTCATAGGTTTCATTTTTAAACATGTAAAAGTACATTGGAACAGGATCTCTAAAATCACTTCGACTCAATCTGGCACCTGTTCTTTGAATAGCAAAAAGCACATTCTACTGACATGGCTCAGTAATACAATTTTCTTTTAAAATAATGGTATAGAGGGGTGCCTGGGTGACTCAGTCCATTGAGCATCCAACTCTTGATCTCAGCTCAGGTCATGATCTCACGGTTTGTGAGATGGAGCCCCACATGGAGCTCTTTGCTGACAGCACACAGCCTGCTTGGGATTCTCTCTCTTTCTCTCCCAAAATAAATAAACTTTAAAAAAATAATGGCATAGAATCTCACTAGACATTCATTGTGTTCCTGCTGTGTATGCAAATTACTATGGTAACCACTCTAGAAGAAAACTGGGGAAGTATAAAAGGAAGTAAAGTGGGAAAAGAAAACATGAAGATATAATCCCTGTTTCCAAGGAACTTGAAATCTAGTTGAAATTACTGGCCTCATATTCAGCTTATGCACAGTAAGTCATAATTCTGCTGCCAGACTTGTGTATCATTTTTATATTGTTTTGTTTAAATGTTTGTTTATTTTGAAAGAGAGAGAGAGCAGGGAAAAGGTAGAGAGGGAGGGAGACAAAGAATCCAAAGCAGGCTCTGCACTGTGTAGGGCTTGAACTGACAAACCATGAGATCATGACCTGAGCCCAAATCAAGCATCAGACACTTAGCCGAATGAGTCACCAAGGTGTCCCCATACTTGTGTATCACTGTAGTTTGATGAGAAACAAGCAGCTTAAATTTATCTCTTATACAAATTTGTACCTATTTTTTGCTTTCATAAAATGCTCTGGAAAAAAATCCCTGCTCCTGTTTCAAAAGTTACAACAAAGGAAAAATAAGTAGTAATATAATAAAAGAACTATACATCTAAGGTGACTCAGTAAAACAATTCTGAAATGAGTTGGTCTGATTCAACATATTTACTGAGCAACAAGTGTAATGTTCCTTACTAGGTTCTACAGAAACTATTTTATTATAAATTATATCTTATCTTTGTCCTCAAAAGTGTCTAAAAGTTAGTAGTGGACATTATGTAAATATACAAATTACTATAAGAAAAAATAAAAACAGGTAGAAATACAAAATTGAATTCTGTAATTGAACCATTGGCCACTGTGGTCAACTGCTCTCCAAGGTTCTGTCGTCCTGAGAATATCCTGTACTTCCTGATTCTTCCTTCCACATTTAACCTTTCTACAAACTTTCTCTTCACTGTGCCCTCTACAACACCATTTTCATTATAAGTTCTTCTACATCCTAAATCGCTTCAAATAATTCTCCCACCACTTCATTGTCTTATGTAAAACTTGGTCCTCCCCATCAAAAGTAAGCTGTTTATTTTTCTACATCTCATCTACTGTGAAACCTAGAGAGTCTGTTCAATGTCTCCTGGCTTCCTAGTGCCATTTTAAATCATTACTTTTCTACTATAATGCAAACAGCCATTCACTTCTGCCACCCTTTAATCTTCCTTATTAATATCACCATTTATTGACCTCCTAGTTATTTTTCCCTAATTCACTGAATAATTTAGCATTCGGCTTGTGGTTTTCCTCTTTACCCCAAATCCTGCTATCACCTTTGTAACTTCGTATTCCATATAAACAACTAACCTAGGAAACTGATTTTAACTTATTTGACCTCCTTATTTAGAACAATATGCATTCACATTCTACCTTACCTACTCATTCCATGGCCATACTTGGAACCTCAATTATCACACAACTGAAATCTGAAACTCCATTGTACCACACTCTCACCACAAACTCCTAGACTTTCAGTTCTCTCACACCCTTATTGCTACTACACCACTTCTTAAATCTCAGTGAATCTTCCAGTCCCTTGGTCCCTCCCTTTTCTCCCAATCTGTTAAAACTTCATAGTTTCATTGTTAACCACCCTTTTGGTAGCATTCTCAATCAATCTCCTTACCTATTGTTCTTCCGTAAGTTTTCTCTGTTACTCCCAATCTTATACCAATTTAACCATTTGTATTTTTTCTTTCCTACATGCATGCTGTTAAACACCACTGGATAAATCACATAATTGTGTAGACTGGGGCCACTAAAAATCTACACTATCCAATTTCTCTTGGGCCTTCAGAGTCTTGGTCATAGTTCTCTTCCATTTCCCAGAGCTACCATTCAAACCTTTACCAATTGTCAGAAGACCTGAACCCAAGTGAAGCCAACTTTTTCTCACCAGACACCATCATTTCTTATTTTACCAAGAAAATTAAACCTCAGGGATGACCAACCTCTATTTTTTTCTGCTCCACTTCCACTTTCATTTACATGTCAGTATTTTCTCTCACTCTGCACCCTCTAATAGCTCCCTAATCCCTAGAGGATAAACCCAAATTCTCTAGAATTTCAAACCCCATAGTCCAATGACATACAGATACATACACCCAAATATGCACAGCTGCACACACCTTTATCTTATATTTCATCCTTATCACATTGTTACTTTTCCCTACACATATCAGGTTATTTCTTATCTCCAAGGCTTTGTTCATTCTACTTTCTAAACCTGCCTAAAATGCTCTTCTCCACTGCCCTACTCTTCTATATTTTATGAAGCCTTTACTAACATACATGAACAATTTGTATTTCCATTCTGTGTCCTTTATATTCTTCTATTGCTACAGCTGTAGTGGTGCAGTGAATTAATTTGTTAACACATCTGTGTCTCCCTTTAGTGGAGTGTAAACTTTTGATGGGCAGGGTTTGTGTCTTATTTTCCAAAGTGTCTAGGATAGAATTGACATATAGTAAGCAGCTAATACATCCTTTTTGATATGACTAACATATCACAATGGTACAGAAGACAAGGAAATGTTTTAAGAAGGATATGATGTAAGAGATAGTCATAAAGATTATTAGAATTACATATGATAGCAATGAGGAAAAAGAATATATCAGATGACAAAATGGCCTGAGCAAAGGAAAAGAGACCAAATAAGGATGGAGCTTGTCATAAGTTCACATTTATATATTATACATATAATAAATGATGGAGAGTGACACTATAATGTTAAGATAGAATATTATTGTGGTCTTAAATGCTGCATCAAGCTTAACTTAAGTCACTGGAGACCTTTGAAAGGGAAGTGATATGATTAAAACTGTGCTTTAAGATGAATAATCTGGCATAAGTGATAAGGATAGACTGAATAGAAGCAAGAAAGTTAAAATGAAAATTGTAACTTCTAATATTCATTAAAAATAGTCTCATATTATAACCAAAAAGAGGATCAAGAAATAGATCGATCCTTGGCTTATGTGCAGTTGTCTTCACAACAGTTTGTTCAACTGCCATGATTTGTACCAGTATTTGAATTTGTTTTATGTCAGTGTTTAGTGCTAGAGCTTGTATTATCTATAACGTAACAGTGTTGTGTAGTAAAAATAGCAATGGACAGTGAGTCAAGCATCCTGACTCTGCCACTAATTCTGTGTGTTACTTTTGCAATCATTTTATCTTTCTGGGTCATAAAGAGAGTTGAATTAGATGCATTCTAAGTTTTGTTCTGCCTCTAAAATTCTATAAAACTACGTCATTGAATCCTAATCAGAGATTTTTATTTCCCTTTAGGGAAGCTTCAGTCAATGGAGTATTTCTGTTTAAGAATTGTTTTCAGTATCCTGACATGTACTTCCTTTTTTATTGACTTGTTCACAGTGACCTGGTTTCACCTAACAGTTGTGTGGGAACATAACTATTACCCCTTCTCATATGACTCAATCTGTGATCACGTTTGGTCTCAAATCCTCAGGAAAGCCTGAACACTGGGACACTGCTAAGTTACATTTTTTCCTGCCATTTCTTGTTGTAAAGAGTGCCCAGGTATCACAGGTAACATTTTTCAAATAATTGGATATGTCTTAGAGAAACAAATCTGATATTATGCTAACAGATTTACAGTAACAAAAGGGACTCTAAGAAGCAACTTAGTATAAATTAGTGGGAAAAAATTTATATTTGCTCCTATAGGCAATTAGAAGATTCTGAGGAGGGGGTGCCTGGGTGGCTCAGTCAGTTAAGCATCCAACTTCACCTCAGGTGATGATCTCACAGCTGGGGAGTTTGAGCCCCATATTGGGCTTTTTGCTGACAGCTGAGAGCCTGAAACCTGCTTTGGATTCTCTGCCTCCCTCTCTCTCTGCACCTTCCCTGCTGGCTATCTCTCTCTCTCTCTCAAAAATAAATAAACATTAAAAAATTTAAAAATGTATGATCAAGATGGTGTTCAGTGAGAACAACCTCCTCACTGCTGATTTATGAACAAATTAAAGCTTGCTTTTCACATGTATACCTAGCTTGTTCATTCTTCCTTCCTTCTTTCCTTTCTTCCTTCCTTCCCTCCTTCCTAGTTCTACTTGCAACAAAACACTACATTTCCTGACTGATATTTAAGAAACTATACAAACTTCGGGGTGGGGAAGAGCTAAGATGGTGGAGGAGTAGGAGGACCCTAGGCTTGCCTCCTCACTCCAACACAGGTAGATAAATATCAAACCATTGTGAATACGCAAGAAATTAATCTGAGGATGTACAGAACAAACTGCACAACTAGAGGGAGAGAAGAGGCCACATTGTGGAAGGTAGGAGGTGTGGATATGTGATTTGGAGGAGAAATGGAACACAGGTGTTGTGGAGGGGAGGCATGTCTGGCCACAGGGAGAGATGAGACAGAGACAGAGACAGAGACAGAGACAGAGAGAGGAATGCACAGGAGATCACACAAAGAAAACACTACCTCAAAGCCATTGGTTGGTAAAATTAGAGGGGCTGATTTTCCTGAGATTTACAACAAGTGAGGCTCGAAGACTGGAGTTTTAGAGGTCCATAACATGGCCAGTATGGAGCCTGGCAAGTGCTGCAGTGTTCCTGTGGAGAAAGGGGGCAGATAGCCCAGTAACAGATGACATGATCTGAGGATCTCCTGTGACACACTGGGAGAGATGGTTCCCCCTTCTTGGAGCACAGAACGTAAAGGTGGCATTGCCTCTCTGGGGACAAGAACCATCAGGAGCCCCCACTCCTCAGCATAGGTGCAGAGGTACCTGCTGAGGGCAGTTAACCTAGGCACTGACTCTTTGCTGTGCTTTACTACAAAATCCAGGCTCTTGCACTTTGATGCAACTGCCCTTCTGGGACAAACCTAGATCAGTCCCAGTGCAGCAAGACCCTCCCTCAGATAAGCATGAATCCCCACAATTCCAAGTCTTTAAAGTTTGGGAGAGTTTTAAAACACCCTGCCTGCCTGCCTGGAATAAAACACATGTGCAATGCACTACTGGGAAGGCACACAGCTCAGACACAAACAGGGTGAATGCAGGGATCTAAGGGATGCCAAGACACAAGAATGGAGATTATTTGCTCATCTTGGAGGGCTTCCTGGACAGTGGTGGGTGTAAAATCCCCTCTACAGAATGAGGGAAGGGTCTGGTGCCATTTCTGTCCTCCCCCCTTCAGCATAAACTAACTTCTGTAAGCAGAACAGACGGCACCAACACTAGTGGCCAAAACCGCTTACAACAAGGTCTGCCCCCTGCACTCTGCAGGTGCTGTTTTTCTGGGCAAGTGTGCCTGAGAATCAGAGCAGCAGGCCCTTCACACAGAAGACCAGCACACACCCACACCCACACACACACACCATGTCTACTGACCATAGAGTGCCACAAGGCTTCAGCTCTAGTGGAAATCACATCAGATCTCTTTTAACAAGCAGACAAGAGCTCGTCTAGAAGAAACCAACCACAATCTGGCCAAGGTCCAAACACTCCCCACTGGAGTCAAGGAGAAACACTGCACAAGACAGACATGGGAAAAAGAGCAGCCAAAACACAATAACAGAGTGCACACAGGAAACACCACAGATACTTACTTCTTGCAGTGCCAGGCCCTGGACAATATATGACCTCTTTTATATAAAGTCATTACTCTCAGGAGCAGGAAACATAACAGGTTTTCCCAAACCTAAAACACAGAGGAAGACAGAGACCTAGACAAAATGCCAAGATGGAGGAATTCATCCCAAAAGAAAGAACAAAAAAGGTTCTCACCAGGGATCTAATTGAAACAGATATCAGTAATATGCCAGATCCAAAATTTAAAGCAACAACCACAAGGGTACCAGCTCAGCTTGAGAAAAACATAGAAGACACCAGGGAGTTTGTAACCACAAGATAAAAGATCTAAAAACTAATCAGGCTGAAACAAAAATGTTATAACCAAGATGTAAAATCAACTGGTGTAATGACCACAAGGATGAAAGAAGCCAAGAATGAATAAGTGGTATAGAAGATAAAATTATGGAAAATAATGAAGCTGAAAAGACACAAAGAAAAATATTGGACCATTATTGTAGATGTAGGGAACTCAGTGACTCCATCAAATGTACTAACATTCATATCATAGGAGTCCCAGAAGAAGAAGAGATGGTAAAGGAGGCAGAAGGTTTATCTGAGGAAATAATAGCTGTAAATTTCCCTACTCTAGGGATAGAAACAGACATCCACATCCAGGAGGCACAGAGAACTCCCATCAAAATCAACAAATTAGGCCAACACCAAGACATATCATAGTTAATTGTGCAAAATATAGAGATAAATAAAAAAAAATCCTAACAGCAGCAAGAAAAAATAAGTCCCTAACTTACAAGGGAAGATACATAAGGTCAGCAACAGATCTGTCCACAGAAACTTGGCAAGCTAGAAAGGA
Source organism: Prionailurus bengalensis (assembly GCF_016509475.1). Lineage (NCBI taxonomy): Eukaryota > Metazoa > Chordata > Mammalia > Carnivora > Felidae > Prionailurus > Prionailurus bengalensis. Next base: position 64,455,295 of record NC_057361.1, on the reverse strand, counting down.
GTGGCATAATATATTAAACATGCTGAATGGGAAACATATGCAGACAAGGATACTCTATCCAACAAGGCTGTCATTCAGAATAGAAAGAGAGATAAAGAGTTTCCCAAACAAACAAAAACTACAGGGGTTTATGACTACTAAACCAACCCTATAAGAAATATTAAACGGGACTCTTTGAATAGGAAATTAAGACTAAAAGTTAAGAAGACTATAAAGGAAAAGAGAAAACCTCCAGAAACAACAAAAATAATCATAAAATAGCACTAAATTAATATCTATCAGTATTCACTCTGACTGTAAATGGACTAAATGCTCTAATCAAAAGACATAAAGTGCCAAAATGGATAAAAACACAAGACCAAATCTATATGCTGCCTACAAGAGACTGATGTTAAACCTGTAGACACCTGCAGATTGAAATTGAAGGGATGGGGAAATATTTATCTTGCAAATGGATGTCAGAAGAAAGCTAGAGTAGCTATATTATAGAAGACAAACTAGATTTTAAACAAAAGATTTTAACAAGAGATGAAGAAGGTATTATAATAAAGGGGTCTATCCAACAAGATCTAATAATTGTAAATATTTATGCCCCCCAACCTGAGCACCCAAATATGTAAAACAATTACTAGCAAACATAAAGGAATTCAATGATAATAATGAAATAATAGTAGGGGACTTTAACAACCCACCTACTTACAGCAATAGACAGATAATGTAAACAGAAAATCAACAAGGAAATGATGACTTTGAATGAAACACTGGGCCAGATGGACTTAACAGATTTATTTGGAACATTTAATCATAAAGCAGCAGAATACATATTCTTTACAAGTGCTCTTGGGACATTCATCAGAAATGATAACATACTAGTCACGAATCAGGCCTCAATCAGTAAAAAACGATTGAGATTATACCATGCATATTTTCCAACCACAATGCTATGAAACTTAAAGTCAACCACAAGAAAAAGTTTGGAAAGACCACAAATACATGAAGGTTAAAGAACTCCCTACTAAAGAATAAATGGGTCAATCATAAAGTTAAAGAAGAAATTTAAAAAATACATGGAAACTATGAAAGTGAAACCACTAAAGTACAAAATTTTGGGGATGCAGGAAAAGCAGTCATAATAGGGAAGTATATAGCAATATACACCTACCTTAAGAAGCAAGAAAAATCTCAAATACACAAACTAACTTTACACCTAAAAGAGCTAGAAAAAAATAACAAATGAAGCCTAAAGCAAGAAGAAAAGGGAAAATAATAAATATTAGAGTAGAAGTAAATGATACAGAAACAAACAAAAAAATAGAACAGATCAATGATACCAGAAGCTGATTCTTTGAAAGAATTTTTAAAAAATGATAAACCTCTACCAAGACTTACCAAAAAGAAAAGAGAAAGGACCCAAATAAATAAAATCATGAATAAGAAATGAGGTATCAGAACCAGCACCAGAGAAATACAAACAACTATGAGAATATTATGAAAAATTATATGGTAACAAATTGGGCAATCTTGAAGAAATGGAGGAATTCCTAGAAACATATAAACTACCAAAAGTGAAACAGAAAGAAATAGAAAACTAGGACAGATTGAGAACCAGCAAAAAAATTCAATAACTAATCAAAAAATCTCCCAACAAACAAAAGTAAAGGGCCAGATGGCTTCCCAGGGGAATTCTATCAAATATTTGAAACTATTCGTACCCATTCTTCTTGAAGTGTGCCCAAAAATAGAAATGGAAGGAAATCTTCCAAACTCATTCTATGAGGCCAACATTACCTTGATTCTAAAACTAGACAAAGACCTTACTAAAAATGAGTATTGCAGGCCAATATCCCTGATGAACGTGGATGCAAAAATTCTCAGCAATATACTAGCAAATCGAATCCAACAGTACATTAAAGAATCATTCACTGCTATCATGTGCGATTTAATCCTGGGCTGCAAGAATAGTTCAATATTTGCAAATCAATCAACATGCAGTACCGCGTTTTTTTTTTTAAAGATTAAGAACCATATGCTATTCTCAATTGATTCAGGCAGAAAAAGCATTTGACAAAGTAGAGCATCCATTCATGATAAAAATCCCTCAATAAAGTAGAGATACAGACAACATACCTCAACATCATACAGGCCATATATGAAAGACACACAGCTAATGTCATCCTCAATGTGGGAAAAATGAGAGCTTTTCTACTGTGATCAGGAAGAAGACAGGGATGTCCACCCTCAACGTTGTTATTCAACATAGTACTGAAAGTCGTGGCCTCAGAAATCAGACAACAAAAAGAAATGAAAGACCCCCAAATCGGGAATGAAAAAGTCAAACTTTTACTATTTGCAGATGACATGATACTCTATGTAGAAAACCAGAAACACTCCACGAAAAAAATTGGGTAGAACTGATATGAATTCAGGTAAGTCGCAGGATACAAAATCAATGTACAGAAATCTGTTGCATTTCTATACACCAAAAATGAAGCAGCAGAGAGATAAATCAAGGAATCTGTCCCATTTACAATTCCACCAAAAAACTATAAGATACCTAGGAATAAACCTAACCAAAGAGGCAAAAGTTCTGTACCCTGAAAACTATAGAACACTTATGAAAGAAATTGAAGATAATGCAAAGAAATGGAAAAATGCTACATGCTCATGGATTGGAAGAACAAATATTGTTTAAATGTCTATAACTACCCAAAGCAATCTACATATTTAATGCAATCTGCACCAAAACACCACCAGAATTTTTCACAGAGCTAGAACAAGCAATCCTACAATTTGTATGAAACCACAAAAAAACAAAAATGAATAGAGCAAAGCTGAAGGCATCATAATTCTGGACATCAAGTTTTTAATACAAAGCTGTATGTAGTCATTAAGACTGTATGGCACTGGCACAAAAACAGATCCATAGATCAATGGAACAGAATGGAAAACCCAGAAGTGGACCCACAGCTATATGGTCAACTAATCTTCAACAAAGCAGGAAAGAATATCCAATGGATAAAGACAGTTTCTCAACAAACGGGAAAACTGGAGAGAAACATACAAAAAATGAAACTAGACCACTGTCTTACACCATACACAAACATAAATGCAAATCGATGAAAGACCTAAAGGTGGAACAGGAAACTATCAAAATCCTAGAGAAAGACATGGGCAGAAACCTTTTTGACATCTGTCATAGCAACTTCTTACTAGATATGTCTCCTGAGACAAGGGAAACAAAAGCAAAAATGAGCTATTGGGACTTCATTAAAATAAAAATCTTCTGTACAGTTAAGGAAACAATCAACAAAACTAAAAGGCAACCTTCAGAATGGGAAAAGATATTTGCAAGTGACATATCTGATAAAGGGTTAGTATCCAAATCTATAAAGAACTTATCAAACTCAGCACCCGAAAAAAACAAATAATCCAGTGAAGAAATAGGCAAAAGACATGAATAGACACTTTTCCAAAGAAGACATCCAGACGGCCAACAGACACATGAAAAGATGCTCATCACTCATCATCAGGAAAATACAAATCAAAACTGCCATGAGATATCACTTCAGACCTGTCAGAATGGCTAAAATTAACACAGGAAAAAACAGATGTTGATGAGGACACAGAGAAAGGGGAACCCTCCTACACTCTTGGTGGGAATGAAAACTGGTGTAACCATTCTGGAGAACAGTATGGAGTTTCTTTAAAAAGTTAAAAATAGAACTATCCTATGACCCAGCAATTGCACTACTAGGTATTCACTCAAAAGATACAAAAATACTGATTCAAAATGACACATGCATGCCAATATTTATAGCAGCATTACCAACAATAGCCAAATTATCAAGAGCCAAATGTCCATCAACTGATGAACAGATAAATAATATGTATACATATATTTCATAAAATGGAGTATTACCCAGCCATCAGAAAGAATGAAATACTGCCATTACCAATGACATGGATGGAGCTAGTGCATCATGCTTTGTGAAATAAACAATAAGTTAAGTGAAATATACTGAGTGAAATAAAACAAATACCATATTGATTTCACTCATATGTGGAATTTAAGAAATGAAAGAGATGAAAAAAAGGGGGGGAAATGAGAATGACTAACCATAAAACAGACTCTTAACTGTAGAGAACAAACAAGTTTGCTGGATGGAGGTTGGTGGCAGGAAGGGTTAAATATGTGATGGTTATTAAGGAAGGTACTTGTTGTGATGAGCACTATTATATGCAACTGATGAATCACTAAATTCTACTCCTGAAACTAATATTACACTATATGTCAAATAACTGGAATAAAAAGAAAACTTGAAACAATAACAACAAAAAGGAAACTACACAAACTTACTAGGCATTCACTCTAGTTACATCTCCTAACTCATTTTTCAAAATTATTCAGTTTTAACCTGTAGCTACCAACTGGTTACATCTGCATAAAGTAATGATTCTGTTTCCTTGCCTGTTATTAAGGATATCAGTTAAGAGTTATTGGCCAAGGCCCACACTGTGTAATATGGCTTATTACAGTCTCAGACCAATGCAGATCAGTTATCATTCTCAAGAATATTCCTGCCAATTCAATACCAATCAGTAACACCTTTGAGGACTTACCATGTCCCAAGCCTGGACTAAGATTGTTGAGAACACAAATATGAGAAAGACATGGTACCTTCCCCAAAAGCTTCAGGTGAGAAGAGCTAAGCCAGGTACATAAATGTAAATAACAGAGGCTCATAAAATACTTTTAATAAATTGATATAATATTAGGCATAAAGATATAAGTTCTATAGTTATACCACATTTTTTTGCTTTATTATTGAGTGTGTTATGAAGAATAAAAGTAAATTTTAAAACAGGCTAATTGGCTCTTCTGTTTACAAAGTCAGCTTAACTTCTTTTAAAAAAATTTTTTAATGTTTATTCATTTTTGAGAGACAGAAAGAGACATAGTGCAAGTGGGGGAGGGGCAGAGAGAGAAGGAGACACAGAATCCAAAGCAAGCCTCAGGCTCTGAGCTGTCAGCACAGAGCCCGACATGGGGCTTGAACTCATGAACCATGAGATCATGACCTGAACCAAAGTCAGATGCTCAACTAACTGAGCCGCCCAGGCACCCCTTAATTTCTTCTTAATACAACTAGCACTCTTACTATATTTTCTTATTTATTTTTTAAGCTTTTATTTAAGTTCCAGTTAGTTAACATACAGCATAATATTAGTTTTAGGTGTACCATATAGTGATTCAACACCTCCATACATCACCCAATGATAACACAAGTGCACTCCATAATCTCCAGAACATATTTAATGCATTCCCCACCCAAATCCCCTCTGGTAACCATCAGTTTGTTCTCAATAGTTAAGAGTCTATTTCTTGGTTTGCATTTCTCCCACTGTTTTTTTTTTTTACCTTTGCTCATTTGTTTCATTTCTTAAATTCCACATATGAGTACAATCATTTGTCATTTGCCCTTCTCTGACTTATTTTGCTTAGCTTAATACTTTCTAGCTCCATCCATATTGTTGCAAATGGCAAGATTTAATTCTCTTTTATGACTAATATTCCATTGAATATATATGTTACATCTCCTTTATCCATTCATGAATCAGTGGACATTTGAGCTGTTTTCATAATTGTTTTTTGTTTCCATACTTTGGCTATTATAGATAATGCTGCTATAAACATTGGGGTGCATGTTTCCCTTTGAATTAGTATTTTTGCATCCTTTGAGTAAATACCTAGTAGTAAGATTGCTGGATCATAGGGTAGTTCTATTTTTTTAATGTTTATTTATTTTTCAGAGAGAGAGAAAGAGAGAGAGAGAGAGAGAGAGAGAGAGAGAAAACTGGGGAGGGGCAGAGAGAAGGGAAGACACAGAATCTGAAGCAGGCTCCTGGCTCTGGACTGTCATCACAGAACCTGACGAAGGGCTCAAACTCATGAACAGTGAGATCATGACCTGAGCTGACATATGATGCCTAATGGACTGAGCCACCCAGGGGCCCCTGGGAAGTTCTATTTTTAGCTTTTTGAGGAACCTCTGCACTGGTCTCCACAGTGACTGAACAAGTTTGCATTCCCACCAGTAGTGCAAGTGGGTTGCCCACTTTCCCCATCCTCACCAACACCTGTTGTTTCTTGCGTTCTTCATTTTAGGCATTCTGACAGAGTGAGATGATATTTCATTGTAATTCTGATTTGCACTTCCTTGATGGTAAGTGATATTGAGCATCTTTTCATGTGATGTCTATTCATGCCCTCTGCCCACTTGTTAATTGGATTATTCATTTCTGGAGTGTTGTTTTATAAGCTCTTTATATATTTTGAATACTAACCCTTTATTGGATATGTCATTTGCAAATATCTTCTCCCATTCCTCAGGTTGCCTTTTAGTTTTGTTGATTTTTTTCCTTCGATGTGCAGAAGATTTTTATTTTGATGTAGTCTCAATAATTTATTTTTTATTTTGTTTCCTTTGCCTCAGGAGACATATCTAGAAAGAAGTTGCTATGATCTATGTCAAAGAAGCTACTGCCTATGTTCTCTTCTAGGATTTTGATGGTTTCTTGTCTTGCATTTAGGTCTTTCATCAATTTTGCATTTGTTTTTGTGTATGATGCAAGAAAGTAGACCAGTTTCATTCTTTTGCATGTTGCTGACCAGTTTTCCCAGCATTATTTGTTAAAGAGACTTTTCTCATTAGATATTCTTTACTGCTTTGTGGAAGATTAATTGACCATATAGTTGCAGGTTCATTTCTGGGTTTTCTGTTCTGTTCCATTGGTCTATGTGTTTCTTTTTCTGTCAGCACCATGTGGTTTTGATCACTACAGCTTTGTAGTATAAATTGAAGTTTGGAATTGCCATGCCTGTGGCTTTGATTTTCTTTTTCAAGGTTGCTTCTTTTTGGAGGTCTTTTGTGGTTCAATACGAATTTTGAAATTATTTTTTCTAGTTCTGTGAAAAATGATGTTAGTATTTTGACAAGAATTGCATTAAATGTGTAGATTGCTTTCGGTAATATAGACATTTTAAAAATATTTGTACTTCCAGTCCATTAGCATGGAATGTCTTCTGTTTCTTTGTGTTATCTCCATTTTCTTTCATCATTGTTCTACAGTTTTCAGAGTACAGTTCTTTAACCTCTTTGGTTAGGTATATTCCTAAGTGTCTTATGGTTTTGTGTGCAATTGTAAATTGGATCAATTACTTGATTTCTCTTTCTGCTTTGTTATTGCTGTATAGAAATGAAACATATTTCCATACATTACTTAATTCATTTATCATATCTAGCAGCTTCTTTGGTTGAGTCTTTCATGTTTTCTATATAGAGTAACATGTCATCTGCAAATAAAGTTTTACTTTGCCAATTTGGATGCCTTTTATTTCTTTCTGCTGTCTGATTGCTTTAGCTAGGACTTCCAGTACTGTGTTGAATAAGTGATGAGACAGGACATCCCTGTCTTGTTCTTGACCTTAGAGGGAAAACTCTCAGTTTCTCCCCATTGAGGATGATATAAGCTGGAAGTTTTTCATATATGGCCTTTATTATACTGATGCATGTTCCCTCTAAAGCTACTTTGTTGAGAGGTTTTTTTTTTTTATCACGAATGTATGCTGTATTTCGTCAAATGCTTTCTCTGCATCCACTGAAGTGATCATATGATTCTTACCATTTCTTTTTCTAAGGTGATGTATCATGTTGATAGATATACAAATATTAAACAACACTTCCTACCCAGGGATAAATCCCACTTGATCATGTTGAATGACTTATTTAATGTAATATTGGATTCAGTTTACTAGTATTTTGTTGAGGCAGAATTAGTGTCTGTAGTTCTTTTTTAGTGGTGTCTTTATCTGGTTTTGGTATCAGGGTAATGCTGGACTCATAGAATGAATTTAGAAATTTCTTTTCTTTTCCATCTTTTGGAATAGTTTGAGAAGAATAGGTATTAACTCTTCTTTAAATGTTTGGTAGAATTAGCCTGTGAAGCTATCTGCTGCTCCCTTCAGTTTTGTTTCTTGGGAGTTGATTATTGATTCAATTTCTATCCTTATTATTGGTCTCTCCAAGTTTTCTATTTTTTCCTATTTCAGTTTTGGTAGTTTATATGCTTCTAGGAATTGATTCATTTCTTCCAGTTTGTCCAATTTATTGACATATAGTTTTTCATAATATTCTAATTATCTGTATTTCTGTGGTACTCATTATTATTTCTCCTAATTTCTGATTTTATTTATTTGAGTCCTTTCTTTTTTTCTTGATAAGTCTGGGTAGAGCTTTTTCAATTTTATTAATTTTTTCAAAAAATCAGCTCCTGGTTACATTGATCTGCTGTATCATTTGGGGGGGGGGTTAGCTTGGGTTTTTTTTTTTTTAGTTTCTGTATCATTTATTTCTGCTCTAATCTTTATTTTTCTTTCTTCTGCTGGTTTATGTTTTGTTTGTTGGTTTTTTCTAGCTCATTTATGTGTAAGTTTATATCGTTTATTTGAGATTTATCTTGCTTCTGTCAGTAAGCCTATATTCCTATAAACTTCCCTTGTAGAACTGCTTTTGTTGCATCTGAAATGTCTTGGATCAGGGGCACCTGGGTGGCTCAGTCGGTTAAGCATCCAACTTCAGCTCAGGTCATGATTTCACAGCTTGTGAGTTCGAGCCCTGTGTCAGGTTCTGTGCTGACAGCCTGGAGCCTGCTTCTGATTCTCTCTCTCTCTCTCTCTCTCCCCCTCTCTCTCCCTCTGTCAAAAATAAACATTAAAAAAATTGAAGCATTTTGGATCATTGTGTTTCAATTTTCTTTTGTTTCTATTTAGTTTTTTTTATTTCTTCTTTGATTTCCTGGTTGATCTATTCATTGTTCAGTAGCATGTTATTTAATCTCCATGTATTTGTGGTCTTTCCACATCTTTTCTTGTGGTTGACTTCTAGCTTCATAGCATAGTTGTCAGAAAAGATGCATGATATGAGGTTGATATTTTTGAATTTGTTGAGGCTTGTTTTTTGAGCTAATATGTGATATATTGTGGAAAATGTTTCATGTGCACTGGAGAAGAATGTGCATTCTGCTGTTCTATGATGGAATGTTCTGAATATAGCTGTTTAGTCCATCTGGTCCAGTGTTTCATTCAAAGAAATTGTTTTCTTGTTGATTTCCTGCTGAGATGAGCTGTCCATTGATGTAAGTTAGGGTGTTAGTGTCCCTTACTATTATTATGTTATTATCAATTCCTTTATGTTTATTATTGTTTTATATATTTGGATGCTCACACATTGTGTGCATATTTATAATTGTTTTATCTTCTTTTTGGATTGTCCCCTTTATTATTATGTAGTGTCCTTCTTTGTCTCTTGTTACAGTCTTTGTTTTGAAGTTTATTTTTTCTGATTATGAGTATTGCTAGTCCAGCTTTCTGTTTGACATCCATTTGCATGATAGTTTCTCCATTTCCTCACTTTCAATCTGCAGGTGTCTTTAAGTCTAAAATGAGTCTTGGAGGCAGGATACAGATGGGTCTTGATTTCTTTTAATATTTGAGAGATAGAGAAAGACACAGAGTATAAACAGGGGAGGGGCAGAGAAAGAGGGATACACAGAATCTGAAGAAGGCTCCAGGCTCTGAGCTGTCATCACAGACCCCGATGCGGGGCTCAAACCCACGAACTGTGAGATCATGACCTGAGCCAAAGTCGGATGCTCAACCAACTGAGCCACCCAGGCGCCTCAGATGGGTCTTGATTTTTTATCCATTATGACACCCTATGTATTTTCATTGGAGTGTTTAGTCAATTTACATCAAAATTATTTTTATATGTATTTATTGCCATTTCATTACTTTTTTTGTGCTTGTTCCTAGAGATTTACTCTGGTCTTTTCTTTCTCTCATGTTTTGCTGATTTTTAGTGATATATTTGGATTTCTTTCTCCTTATTCTTTGCATATTTATTAGTGGCTTTTGATGGTTAACCTTAGGTTTGCATATAACCTCTTCTGCAAATAGCAGTGTATATTAGGTTGATGGTTGTTCAAGTTTGAACTCATTCCTTTCTCCTCTCCTTGTCACATTTTTGATGTATGTTATTATATTTTATATCCCTTTTTTGTGTGTGAATTCCCTGACTTATTTTTTTTAGAAATATTTATTTTTACTGCTTTTGTGTTTCCTAAATTTATATTGTTTCCTTTGGTCTCTTCTTTTTACTCAAAGAGTCCCCTTTAATATTTCTTGCAGGGCTGGTTTAGTGGTCACAAACTCTTTTAGGCTTTGTTTCAGAAACCGTTTATCTCTCCTTCTATTCTGAATGATAGCCTTGCTGGATAGAATATTCTTGGCTGTGGGTTTTTCCCATTCAGCACTTTGAATGTCATGCCACTGCCATCTGGTTTGCCAAGTTTCTGTTGATAAATCTCCATAGCCTTATGGGGCTTTCCTTGTAAGTTAAGGACTTATTTTGTCTTGCTCCTCTTACAATTTTTCTTTATTATTTTTCAAAGTTAATAACAATTATGTCTTGGTGTTGACTTGCTTTTGTCGATTTTGATGGAACCTTTTCAAAATGATGTCTGTTTCCCCAGTTTATGGAAGTTTTCAGTTATTATTTCTTTTTTTTTAATATGAAATTTGTTGTCAAATTGGTTTCCATACAACACCCAGTGCTCATCGCAACAGGTGACCTCCTCAATACCCATCACCCACTTTCCCCTCCCTCCCACCCTCAATCAACCCTCAGTTTATTCTCAGTTTTTAAGAGTCTCTTATGGTTTGGCTCCCTCCCTCCCTAACTTTTTTTTCTTTCCTTCCCCTCTCCCATGGTCTTCTGTTAAGTTTCTCAGAATCCACATAAGAGTGAAAACATATGGTATCTGTCTTTCTCTGTATAACTTATTTCAGTTAGCATAACACTCTTCAGTGTCGATGGAACTGGAGAGTGTTAGGCAAAGCTATTATTTCCTCACATAAATTTTCTGCCCCCTTTTCTCTCTCTTCTTCTAGGACTCATATAATATGAATATTACTATGTTTGATGGAGTCACTGAGTTCCTTAAGTTTGTTTTTGTGCTATATAATTCTTCTTTGTCTCTTTTGTTCAGCTTTATGCTTTCCATTATTTTGTCTTCTAGGTCATTAATTTGTTTCTCCGATTCTTCTAATCAGCTGTTCATTCCATCAAGCATGTTTCTGATCTCATTTATTGCACTCTTCATCTCTGATTCTTTTTTAACTTTTTTATCTCTGTGGTAAAGGCCTCCCATATGTCTTCCATTCTTTCCTCAAGCCCACTGAGTATCCTTATGATCACTGCTTAAGTTCTCCATCAGATATGTTACTTATATCTGTTTCACTTAGATCTCTGGCTGTGACCTTATCTTGTTCTTTCATTTGTGAAAAATTCCTCTGTCTTCGTATTTTGTCTAAGTCTCTACTTTCTCTGTGTTAGAAAAGCCATTTATATCTTCTTCTCCTGAAAGTAATGGTCTTATGAAGAAGATACCATGTAATGCCCAGGTCGGCTTTCAGTAAATGCCTCCATTGTGTATTGTGTGTGCTCTGCTGTTATATTCTGGCTCCTGTGTCCTTCATCCCAGTCATCTACAGAGGCTCTCCTTGCCTACTGCGGGCAATGTTTGGTCTCTGATCTGAATGTGATGAGTTTTAGCTAGGTGTGCTCTGGTCTGCTTGTGAAATGAGACCTGTCACAACCCTTACTGGAACTGAGGCCTTGTAAAACTCTCTGGTTGGGAGACATGGCATGTGTAGGGATTTTACTGGTTTTCCAGTGGAAAGTCCCGCCAGACTAAGGAAAGCATGACTGAGAAGGGAAGTTCCACCAGAGCCAAAGGGTTGGAGCTTGGTATAAGCAAGTTAGGCAGCCAGTGTCTGTGCTGTACTGCTTCCTGTAGGTGGCTCTGTGTTTATGCTGAGGGGTAGGGAAAGGAAATGGTGGCCAACCAGTTCCTTTCCCTGACAGGTGTGTCCATAAATGCTCTCAGTGATGTGCTCTGATAAGAGCAAATAATATCCCCACTGTGTGCCCCAAGTGTTCTTCAAATGATTGCTTTCATGCTGTCCTCCTCTGGGTTGTTTGCCTGTCTTCTCTATAGGAGCAGCTCAGTGCCTTCCAGGCTCTATCCCAGCCAATCCTGCTGACCTTTTAAACTCTAGATTTTAATCCCTGCTGGTTGCAAGAACTCACGAAATTCAGCCCCTCTTGTTTTCCACACCAATGGCTTTGGGGAAATGTTCTCCTTGTGAATTTCCTTGTGTTCTTATCTCTCTCTTGCCCTTCTCCAAGGACCATAGAACCTTTTTTTCCAAAGCACGTGAAATCCATTTGTCCGCTATACCATGTCTTGACACTTCCTGCTTTCTTAAGTGTACAGTCTTCTCTACCTTTAGTTGTGGAGTTTGTTCTGTCCAATTTTAGGTCAATTTCTGGAGTATTTTGGATGATGTGATAGTTATCTAGTTGTGTTTGTGGGACGAGGTAAGCCTAGGGTCCTACTCTGCTGCCATCTTCCTGCTCCTCTTTTAGTATTTACTACATACTGGTCTTGTATTTTTACCAATATCTTTATATTGTAAATGTATTCTCTAAGGTCACCACTGACCTCCTAATCCAATCACTATGAACTTCATTCTCTTTGGTCTTTTGGAAACATTTAAAATCAATTGTCATATTTTTCCTTAAGATTGTTCTTAAATCTAAATATTTTCTATTTGGATGTTTCTTTCAAATTGTAAACTTTAAAATAACTACAGTTTATAACCTAACTGTGAGTTTTGGGTATTTTAAAAAACAGTAGTCCTCTTGCTTGTTCATGATGTAAACTGAAGAAATTTTCTGCTATCCCCTCACCACCATAACCAATATCTACCTTTCAAAAACATACATTTTTAAAGCAAACAAACTTATCTTAAAATCAACCATGTTCCTTTACCTCTAATTTTGAAATATTTCACTGGTTTCCTATATTTTGGAAAACAAATGGGCTCAATGTAAATGTTCACATCATCTCCTTGCTCCTTATAGAAAGTATATTTCTCCCCTAATGCAGACTAACTTTTTTCCTTGGGCACTTAATAATCCAAATGAGTGAGTAATTTTTCCCACGTAAAAAGATTTGTAATTTGCTTTATTCCAACAAAATGCAATCAGTAGTATAAAGTCCCCAAATTCAGATTAATACAGCTGCTCTTATTTTTGTGTTTTCAAACTCTTTTTCACAGTATTTAGGGAGCAAATTTCAGAATTAAGTTCTCCTAAGATCATTTTAGAGTCCAAATGACAGAACACAAACAAACTCCCACCTGTCATTCTGTTGATTAAAGTTGGCTCTGGCATCTCCCCTAATTAGGGTTATTAGAGACATCACATACACTTGACTACCTCTCAAGATGTTACCTATAAGTAAACAAAAATGTTTCTGATTTGTTTATATTGGATAAATAACAACTTCAAAATAGATGTTTCATTTCTCAAAAGATGATTCAAGTGGGGCAAAGCTGGAAGTGGACCTGGGGGGAAGGGGTTGGGTAAAAACAATGGATACTTATAAATGATGACAAGATAACATTAAAAATAAATTAAACAATGGTATTATAACACATAGTCTCAGGAAAAAAAATCACTGATCTGAAGAGCAAGGATATTAGCTTACTTTGGTGCATTCCTATTCTACACACAAGACACAGGCCTGTCTCAACAATCAGAATTTTAAACTAGCATGTCAGAGTAACCTTGTACCTGACCAAAGTTTTGTCAAGAGTCACTATTACAATAGTTGAACTGTCACTTTCATTATACAGAATATCTTAGTTTGAGAAAACTGTACGTCCAAAAAGATGCCACATATTATTTCAGGGCTCTCTGTCTGAGAACTCTAAGCACTCTTTCGTACTTACTAGTGGATTTTTCCTTTCTCCAGCTGGTAGTTCTTTGGCCTCTTCCATTATTTTCTTTCTCTGTAAGACAGAAGGTTGGATAGGAGATTAAGGCTAGATTGTGGAAGGGGTTGCCTGAAATATAAGGTTGGCATTTTATTATAGTCATTGTAGGCTCTTGAACAGCAGAAAGATTGGTGTATCCAAAGGTTAAAGAATGACCACTGTAAAAAAATAAATAAATGAATAAAAAGAATGACCAGTGTGGCAGTGGTGTGTAAGATGATTTTGAGAGAAAAGAGCCTGAAATTAATGGGGTATGAGAAACATCTCCAGGAATTACAAAAGTTCAGCATGGCTAAAATACAAAGTGCATGTAAAAAGTAGGTAATAATGTCATCTATGTATGAGGTAATGAGAGCCAGAAGTGAAGAAGTAACAGTAGGAATGAAGATAAATGAAGAGGGAAAGATTAAGACTTAGTATCAGACTATATAAAAGTTAGCTGGAACTGGAGCAAAATTGGGAAGGAGTCAGATTCCTCCTCCCTTCCCCCACCCCCAGCATCTATGGTGTTTTCCCTATCTGTAATTTTAACTTCAGTGTTTTCAAGTCTCAGATTTCCAGTGCCTTTTTGCTATTTTCCTCTTTCCACTATCAGCTTTAACAAAACTCTTCCAGACTCTTTCCATCTAATGGCAATGACAGAGTCTGATAAATTTGGGGATTGAATGACCTAAAGACAATGTCATTTTAACAGAAATTAAGGCTTATTATATACTCTGCAGGATAAATTTCACATATTAGCTAAGATATGAATGGATGTGCTGTTCATCCTGGCACCCTAATACCATATGATCAAGTAGGATGGGCATCTCATACAAGAGATGACAAAAAGGAAACAGCAAAGATGACTTTAGGGGCTTCTCTGTTAGATCTGAAGAATGGTGTTCATACTACCAAAATAAGAATGGTGTTCATAATACGAGAACAAGAGATGGTGTAACTTGTTATTGTAAAACAAAAAGGGTAAGGCTGGCTAGAAAGACTTCTGAGCCTTAGAAAGTGGGACAGCTTGGGGGAGGAGCCAAGATGGCAGAATAGCATGGAAGGTTTTTGTGTGTCTCGCATCCATGAAATACAAACACCTAGAAAACTGATTAGAGGATTAACACAACAATCTGCACAACCTGAACCACAGAATTCAGCAGGTACATGGCGTGGAGAGGTGAATTTGGGGAGTGAGAAGCCGCAAAAGGTAGGGAACCCCTTTTGTGGGTGGAGAGAGGATGGAGACTGGGGGGGGGGGAGCATACCGGAAAAGCACCCCTCCCCAAAAGCAGCTGGAGAGAAAGTGAAAAACTGGAAATAGCTGCAGGGACTAAACTAAAAAAGGAGAAAGAAGAAAGGAGAGGGTTTAAGTTCCGTTAAGACTGTAAATAAGGGGAGTGCAGTCTGCAACTCCACAGATCAATACCTGGAGGTGCTCTGGTGGGAAGGGTGAATCCCCAGGCACAGAGTGGGGTCCGGGAGGTTCTCAGGCCACACAGGAAAAAGCAGTTCCACTGCTGGAAGGACATTTGGTGAAGACTGTTGAAACCACCTGGTCCCAGCAGACCTCGGAAAACGGCCACATTCACTGGTGCTTGAACAAGGTCATTAAGGGTGAAGCCTGGTGCCAGATGTATGTTGTGATTTTCTGTAATCCCTGAAACGATGCTGCTACACTATCTTGAAAATTTTTTCTGGGGTGGGCTGGCACTTGGCCGCAGTCTCGGGGCACCGGCAGCAACAGGGTCCAGCAAGCAATCCTGGGTGCAGCCAACATTCGGCCATTGCTCAGTGAGACCCTCCTGCAGAGGGGCAGAATGGGTCAAAGCCGAAGTCCTTCAGAAGTAAGGCGCCAAGGAAAACAGCCACATCTGAGACAGAACTTGGGAGAGAGGTACTACCTGGGACCTGGTCATGGAGAGTGAAAAGGCGGGGAGTGGACGAGAGCTGAAGACAGAGGACAGGTGCACGATTGCTGATCCGGAAGAGACTGGGTAGCTGGGTGGCGACATATTCACTGCTCCTGCTCATGCACATAAGCATCTACAAACACTGCAACAATCCACCCCAGTAGGCTAGCAGCGCTATCTAAAGGCGAGTGGAGCTGTTACACTGAGCCCCTCCCAACTGGGCCAACTTCACTCTTTAAGAACACAAGTCTTACCGCCGATTTAGATTATGGACTACAAACTGCTACATAGACTGACTTCTATGGGAAAACAAAGTAATTTCAGTCCTACTTCAATCTGTTAGCAGGTTCATCTATTCAATTTTCTTTTTTATTTTTTTTCTTTTTCTCTTTTACACTTCTTTTCTTTTTCTTGAATACAGAAAGAAAAAAATTCATTTTTATTTTCAATTTTTATTAAAAATATTTTTTTAATTTTTATTACTATACTTTTTAGTTTTGTGTAAATTTTTTTCAAATTCTATTTTACTTCTATCATTTTATTTTAGTCTACTTCAGTGTATTCAACATTTCAAATTTTCAAGCAATTTCCTTTTTACTTTTTTCTTTTCTTTTTTTCTACTTTTCATTTTGTTTCTTGAATGCAGAAAGAGAAAAACTTCATTTTACTTTCAATTTCTATTAAAAATATTTTTAATTTTTTACTATATTTTTTGCTTTTATGTAAATTTTTTCAAATTCTATTTTATTTTCATCATTTTGTGTAGTCTACTACAGTGTATTCACTTTTTTAAATTTTCAAATGATTTCCTTTCCTTTTCTTTCTTTTTTAAATATTTTCTCTTTTTAATTTCTTTTCTTTTTTCTTGAATACAGAAAAAGAAAAACTTCATATTTATTCTCACTTTTATTAAAAATATTCTTCTTTAATTTTTTTCTATTGTATTCTTTACTTTTGTGTATACTTTTTCAAATTCTATTTTACCCCATCATCTCATTTTAGTCTACTTCAGTGTATTCGTTTTTCAAATTCTCAAACAATTTCATTTTTTTTTTCTTTTTCACACTTTTTTTTCTCTAATCTGTCAAAGCACTTTCAACACCCAGACCAAAACACACCTAGGATCTAGCATCATTTATTTGATTTTATTCTGTGGATGTGTTTTTAATTTTTAATATTTACATTTTTTAATTTTAATTTTTTTGTAATTTCAATTTTTCTACCTCATTAATTCCTTTTCTCCATTCAAAATGACAAAAGGAAGGAATTCACTCCAAAAGAAAGAGCACAAAGAAATGACAGCCAGGGATTTAACCAACACAGACACAAGCAAGATGTCTGAACCAGAATTTAGAATCACAATAATAAGAATACTAGCTGGAGTCAAAAATAGATTAGAATCCCTTTCTGCGGGGAAAAAAAAAGTCAAAAATAGCCAGAATGAAATTAAAAATGCTATAACTGAGCTGCAATCACAGATGGATGCAGTGACGGCAAGGATTGATGAGGCAGAACAGAAAATTAGCGATATTGAGGACAAACTTATGCAGAATAATGAAGCAGAAAAAAAGAGGAGGATTAAGGCAAAAGAGCACGATTTAAGAATTAGAGAGATCAGTGACTCATTAAAAAGGAACAACATCAGAATCATAGGGGTCGCAGAGAGGAAGAGAGAGAAATAGGAGTAGAAGTGTTATGTAAGCAAATCATAGCAGAAAACTTTCCTAACCTAGGGAAAGACACAGACATCAAAATCCAGGAAGCAAAGAGGACCTCCATTACATTCAACAAAAACCTACCATCAACAAGGCATATCATAGTCAAATTCACAAAATACTCAGGCAAGGAGAGAATCATGAAACCAGCAAGGGAAAAAAAGTCCCTAACCTACAAGAAAGACAGACCAGGTTTGCAGCAGACCTATCCAGAGAAACATGGCAGGCCAGAAAGGAGTGGCAGGATATATTCAGTGTGCTGAATTAGAAAAATATGCAGCCAAGAATTCTTTACCCAGCAAGGCTGTCATTCAAAATAGAAGGAGAGGGGCACCTGGGTGGCTCAGTCGGTTGAGCGTCCGACTTCGGCTCAGGTCACGATCTCGCGGTCCGTGGGTTCGAGCCCCGCATCAGGCTCTGGGCTGATGGCTCAGAGCCTGGAGCCTGCTTCCGATTCTGTGTTTCCCTCTCTCTCTGCCCCTCCCCCATTCATGCTGTGTCTCTCTCCATCTCAAAAAAAAAATAAACGTAAAAAAAAATTCAAAATAGAAGGAGAGATAAAAAATTTCCCAGACAAACAAAAATTAAAGCCGTTTGTGACCACTAAACCAATAAATTTTAAGGGGGACTCTCTGAGGGGAGAAAAGATGAAGAAAAAAAAAATATATATATATATACATATATATAAATACCAAAAGCAACAAAGATTAGAAAGGTCCAGAGAACACCACCAGAAACTCCAACACTACAAGCATCATAATGGCAATAAATTCATATCTTTCAGTACTCACTCTAAACATGAATGGACTCAATGCTCCAATCAAAAAACATAGGGTAACAGAATGGATAAGAAAAAAAGATCCATCTATATGCTGTTTACAAGAGACCCACTTTAGACCTAAAGACACCTTCAGATTGAAAATAAGGGGATAGAGAACCATCTATCATCCTAATGGTCAACAAGAAAGCTGGAGTAGCCATACTTATATCAGATAATCTAGACTTTAAAATAAAGACTGTATCAAGGGATGCAGAAGAGCATTATATCATAATCAAAGGGTCTATCCACCAAGAAGACCTAACAATTGTAAACATTTATGCACAAAATGTGGTACCACCCAAATATATAAATCAGTTATCACAAACATCAAGAAACTCACTGATAGTAATACCATAATAGTAGGAGACTTCATCTCCGCATTCACAGCAATGGACAGATCATCCAGTCAAAAAATCAACAAGGAAAAATGGTTTTGAATGACACACTGGACCAGATGGACTTAACAGATATATTCAAAACATTTCATCCTAAAGAAGCAGTATATACATTCTTCTCCAGTGCACATGGAACAAAATAGACCATATACTGGGACACAAATCATCCCTAAGTACAAAAAGATTGAGATCATACCATGTGTCTTTTCATACCACAATGCTATGAAACTCTAAATCAACCACAAGAAAAAATTTGGAAAGGTAACAAATACTTGGAGACTTAAGAACATCCTACTAAAGAATGAATGGGCTAACTAAGCAGTTAAAGAGGAAATTAAAAAGTATATGGAAGTCAATGAAAATGATAACACCAGAAGCCAAAATCTCTCAGATACAGCAAAGATGGTCATAAGAGGAAAGTATAAAGCAATCCAGGCCTTCCTAAAGAAAGAAGAAAGATCTCAGATACACAACCTAACCTTACACCTTAAGGAGCTGGAAAAAGAACAGCAAATAAAACCCAGAACCAGCAGAAGACAGGAAATAATAAAGTTTAGAGCAGAAATTAATGCTATCGAAACCAAAAAAGCAGTAGAACAGATCAATGAAACCAGAAGCTGGTTCTTTGAAAGAATTAACAAAATTGATAAACCACTAGCCAATTTGACCAAAAAGAGAAAGGAAAGGGCACAAATAAATAAAATCAAGAATGAAAAAGGAGATATCACAACCAACACAACAGAAATAAAAACAATAATGAGAGAATATTATAAGTAATTATATGCCAATAAAATGGGTAATCTGGAAGAAATAGAAGAATTCCTAGAAACAGATACACTACCAAAACTGAAACAGGAGGAAATAGAAAACTTGTACAGACCCATAACCAATAAGGAAATCGAATTAGTAATCAGAAATCTGCCAAAAAACAAGAGTCCAGGGCCAGATGGCTTTCCAGGGGAATTCTAGCCAACATTTAAGAAAGAGTTAACACCTATTTTCTTGAAGCTGTTCCAAAAAATATAAATGGAAAGAAAACTTCGAAACTCTTTCTATGAAGCTAGAATTACCTTGATTCCAAAACTACACAAAGACCCCACTAAAAAGGAGAAGTATAGAGAGATTTCCCTGATGAACATGGATGCAAAAATCCTCAACAAGATATTAGCCAACTGGACCCAACAAAAAATTAAAAAAATATATTCACCATGACCAAGTGGGATTTATACCTGGGATGCAAGGCTGGTTCAATATCCACAAAGCAATTAACGAGATTCATCACATCAGTAAAAAAAGGACAAGAAATACATGATCCTCTCAATAGATGCAGAGAAAGCATTTGACAAAATACAGCATCCTTTCTTGATAAAAACCCTCAAGAAAGTAGGGATAGAAGGAGCATACCTCAAGATCATAAAGACCATATATGAACAACCCAATGCTAATATCATCCTCAATGGGGAAAAACTGAGAGCTTTCCCCCTAAGGTCAGGAACAAGACAGGGATGTCCACTCTTGCCACTGTTATTCAACATACTATTGGAAGTCCTAGCCTCTGCAATAAGACAACACAAAGAAATAAAAGGCACACAAATTGGCCAGGAGGAAGTCAAACTTTCACTCTTTGCAGATGACATGATACTCTATACGGAAAACCCGAAAGATTCCACCAAAAACCTGCTAGAACTGATCCATGAATTCAGCAAAGTTGCAGGATATAAAATCAATGCACAGAAATAGGTTGCATTCCTATACACCAACAATGAAGTGACATAAAGAGAAATCAAGGAATAGATCCCATTTACAGTTGCACAAAAAACCATAAAATATGTAGGAATAAATCTAACCAAAGAGGTGAAAAATCTATACACTGAAAACTATACAAAGCTGATGAAAGAAATTGAAGAAGACACAAAGAAATGGAAAAAGATTCCATGCTCCTGAATAGGAAGAACAAATATTGTTAAAATGTTGATACTACCCAAAGCAATCATCATATTGAATGCAATCTCTATCAAAGTAACAGCAACATTCTTCACAGAACTAGAACAAATAATCCTCAAATTTATATGGAACCAGAAAAGACCCCGAATAGCCAAAGCAATATAGAAGAAGAAAACCAAAGCAGGAGGCATCACAATCCCAGACTTCAAGCTATACTACAAAGCTGTAATCATCAAGACAGTATGGTACTGGCACAAGAACAGACTCTCAGACCAATGGAAAAGAATAGAGAACCCAGAAATGGACCCACAAATGTATGGCCAACTAATCTTTGACAAAGCAGGAAAGAATAGCCAATGGAATAAAGACAGTCTCTTCAGCAAGTGGTGCTGGGAAAATTGGACAGCGACATGCAGAAGAATGAACCTGGACCACTTTCTTACACCATACACAAAAATAAACTCAAAATGGATGAAAGACCTCAATGTAATACAGGAAGCTATCAAAATCCTTGAGAAGAGAGCAGGCAAATACCTCTTTGATTTTGGCCGCAGCAACTTCTTTCTCAACACGTCTCTGGAGGCAAGGGAAACAAAAGCGAAAATGAACTACTGGGACTTCATCAAAATAAAAAGCTTCTGGGGGTGCCTGGGTGGCGCAGTCGGTTAAGCTTCCGACTTCAGCCAGGTCACGATCTCGTGGTCCGTGAGTTCGAGCCCCGCGTCGGGCTCTGGGCTGATGGCTCAGAGCCTGGAGCCTGCTTCCGATTCTGTGTCTCCCTCTCTCTCTGCCCCTCCCCTGTTCATGCTCTGTCTCTCTCTGTCCCAAAAATAAATAAACGTTGAAAAAAAAATAAATAAATAAATAAAAATAAAAAGCTTCTGCACAGCCAAGGAAACAATCAGCAAAACTAAAAGGCAACTGACAGAATGGGAGAAGATATTTGCAAATGACATATGAGATAAAGGGTTAGTATCCAAATTCTATAAAGAACTTATCAAACTCAACACCCAAAAAACAAATAATCCAGTGAAGAAATGGGCAAAAGACATGAATAGACACTTCTCCAAAGAAGACATCCAGATGGCCAATCGACACATGAATAAATGTTCAACATCACTCATCATCGGGGAAATACAAATCAAAACCACAATGAGATACCACCTTACACCTGTCAGCATGGCTAACATTAACAACTCAGGCAACAACAGATGTTGGCAAGGATGTGGAGAAAGAGGGTCTCTTTTGCATTGTTGGTGGGAATGCAAGCTGGTGCAGCCACTCTGGAAAACAGTATGGAGTTTCCTCAAAAAACTAAAAATAGAACTACCCTAGAACCCAGCAATTGCACTACTAGGCATTTATCCACGGAACACAGGTGTGCTGTTTCAAAGGGACACATGCACCCTTATGTTTACAGCAGCACTATCAAGAATAGCCAAAGTATGGAAAGAGCCCAATGTCCTTCGATGGATGAATGGATAAAGAAAATGTGGTATATATATATACAATGGAGTATTACTTGGAAATCAAAAGAATGAAATCTTGCCATTTGCAACTATGTGGATGGAACTGGAGGGTATTATGCTAAGTGA
The DNA here is from genome assembly GCF_016509475.1 of Prionailurus bengalensis. Classification (NCBI taxonomy): domain Eukaryota; kingdom Metazoa; phylum Chordata; class Mammalia; order Carnivora; family Felidae; genus Prionailurus; species Prionailurus bengalensis. Next base: position 64,432,968 of record NC_057361.1, on the reverse strand, counting down.
AATTAGTCAAAGAAAGACAAAAATCACATGATTTCACTCATATGATTACTTTAAGAGGCAAAACATATGAACATAACTGAAGGGAAGCAAAAATAATATAAAAAGAGGGCAAAGGACAAAACAGAATAGAGTCATGAATATGGAGAACAAACAGAGGGTTCCTGGAGGGGTTGTGGGAGGGGATATAGGCTAAATGGGTAAGGGTCACTAAGGAATCTACTCTTTTCATCATTGTTGCACTATATGCTAACTAATTTGGATGTAAATTTTAAAAAATTAAAAATTAAAGAAACAAAAGAAAGTGGGACAGCTTTACATCATAAGATTAGCACTAGTTTAGAAACCACTAAAAATGCTTGTGTTGCCTTTAGAGGTTCTGACCAAGTTAATATTCTGAGAGCAGCTAATACATTCAAAGAAGAATTGAGTATTTCTCTCAAATGTTAACCTAAAACTCAGGGAATATCTTAATAGTCTTAAATCAAGCTTTCAAACAACTTTTGTCCATATTTCTCTTCAGTAAAGCCATAGATCTCTCATCCTACTTGCTCTTTTTTCCCTAGGATTAAAGTAAACCAAGGAAAAAAAGTACCCTGGTCTTCATAGTTTTATACAATGGGAAACTGAAAGGAAATTCAGAGATCATATAATATAAACCTATTTAATTGCAAATAAGTGAAAAGATCACAGAGTGGAAGTGATTTATTCAAGATCACACAATTAATCACCCACCATAGTCTGAGGATGGTCCAGGTCTTATGCCTATCAGTTCTACAAACTTTGTACCATGTTCATTGTCTTTCTACATGCAAAGATTCTCTCTTATTTTGATAAGACATTAATGAAAGTATATAAAAATTAATTCAAATCACCCAATATTTAAAACACATTGAACTGTACATAGCATGAAATACAAAAAGAATAAGACTTGTTTTTTGTTATTTAATTCTAGTGGAACTGGAGTGGGAATTATGAAGAAGTTTAAATTGAAAAACCAGGAGATGAGTATGACACAAAACAAGAAATGAAAATGATCAAGAACAGTAAAAACAAAATACTGCAGAACTTTAATGGAGAAAGATACTAAATTAGATTGAGAAGAACAGGAATGACTTTTTTTATTAGAAATGAAAAAGAATCACTATTACTATCTTCATTTGATAGAAGACACAAGCCTAGGGACACTTGTATATCATCAGCTCTACCCAGACCATGCTTAGAGAACACAAAGTGTATAAGTCATTCTTGTTTGTAGGTAGTTCTAATGCAGCAACAATAAAGACTATGGTACATGAATTGGGGCCTTGTATTCTCAGATTATCTCTGTATCTCTTATTTCCCTCATTCACTGGAGCTTGACCATGTTACAGGTTCAATGGAAGTTAAGGGCTGAAGGAAAGAAATTTACACACACACACACACACACACACACACACGTTCATGGACTTCAAATGACCCAAATAAAAGTTCTGAGCAACTCCTGAATTAAATAATTAAAATTTAAAAATCACATACTCATACTCTTACTTTTTTGTCTGACGTCTACCCACCCAATCACCCAGATAAGAATGGTAGAATCTAATTTTGGCAGAAACTGCTGTCAGAGACAAGAATCCTCTAGGAAGCTGAAAAAAAAAAAAAAGAAAGGTAATGAGTCAAAGTATTGAATGCCCACTATGTGCAAAGCTCAGAATTTCTTAGGAAATAATAGAAGACACCTCAGAATCCCAAACTTGAGGAAACACTACACTGTTGCCCAGACAATGTGACATTTACTTATTTGTACATGTAGTGTGAATTAAGTTATAATTGCACAGCTACCATGGAAATGGATAACTAGTACATTAGTCTGGTAATATTATACTTCTCACAGATAGGTCTTGGAAATTCATAAACTTTCTTTCTCTTTGCACACTAGGAAAAAATATGTTTTGTCTAAATACAAAATTGTGACAGAGCCAAAGTTAATTTTCTCTATAAATGAATGGAATTATATAATTTAAGGTTCAGAGAAGACTTTTTTCATTCGATATTCTGTCAGTATACCTTTATTGATTACAGAGACCTAGGACAAGCTAAGCAAAAAAAAGTTTACTGAATAAAAGCCAACACAGTTTGACTAATTTGACTAATTCCCCACCTTCAGTCCATACTTCATCCAGACTGCTAGTAGTACATTACCTATGTCAACTCCTTACCTGGAGAAGGAGGGAAATTCAGAAAGGGAAAAGAAGTTGGAGAACATCTTAAAATGATTATCTGAACACAGGGTGGATTCAATACATATTTTATAGCTATAGGTTGAGATTCCTACTTTTAAATATATCTATATTTTATATTTCTGAATTTCCTTTATTTTCCTTGTGATTTCCTTTTTTTTCAGCAGAGTTATTTACAAAGGCCCAGTGTGTTTATACTTGCTAAGAATAAACTGGAGGAAGGTGTTTATTTTGTTGGTACTTAGACCATAGATAAATAAAAAAGTGGCCAGTCTCCGTAGTCCTTGCAGACAGGGATGAAAATTGCCATAGGGGAATACAAATTTAGGGGGGAAGTATCCAGGTTGCTAATGTTTCATGAAAACCCTTCTTTGTTCATTTCTTGGAGATTTGTTATACTTTGTTAGATTTTCTGATATGGTTTAATTGAAGAGAAGAAGCATATACTCATGAAAAGTTAACTGTACAAACTACAAAACAGTTGGTTTCTGCAGGTATATAATATATGCCAAATTAGTGATATAAACAATAACTACTATTATGAGATTTTTAGGGAGAAGAGTCCAAGGTCCTCTAATCTATTATTCCTTAAAGGAAAATTGTCCCTAAACCATTCCAGACAGATATATCTGAAATTTTTAATGTTCTAAGTCTTCTTTCTAGCAAACTATATCTTCAGATATGAACTTCCAAATTATTTCCCCTTTGAACTTAATACCAAATGGTTTAGAAAAGAAAATAGGGAAAATATCATGGTTTCATAGAGAGAGGAGTATTTTTATGATACTGTGTTCATCTTTAGATATGGAAGCTTCCTGCACACAGAAACAAATATCTGTGATCAGCCCTGGTCTGTATTCCAAGTTTCTCCCCTGGGGATGTAAAAATGAATGGAAGGAAAAGAAGGAAGCATGGAATCCAATAACTAGCCCTAAATCTGTCCTAAAGCTGTGATGTCCCATGACACACTCTGTATCTGTACTTAAGGCCACTAAGCTCCCATGACCCTTCTAGAATACTTCTAATGTCATTAAATTTTTTTTCAATCTTATGATTTCAGCTTAGGCTTCATCTGAAATTACATTATAAGAAGCACTGACCACTAACTAGGAACATTTGTGAAAGGCACTGCAGTGTCAGAAAGAGGTATGGCTCCATTTTCTAAATCAATCTTGTTTCTTCAACTTGCAAATTATCTTAACAAAGTAACCTTTTTTGTAATCTGAACCAAAAATTAATTTTATGTATGTTTATTTCTTGTTTATATTAACCAATTAATAGCCCATTTGCTTTGTTCTAAGATAGTTCTTATCATACTGTGTTGTAACCTCTCCATACTTCTCAGTCATCACTCCTCTCCATGAACAGATTATGAGCTGCTTGAAGGCATGGATGGGATCTTAGGTATCTATGTATCCTTACAGCATAGATCTCATTATTGGGGGATCATACATAGTAAGTTCTATAAAAATGAATTAAATGTTGTTTAAGATAAACAAAGCCATCATTTGTGAAATGAGTGCCTTAGACTAAGTGATCTCTACCCCTCCAGGATTCATTACTTGTTTGAAAGTTTTATAATTTTCTTTTTATAATCTAATATAAGTCATGGATGTGACTTAATTATAAATAAACAATTGAAACTAAATACAAACATTACTAGGAAAACTTAAGTTGGTCTGTAAGGACTAGAAAGTTTATTAATGGGACAAATGACCATCTGTTTTTCATTAATTTATTTATCAGTTTTATTTGGCATCTTTTATTCAAAGATCTGGGAATTTCAAATTTCTAATATTTAACAGAAAAATAAATGGGTGGTCTGTGTCAAGATATGAATGTTTTTTAATCTTACAGTTAGCTTTATTATTTAGTGCTTTTCTTAATACTTTAGGAAGCAACTTTGCTTTAGGCTCTGAGGGTAGAATAATTTTAAATGATATTGGAATGCAAAAATAACTCTAAGTGGTTTTAAATTATAAATAATACTTTAAGGGGCACCTGGGTGGCTCAGTCAGTTAAGTGTCCAACTCTCGGTTTTGACTTAGGTCATGATCTCAAGGTTCATGGGTTTTGAGCCCTGCATCAAGCTCCACTCTGACAGTGTAGAGCCTACTTGGGATTCCCTCTCTCTCTCTGCCCATCCCCTGCTCATTCTCTCTCTTAAAATAAGTAAATAAACTTAAAAAAAAACCTTTCAGGGGCGCCTGGGTGGCGCAGTCGGTTAAGCGTCCAACTTCAGCCAGGTCACGATCTCGCGGTCCGTGAACTCGAGCCCCGCGTCGGGCTCTGGGCTGATGGCTCGGAGCCTGGAGCCTGTTTCCGATTCTGTGTCTCCCTCTCTCTCTGCCCTTCCCCCATTCATGCTCTGTCTCTCTCTGTCCCAAAAATAAAAAAAAAATAATAAAAAAATAAAAAAAAAAACCTTTCAGATAACAAACTTGTTCACCATTCATGTATTCATTCATTCAACCAAAATTTATTGAGCACTTATGGTCAAGGTACATATGTATTAGCCCTGTGTGACATGCTTTCTTATATATCAACAAGATAGTCTGTAAGGAAAGACAACATATATGTACAAATTGCTGATCTGAAAGATAAATTTAAAGTTCCCCAGAAGAGAATATGATAGAAATTACTGTGGAAGGAGGATAAGGAAATTCTTAGTCAAGGAGGGTGTAATTTGAGCTAAAGGGGGGGTAGTTTTTGCATATACATAGATGAAACAAAAAGCATTTAGGGAAAAAGAAATACCATGAAAAAAGATAGCAGATGGGAAAACATGTAACACATGTCCCTAGCATAATAAAATAGTTGTTTCATTGAAGTACAGTGTGTGTAGGGGTGCCTGGGTGTCTCAGTCCGTTAAGTATCCAACTCTTGATATTGGCTCAGGCCATGATCTCTCTGTGAGATCAAGCCCCGCATAGGGCTCTGGGCTAACATCACAGAGCCTGCTTGAGATTCTTTCTCTCCCTCTCTCTGCCCCTCCCCTGCTCATGCTCTATCTCAAAATAAATAAATAAACATTTTTAAAAAAAGAAATATAAGGTGTGTAAAAGAGAAAAGTGAAAGAGAAGCTAAGAAAATTCAGTTGCAACTAGAGTGTAGAGATCCTTAAATATCAGGCCAAGAAGCTTGGATTTTATTCTGAAGGCACTCAGTGACCATTGAAGGTTTTAGAACAGAGCATGACATAGTTGAAAGCTCCAATATAGGGAAATTATTCTGGAAATAATGATGTAGTGAGTAAAGATGGTGGTAGGAAAGACAGATGGTAATTATCTAATATCTTTCAAGTGTAGTTCTTAAAACAAGTTATATCAAAAATCTCAACAGCACCATCTAGTGCCTCAGCATAACACTGCCCAGTTTGTGGAAAACCTAGTAATAGGGCTAACAAAAAAAGACTAGATTAAGCTTAGGTGGTTTCCCTTTTTCCCATAATTGCACCTGAGTTCAGGGAGCCAATGGTGAAAGAGGTGGATAGCTGGAAAAAAACCCGAGAAATAAACCAGAAGTTGGGAATAGTCACCTCGTTTTTCTCTTTGATCTTAGATATCCACCCTCATTGTTTTTGTCATATACCAACAGTTCTTGGTGAAAAATAATGAAATTTTTTAATCAAAGAAAAAATGGAACTGGCCAAGTTGTTAGCAGTAGTAAACCCGGAAGTTATATCCCACCTACAACCACTACCATAGCTGTCTGTTTCTGTATTTATAATTCAGAGACAAGATCAGTCCCCTCTATTGTTGGGACTTCTTTATATTCAGTCAGTCTTTCCACCTTACAAACCCCAACCAACTCTTTCTTACTAGGGAGCAGAAGCTGTGTAAAAGTCCAAGAAATAAGACTTCAGTAAAAAATTATCCACCATATTATACATTGATGAGGTGCTCCCACTTTCTTAAAGAATAAAAGAATCTGGAGGAACACTAGAAATCATTACTTCTACATTGTCTCATCCCTAGCTCTATCTGATCAGAGCTTGTTTACTGCCTTAATTGACCGTCTTGATATAACTTAACTAAATTAGACCAAGTAACAACCCCTTGGTATAAAGAGAAATGATCATGTATTGTTGAATAGTATGACTTTGAGAGTGAGTCTAGGAAGAGAATAAGGATAAACAGTTACAATACCCTTACCCAGAAAGTATATTTCAACTAGTTATGCTACATCTTTCCTCAGAGCCTTAACTTATGGTGCAGATTTTAGAAACGTGTTTTACCTCTGGAACTTTTTTCTCTAATTAAAGCAACTGGATGAGCATCAACCAGCAGATGTTACCTAGGCAGCTTTCTTGAAGAAAACAAGCATTTTCACCTAGATCATATTCTCCAAGTGAATTCAATACTCTTCCAATAGGTAGATGATGATAGATATATAACTATAGGTAGATAGAAGATAGATGAAATTTATATTTATGAAACTACTATCTTTAAAGATTTTATCTAATAGAGAAACAAACTCAATTAAAAGGAAGATTTACAGAATAGTACTAGAGTAATATGACTTAAAGAAAAGCAGAGATGTTTTAGCTATGTCTTGAAGATTAAGAGTAAGTCCATTAGGCAAACTTGGATGGAAAAAAGAGGGGAAAAAGAGTTTTCTTTGAGCCTGTAGGACCCAAACCCTTCTCTTGGAGGCAAGATGCAGCTGAATATCTCTTCATTTCCCCACCACTTGTGCTTCCTACCATGGTCAAAAAGTATATATAATGACACTACAAAGTGAAATCTTAGTACTTCCTGTAATTTATTATCTGGTAAAAAATGGCAAGAAAAAAATTTTTATATATATGTATGTATTTTAGGCACCAAGCAGACATTCCTAGAGAAATATGGATGGAGTTGGAAATCTGACAGTTTCTTCTGCCAGTAATAACACGTGCAATGATACCATTGATGACTTCCGCAATCAAGTGTATTCTACCCTGTACTCTATGATCTCCGTCGTGGGCTTCTTTGGCAATAGCTTTGTGCTCTATGTCCTCATAAAAACATATCATGAGAAGTCAGCTTTCCAAGTATACATGATTAATTTAGCAGTAGCAGATCTACTGTGCGTGTGTACACTGCCTCTCCGTGTGGTCTATTATGTTCACAAAGGCATTTGGCTCTTTGGTGACTTTTTGTGCCGCCTCAGCACCTATGCCTTGTATGTCAACCTCTATTGTAGTATCTTCTTTATGACAGCCATGAGTTTTTTTCCGGTGCATTGCAATTGTTTTCCCAGTCCAGAACATTAATTTGGTTAAACATAAGAAAGCCAAATTTGTGTGTGTTGGCATTTGGATTTTTGTAATTTTGACCAGTTCTCCATTTTTAATGTCCACATCTTACAAAGATGAGAAAAACAATACCAAGTGCTTTGAGCCTCCACAGGACAATCAGGCTAAAAATCATGTTTTGGTCTTGCATTATGTGTCATTGTTTGTCGGATTTATTATTCCTTTTGTTATTATAATTGTCTGTTACACAATGATCATTTTAACCTTACTGAAAAATTCAATGAACAAAAATCTGTCAAGCCGTAAAAAAGCTATAGGAATGATCATAGTTGTGACAGCTGCCTTTTTGATCAGCTTCATGCCATATCATATTCAACGCACCATCCACCTTCATTTTTTACACAATGAAACTAAACCCTGTGATTCTGTTCTTAGAATGCAAAAGTCAGTGGTCATAACCTTGTCTCTGGCTGCATCAAATTGTTGCTTTGACCCTCTCCTATATTTCTTTTCAGGGGGGAACTTTAGGAGAAGGCTGTCTACAATTAGAAAGCATTCTTTGTCCAGTGTGACTTATGTACCCAAGAAAAAGGCCTCTTTGCCAGAGAAAGAAGAAGAAATATGTAAAGAATAATTTAAGCCTATTTCTAATGCAAATCAATGAAAAGAGTTTCCCAAACAAGTATTATCTCAAACTATTTGTAATAAAAATAAGAATTTCCATTAATAATTTACAAATACTTAAATGAATGTGTGCCTATAAATATATCTCATTTATGAATCCACACTGTTAGGGGTTGTAAAGATATTTTAAGTGTTAAAAATTCGGTCCACAACTATGAACTAAATTATAAGTGGTTTGTTTGATCATTCACCAAAAGGTGAAGAATATTTTTGTCTTGGCATTGTTAAAAAAAATGGATCTGAGATCAAAGTTTTTCTCCTCAAATAAAAACTTTACAAAGGATAAGAAATAGCTTTTTAAGATACAAAATTAGCAATTAGTCCCCAATCATCCTAACATATCCCTTTGCAGGCATTTCATCAGATGAGAACTGGAATAACCGAGGACCTACATAAAATGTCCCATCACCCTCTTTCTTTGTAATATTGACTGACTAGGCAAAGTAGGGCCATTTTTTTTCCAAAATAGAATATGCAAGTGATAGAACAGTAATATCCTACCAAATAGTCCTAAAGGCCCCATGCAATGTGCAATCTGGAAACTGAAGAATATAAGCCTGGTCAAAAACCAGTTTGTGTCCAGTTTTCTTCTGCTCCTAACCCCAGGCTCTCAAAAGAGAATAGTGGAGTTTTTGTGGCTTATTGACATTATTATAGGTAATTCTCTCCCTATATGACATACAATCCCTCCTTAAGAAACTAGACAACTGGCACCTCCATATATGAACAAAAGTAATTTAAAATTTATCTAAAGAAGAGAGAAGGGATTCTACTTTTCTTCTACATGCTTATTACTGGTATCAAAACTAGCTCCAATAGGTTTCTGAATAAAAATTTGAATGTTGATATTACAAATTGTTTTAAGAAGTACTTATATTTATACAACTATGTCAGAGATTTTGCTCTATGATATACATTTATGAGTAGAAGTTGTTTTATTATTGTTTTATACTTTTTACTTCTTTATTGGCATATTGACAGGAGTATCAAGGATATATTTACAGTGGGTTTTATATTACAGTGGAATCTTTGTTCTTAAGACACAACTTGATTATAGCTGAAATATAATATTCATGGCAAGGTTTTGCTGAAGTGTGGTCTGTTCCTTTATTATGTGTTTCAAAAGGCACATTACCTCAGAGGAAATAAATGATAATGGTGAAGAAAAAAAGAAAGTTATGAAAGGAGAAGTTCTATCTGAATCTTCCATGTGTATGTTATTTCTATTTCACTTCTAATGTTGCAGCCCTTTAGGAAAACACTCAAACCAGAAATAAAGAGGACTTCTAAGGCATAGTAATAACTGGTGCTTACTTATTTTTATTTTTAACATACCTGAGATTTAGCAGTATCTACACTTTTATCCTATACCATTTTTCCTTGGTTGAGACAAAGATCAAACATACTATTTATCAAAAAAATCAGTCCTCATTTATCATGTACTAAGCTTTCTGTTATTCAGTAAGTATAGTGTGGTAGAAGAGCACTAAATTGGAAGCTAGAACACCTGGTTGCTAATCTTGTCTCTATTACTTACAAGTGGTATAACTTTAAGCAAGTGACATGAGTTCTGATCGTCAGCTTCCTCATTTATAAAATAAGAATAATAATACTCCTGCCTTATTACAGGGCATTTTTGAAACTCAAATGTGATCATAACACACATACAGATGTTAACATACAGATGTTAAAGTTTTACTTTTAAATAATTTTAAAGTATATAGATGGTTTTGTTAAAAATAATGATTCGTATTTATTACATGGATTCTAAATTTTGAAAGAATTAGAACAAAATATAGGCATAGTGAAATTCTAATGCACATAAAAGAAACTTGTGTCTTACTTATTCCCACCTCTAGGTGTTTTCCTATGTTTTCACTTCCACTAGCAGTCCCACTTTCTCCCACATAGAAACATACCATAATTCAATCACCTACAATCTAACCATGATTTGTTATTCTTTAATGTCATTTATTTTTGTATCTTATATGAAACTGTTTAGTACTTATTTTCCTTTTTTAATATGTGTATGTATTTTCTCCCAAAGTGGAATCATCATTTTATGGGATTATAAATTCCTTGAGGTTGAAAAATATGCCTTTTAACCATGGTACCTAATAATTATTGAGCTTTTATTCTGTTTTAAGTGCTTTATCTATATCAACTCATTTAATGCTTACAATTTCCCTGTGATATATATAACATTCTTATCCCTGTTTTGCTGACTTAGGAACCAAGGCACAAAGAAATGAAGTAAATGTCCATTGTCAGGCAGCTAGTAAGGATCAGAACTAAGATTCAAATCTAGGTAGTCTGACTCCAGAGCTCAATTCCTTAATTTTCTATGCTATCCTGCTGGACCATGTTCTATCTTCAAAATAAAGAGAAGCAAGGGTTTTTCAATGATTTATTTGTTTATTTGACAAAATACATTTAAATAACCTACAGTCTTAATTTGTTTACATGAACACATGAACCATGAACTAAAGCCTATGATTTTATTTGGAAAAAAAATCTTAAGAATATTGTATACTATCCTAGAATATTGACATTAGAAGGACTCTAATGTTTATAATTTTTAATGACTATATAATACCCTGTGGCATTACCATGACACAGTCTTCACATACATTTGGTCTATAACAGTTCTTTGAAATCCCATCAGCTATTCAAGTTCATTTTCATTATACACTTGACTTTTTTTAATTTTGTTCAGCTAATATAGGTCTGTATCTCAAAAAACGATTTCAAATGTTGAAGCAATGTTTTGTATTTTGTTCTCCAGAATAAACATAAATGGCTTTGTATACTCATCTCAGACTCTAAACTTTGGGATTTGGAGTTCTCAAAATCACCTGGCTTTCACTCTAAAGATTTTTCATTTTTAATTGACTTTTAAATGGCCTTTTGAGATAATTAAATATATACCTCAATATTTAACTTTTACTAATCCTTTAGTAACTCCAACAGTGAAAATTTTTTAGGAACTTGAAAGATGAGATTATATTTTAGAGCAATGTAAATTTGTTGGCCCTTTTTAGTAAGTACTGTACTGGAGGTAGGAAAAGAAGCTCACTTATTCTATTCATCTTCATGTGTACATCCTGGGTTAGATTGCCTCGGTCCAATACTAAAATAACAACGTGGAGGAAATTTTAGGAAAATTTCAGAGTAGGAGGATCCTAAGCTTACCCCATCCCATGGAGACACCTAAATAACAGCCACCTCAGTGCAACTAACCCAGAAAATTACCCAAAGACTGGAAGAATAAACTGTCCACAGTTAATTGTAGAGAGCAGGCAACATCAAAAATGGTAGGAAAGTCACCCAGTTTGAAACCAAACTTCTGGTAAGACTAACCACAAATGAGAGGGATACCACAAACACAAAGAAAGAAGAGGAACAGACCTCAAAACAGGCACCCCAGACATGAGGACCTGCAATGGGAAGACAAGTCCACATAAAACTTGGTTTTGTAAACCAGTGGAGCTTAACTTCATGAGTTATTACAATCAGTGAGGCTTAAATTTAGGTATTTTAAAAATCAGCAGGCTTAGCTCTGGGAAAGCTGGAGGATGATAGGAAAATGAATCCCCACCCTTAAAAAAACAGCATAATAAACAATTCTGGCAAGATACACCATAGAAGCAGCAAACTGAAAAATACCTAGTTATATGGAATGGAGATTTATTTACTAATCTGAGAACTTGCACTTGAGGGACAAGAATCTTTAGAAGATTTATCCAAGAACAAAAGAGTGGGTAGGCACCATTTCTGCAACCCACCCTCAAACCTAGATGCCCAGATACCTGCATGAACCAGCATGAACACTTGCCACATAGCTTGCTAACACTGAGCTCACCGTACCCATGGTCTCCCACAGACTTGCCCCACCAAACCCAACCCACTTGTAGGAGTTCCTCCAAAGTGGCTCTGACCAGCTCTCATTCTGTATACCCCAACAGTGACTAGTACCCCTCCAAAGTGATGCTTGCCCTGAAAAAAACGGGAAGATAAACAAACACATGAGTTCAACTTTATCCCCATTAGTGGCCTAGAAGCAGATCACTGAACTGACTTCAGGCCCTGCCCACCAACAAAAAGAAGCATAAAAATAAAGCCCTGTAGTTTAAAGTCACTGAAAACTCCACAGATGTACTGTAGGCAGACATGTGGTCTGACGGCAAGACCTGCTCACCAAAAGAAGCCTCTCAGGGGACAACACAGAAATAGCACCCTGGAGTTCAATGTGACCCAAACCTCAGCAAGTGGGCTGAGGGCATACTTTTGGTCTGACCCAACTACAACCCAAAAGTGTCCCAGCCTGACCCATTAAAAGCACAAGGATCGAGCCATTCTTGCAAAACAAAGAGGTTTTGCAGCTGACTGGACTGAAGACAAACACAACTCAACCAAACATTAGGGTACATGCAACACACATAAGAGACACCACTGAAGCACCTGGTTCTGGTGCACAAGGGTACATGGCACTACAAGGCACTGCAAGACCTCTTCCTAAGACCACTATTTTCAAGATCAGGAGACATGGCTGACTTTCCAAATACATAGAAACAAACAGAGAGTTAGATAGAAGAATATGTCCTAAATGAAAGAAAAGGAAAAAAAAACACAGTCAAAAAGCAAAATGAATCAGAGATAAGCTATATACCTGATAGAGAATTCAAAGTAATGGTGATAAAGATACTCACTGGACTTGAGAAAGGAGTGGAGGATCTCAGTGAGACATTCAAAAGAGATTGAAAATGTAACAAAATAAACAATCAGAGATGAAGAATAACATAAATTAACAATATACTAAAGGGAATAAATAATAGACTAGAAAATGAACAAGAATGGATCAGCAAGAAGGATGACAGTAATAGCATCAAACTGAACAAAAAAATAATAAATGAAAATGTGTTAAAGGAACTTGGTGACATCAAGTGTAATAACATGTGCATTTTAGATGGGTCACCTGGGTGGCTTAGTCAGTTAAGTGGACAACTATTGATTTTGGCTCAGGTCATGATCTCACATGAGATCATGCCCCATGTCAGGCTCTGCACTGACAGAATGGGGCCTGCTTGAGATTCTCTCTCCTCTCTCTCTCTGTCTCTGACCCCACTCACATGCTCTCTCTTTCTCTGAAAATAAATAAATGAACATTAAGAAAAACATTTGCATTATAGAGATACCAAAAAGGGAAGAGAAAGAAAAAGGGGCAGATAATTTACTTGAAGAAACAATAGTTGAAAAATTCCTTATCTTGGAAAGAAAACAAATATCCAGATCCAGGAGGCACAGAGAGACCGCCAACAAAATCAACTGAAGGAGATTCACACGAAGACATACAGTAATCAAAATGGCAAAAGGTAGTGATAAAGATAGAAGTTTATTTTTTTAACTTTTTAAATATCCATTTATTTTTGAGAGAGAAATAGAGAGAGAGTGCAAGTCAGAGAGGGGCAGAAAGAGACACTGAATCTGAAGCAGGCTCCAGGCTCTAAACTGTCAGCATAGAGCCCCACACAGGGCTCGAACCCACAAACCATGAGACATGTCCTGAGCCAAAGTTGGACGCTTAACCAACCGAGACACCCAGGTTCTCCAAGAGAGAACTTTAAAAGCAGCAAGAGAAGAAGATTTAAAGAAATGGAAAGACATTCCCTGCTCATGGATTGGAAAAATAAATATTGTCAAAATGTCAATACTACCCAAAGCTATCTACACATTCAATGCAATCCCAATCAAAATTGCACCATCATTCTTCTCGAAACTAGAATAAGCCATCCTAAAATTCATATGGAACCACAAAAGGCCCCGAATAGCCAAAGGAATTTTGAAGAAGAAGACCAAAGCAGGACGCATCACAATCCCAGACTTTAGCCTCTACTACAAAGCTGTCATCATCAAGACAGCATGGTATTGGCACCAAAACAGACACATAGACCAATGGAATAGAATAGAAACCCCAGAACTAGACCCACAAACGTATGGCCAACTCATCTTTGACAAAGCAGGAAAGAACATCCAATGGAAAAAAGACAGCCTCTTTAACAAATGGTGCTGGGAGAACTGGACAGCAACATGCAGAAGGTTGAAACTAGACCACTTTCTCACACCATTCACAAAAATAAACTCAAAATGGATAAAGGACCTAAATGTGAGACAGCAAACCATCAAAACCTTAGAGGAGAAAGCAGGAAAAGACCTCTCTGACCTCAGCCGTAGCAATCTCTTACTCGACACATCCCCAAAGGCAAGGGAATTAAAAGCAAAAGTGAATTACTGGGACCTTATGAAGATAAAAAGCTTCTGCACAGCAAAGGAAACAACCAACAAAACTAAAAGGCAACCAACGGAATGGGAAAAGATATTCGCAAATGACATATCGGGCAAAGGGCTAGTAACCAAAATCTATAAAGAGCTCACCAAACTCCACACCCAAAAAACAAATAACCCAGTGAAGAAATGGGAAGAAAACATGAATAGACACTTCTCTAAAGAAGACATCCGGATGGCCAACAGGCACATGAAAAGATGTTCAGCGTCACTCCTTATCAGGGAAATACAAATCAAAACCACACTCAGGTATCACCTCACGCCAGTCAGAGTGGCCAAAATGAACAAAGCAGGAGACTATAGATGCTGGAGAGGATGTGGAGAAACGGGAACCCTCTTGCACTGTTGGTGGGAATGCAAATTGGTGCAGCCGCTCTGGAAAGCAGTGTGGAGGTTCCTCAGAAAATTAAAAATAGACCTACCCTATGACCCAGCAATAGCACTGCTAGGAATTTATCCAAGGGATACAGGAGCACTGATGCATAGGGCCACTTGTACCCCAATGTTCATAGCAGCACTCTCAACAATAGCCAAATTATGGAAAGAGCCTAAATGTCCATCAACTGATGAATGGATAAAGAAATTGTGGTTTATATACACAATGGAATATTACGTGGCAATGAGAAAAAATGAAATATGGCCTTTTGTAGCAACGTGGATGGAACTGGAGACCGTGATGCTAAGTGAAATAAGCCATACAGAGAAAGACAGATACCATATGGTTTCACTCTTATGTGGATCCTGAGAAACTTCACAGGAACCCATGGGGGAGGGGAAGGAAAAAAAAAAAAAGAGGTTAGAATGGGAGAGAGCCAAAGCATAAGAGACTTAAAAACTGAGAACAAACTGAGGGTTGATGGGGGGTGGGAGGGAGGAGAGGGTGGGTGATGGGTATTGAGGAGGGCACCTTTTGGGATGAGCACTGGGTGTTGTATGGAAACCAATTTGTCAATAAATTTCATAAAAAAAAAGCAGCAAGAGAAAACAGTTACATACATAAAAAGGAAACTCTACTGAGCTATCAGCTTATATTCTTTAGCAAAAAAAAAAAATTTGCAGGACAGAAGTGACTAGCATTACATATTCAAAGCACTAAAAAGAAAAAAAGCATGCAGCCAAGAATACAGCAAAGTTATCATTCAGAATAGGAGAGATAAATAGTTTCCCAAACAAAAGTTAAAGGAATTTATTACCACTAAACCAGCCTTACCAAAAAAATTTAAAGAGAATTCTTTGAGTGTAATAGAAAGGCCATAATCAGGAGGAAGAAAATTGGGAAAGGAAAAAATTTCACAGGTAAATCCAAGCATAATAAAAATAGTAGATTAATCGATCATAAAAGCCATATATGAAAAACCCAATGTTAATATCATCCTCAATGGGAAAAAAACTGAAACCTTGACAGGGATGTCTGGAACATGACAGGGATGTCCACTATCACCACTGTTATTCAACATAGTATTGGAAGTCCTAGCCTCAGCACTCAGGCAACACACAGAAATAAAAGCCCTCCAAATTGGCAAGGAAGAAGTCAAGCTTTCACACTTTTCAGATGACATGATACTCTGTACAGAAAACCCAAAAGATTCCACCAAAAACTGCTAGAACTGATCCATGAATTCAGCAAATTTCATGATATAAAATCAATGCACAGAAATTGGTTGAAATCCTATACACCAATAATGAAGCAGCAGAAGAGAAATCAAGGAATCGATCCCATTTACAATTGCACCGAAAACGATAAAATACCTAGGAATAAATCTAACCAAAGAGGTGAAAAAACCTATACATTGAAAACTATAGAAAGCTGATGAAAGAAATTGAAGACACAAAAAAAAAATGGAAAAAGATTCCATGCTCATAGATAGGAAGAACAAATATTGTTAAAATGTTGATACTACCAAAAGAAATCTACATGTTCAGTGCATTCCCCATCAAAAATAACACCAGGATTCTTCACAGAGCTAGAACAAACTATCCTAAAATTTGTACGGAACCAGAAAAGACCCCAAATAGCCAAAACAATCCTGAAAAAGAAAACCAAAGCTGGAGGCATCACAATCCTGGACTTCAAGATGTAATACAAAGCTGTAATCATCAAGACAGTATGGTACTGGCACAAAACAGACACTTAGAGGAACCTAGAAATGGACCCACAAATGTATGGCCAACTAATCTTTGACAAAACAGGAAAGAATACCCAATGGAATAAAGACAGTCTCTTCAGTAAATGGTATTGGCAAAACTGGACAGTGACATGCAGAAGAATGAACCTGGACCACTTTCTTACACCATACACAAAAAGTGAACTCAAAATGGATGAAAGATATAAATATAATACAGGAAGTCATCAAAATCCTTGAGGAGAAAGCAGGCAAAAAGCTCTGTGACCTCACCCACAGCAACTTCTTACTCAACACATTTCCAGAGACAAGGGAAACAAAAGCACAAATAAACTATTGGGACCTCATCAAGATAAAAACCTTCTGCACAGCAAAGGAAGCAATCAGCAAAACTAAAAGGCAACAAATGGAATGGGAAAATATATTTGCAAATGACATATAGGATAAAGGGCTAGTATATAAAATCTATAAAGAATTTATCAAACTCAACACCTAAAAACAAATAATCCAGTGAAGAAATGGGCAAAGGACATGAATAGACACTTTTCTAAAGAAGACACCCAGATGGATAACAGACACATGAAAAAATACTCAATATCACTCCTCATCAGAGAAATAAAAATCAAAACCATGATGAGATACCACCTCACACTAATCAGAATGGCTAAAATTAATAGCTCGGGCAATGACAGATGCTGGTGAGGATGCAGAGAAAGAGGAACCCTTTTCCATTGCTGCTGGGAATGGAAACTCACGCAGCCACTCTGGAAAACCGTATGGAGGTTCCTCAAAAAATTAAAAATAGAACTTCCCTACAACCAGCAATTGCACTACTAGATATTTATTCAAAGGATACAAGTGTGCTGTTTCAAAGAGGCACATGCACCCCAATGTTTATAGCAGTGCTATTGACAATAGTCAAAGAATGGAAAGAGCCCAGATGTCCATCGATGGATGAATGGATAAAGATGTGGTTTATATATACAACGTAATACTACTTGGCAGTCAAAAAGAATGAAATCTTGCCATTTGCACCAACATGGATGGAACTAGAGTGTATTATGATAATGGAAATTAGTCAGACAAAGACAAATTTCATATGACTTCACTCATATGTGGAATTTAAGTACAAAACAGATGAAGAGAAGGGAAGGGAAACAAAAATAATATAATATTATGGAGGGGGACAAAATATAAAAGACTCCTAAATATAGAGAACAAACTGGGGGTTGCTGGAGAGATTGTGGGTGGAGGGATGCGCTAAATGGGTAAGGGGCATTAAGGAGGACACTTGTTGGGATGAGCACTTGGTGTTATACATAGAGGGGTGAATCACTGGATTCTACTCCTAAAATTATTATTGCACTATATGCTAACTAACTTGGATGTAAATTTTGAAAAAATTTAAAAAAGAGAAAAATAAAGAAAAAGGAAGGAAGGAAGGAACATTTAAATATGGGAGTAGTGTTTGCCTGGAAGGAAGGAAGGGAGGGAGTGAGGAGGAAGAAAGGAAGGAAAGAAGGAAGGAAGGAAGGAAGGAAGGAAGGAAGGAAGGAACATTTCAATATGGGGGTACTGTTTGCCTTGGAAATCCAGAGTCAAGCATAGGGTAGGCCATTCAATGCCTACAAGTTGAGTTTTGGTTCCATTTTCATAAAAATAAGCTCTAACCTAGACTACATGTTAATCTTCCTGTTCTATCAGCTGCACTTGGATGATGTATCTCAAATGTAAATTGTGTCCATTCATTTCATCTTTATAACAGTCAAGGACTTGAACCTTACAAAGTACTTAGTCTGTTTCATTACTTGTTGAATAATGAAATCAGAGAACCTCAACATCACAAGAGACCTACAGAGTGAGTCCTATCGCTTGGATAGTGCTTACTGATCCAGTGCTCAAATCCCATCTTCAACATTGCCATCAAGCAAAGGAGATAACCATGCAGAACAGATGAGTAGACAGCCTGCTTTCTCTTTCAGTTGTGTTTATTAATGTCATTTGATAAAAGAAAGTACGGGCACCTTCTAATCTAGTGCAATAGGCAAAAGATGGCCAATGCTCTGATAATGCAAAATTCAGGTTGCAGAGAAATACCAGACCAGGTATACTCCTCAGGTTTTGTTATATTTTAAAATTTGCATTCCCTAAGGATTTGCATCAAGGTTTATCTTTTTCTACAATAGAGATTAAAACTATAACTAAAGCCAGAATTTCATTTGATATCCAAACACTCTTCAAGATGGAAAACTTGTTCATGATTGAGCATAATTATACTCTGTTCTTGTGTAAATTTAATTAGTTTAATTTTATACTTCTGGTTGCTATCGCCAATGAATAAAATACCCACAATTGCTCTAACACCATAGTGAGAATATAGTTAAACATTATTTATTTGGGCTGAACTACGCAGAATGAGTGCAAAGTCTGAATTTTTTTTCTTCAAAATGGAAGTATCTTCATTGCTTCTGCTGATTGTAAGGGCAATTATTGCTTATTTGAAGATATCAAGTGCAGGTAAAATCACACCATTTTCCCATTCCTAAAATATAATCAACATTAAACAATCTGGTATACAGCCTTCCAAATATTTAACTATTGCTTAATAACAAATTATGTGACATTCTCCATAGCTTATAATAAATGTCTGTAAACCACAGCCTGTGGGCCTACTTCCTGGTTTTGTGAATAAAAGTTGAATTAGGAGAAAAAGAAAAGAAAAGAAAAGAAAAGAAAAGAAAAAAAATTAAAAAAGTTCATTATGTGGATGTGGGATGCTGTTGGTCCTGAATACTACTTAGTGTAACTTCTAAATATACTTCTAAGTGCCCAAGTTTTCAGGAACTAAGGAATGTTCTCCTAGGTCCATGTTTTCCTTTCCCCAGAAGGCTGAACTTTCCCACCCACGGTTTTGGTATCAATGGGTGGTCCGTGTTAAAATGGTGTTTCCTCTCACTAATTTGATTTTTGTGTTTACCACATCTATATCTATATCCTTAAATGTAAAATAAACTATTTCAAAATGATTTTTTTTGCACTTCTAGAGTTGAAACAGGCAGAAATGCGTAGTTCTGTTAAGGAAAAAATATATGAACCAGGGTAAAATAAAAACATTCATTTTCCAAAAAAAGAAAAATAGTAGATTAACCAATTATAAAATCAGAGTGGAGGCTAAAGCATAAAAGCAGTAAAGTAAATTATATCTATAAAAATTTCTCAAGGTATTCACAAAATAAAAGGATGTAAAGTAGGACATCATATACATAAAACATGGTGGGGGCAGTAAAAAATAGTCTTTTCAGAATGAGTTCAAACTTAACTGACCATCAAACCAATAGACTGATATATGTATGGGATGTTATATATACATATGATGATACCACAAATCAAAAACATGTAATAGATATGCAAAAAATAAGAGAAGGCAAATAAAGCATATCAGTAAATAAGCCATCAACCACAAGGGAAGAGAGCAAGAAAAAAGAACAAACAAGAACTAAAAAACAATCATAAAACAAGTTTAAAAATGATAATAAGTACATACCCATGAATAATTACTTTGAATTTCAATGGCCTAAATGTTCCAATCAAAACTCATAATGCCACTGAATGAATAAAAAAAAAACAAAGTCAATAATCACTTTGGCACCAGCCATAGAAACATTTTTCTATATAAGTCTCCTCTGGCAATGGAAACAAAGTAAAAAATAAACTATTGAGACTACACCAAAATAAAAATCGTTTCCTTAGTGAATGAAACCATCAATAAAACAAATAGGCGATCTGCTGAATAGAAAATGATATATGCAAATGATGTACCCAATAACAGATTACAATCCAAAATATAGAAAGAACTTATAAGACTCAACACAAAATAAAAGCAAATAATACAATTTAAAAATGGGCAGAACTGAGAAAGACATTTTTCTAAAGAGGACTTACAAGTGGCCAACAGACAAATGAAAAGATTCTCAACATCACTAACCATCAGGAAAATGTAAATCAATACCACAATAAGATATCAACTAATACCACTCAGAATGGATAAAATCAAAACCAAAATAAATAACAAGTGTTGGCTAGAATGTGGAGAGAAAGGAACCCTGCAATGTTGGTGGAAATGCAAACTAGTGCAGTCACCATGGAAAATAGTATGGAGGTTACTTAAAAAATTAAAAATAGAATTATCATATATTCCAGTAATTCTACTGGGAATTTACCCAAAGAAAACAAAAACACTTATTCAAAAAGTTGTATGCAGCACATTTATTGCAAAATTATTTACTGTTACCAAGATACAGAAGAAATCCAAGTGTCCATATGTAAATGAATGGATAAAGAATGTGTAAATAGGGGCACCTGGATGGCTCAGAGGATTAAGTATCCCACTCTTGATTTCAGCTCAGGTCATGATCTCATGGTCATGAGATCAAGCCCTGCAACAGGCTCTGAGTTGAAAGTGCGGAGCCAAGCAGACCCTGCTTGGGATTCTTTCCCTCCCTCTCCATCTTCTCTCTGCTCCTCCTCCATTTGCTCATTCTCTTTCTCTCTGTCAAAATAAATAAACATTTTAAAAAGGAATGTGTATATATATATATATATATACATATGTATATACACAAATGTGTGTGTACACACACACAATGGAATTTTTTGTGTTTGTTTAATTTTTTTTAATTTTATTTTTTATTTATTTTTTAATTTACATCCAAATTAGCGTATAGTGCAACAATAATTTCAGGAGTAGATTCCTTAGTGCCCCTTACCCATTTAGCCCATCCCCCCCCACAACCCCTCCAGTAACCCTCAGTTTGTTCTCCATATTTGAGTCTCTTCTGTTTTGTCCCCTTCCCTGTTTTTATTTTTGTTTCCCTTCCCTTATGTTCATCTGTTTTGCCTCTTAAAGTCCTCATGTGAGTGAAGTCATATGGTTTTAATCTTTGTCTAATTTCACTTAGCAAAATACCCTCCAGTTCCATCCAAGTAGTGGCAATTGGCAAGATTTCATTCTTTTTGATTGCTGAGTAATACTCCATTGTATATATATATATATATATATATACCACTTCTTCATTCATTCATCGATGGACATTTGGGCTCTTTCCATACTTTGGCTATTCTTGATAGTGGTTCTATAAACATTGGGGTGCATGTGTCCCTTCAAAACAGCACACCTGTATCCCATGGATAAATGCCTAGTAGTGCAATTGCCGGGTCGTAGGGTAGTTCTATTTTTAGTTTTTTGAGGAAACTCCATACTGTTTTCCAGAGTGGCTGCACCAGCTTCCATTCCCGCCAACAATGCAAAAGAGACCCTCTTTCTCCACATCCTCGCCAACATCTGTTGTTGCCTGAGTTGTTAATGTTAGCCATTCTGACAGGTGTGAGATGATATCTCATTGTGGTTTTGATTTGTATTCCTCTGATGATGAGAGATGTGGAGCATTTTCTCATGTGTCAGTTGGCCATCTGGATGTCTTCTTTGGAGAAGTGTCTATTCATGTCTTTTGCCCATTTCTTCACTGGATTGTTTTTTAGGTGTTGAGTTTGAAAAGTTCTTTATAGATTTTGGATTCTAACCCTTTATCTGATATGTCATTTGCAAATATCTTTTCCCATTCTGTCAGTTGCCTTTTAGTTTTTCTGATTGTTTCCTTTGCTTTGCAGAAGGTTTTTATTTTGATGAGGTCCCAGTAGTTCATTTTTGCTTTTGTTTCCCTTGCCTCCAGAGACGTGTTGAGTAAGAAGTTGCTGCGGGTAAGATCAAAGAGGTTTTTGCCTGCTTTCTCCTCAAGGATTTTGATGGCTTCCTGTCTTACATGGAGGTTTTTCATTCATTTTGAGTTTATTTTTGTGTATGGTGTAAGAAAGTGGTCCAGGTTAATTCTTCTGCATTTCGCTGTCCACTTTTCCCAGCACCACTTACTGAAGACACTGTCTTTACTCCATTGGATATTCTTTCCTGCTTTGTCAAAGATTAATTGGCCATACATTTATGGGTCCATTTATGGGTTCTCTATTCTGTTTCATTGGTCTGAGTGTCTGTTCTTGTGCCAGTACCATACTGTCTTGATGATTACAGCTTTGTAGTATAGCTTGAAGTCCGGGTTTGTGATGCCTCCTGCTTTGGTTTTCTTTTTCAAGATTCTTTGGCTATTCGGGGTCTTTTCTGATTCCATACAAATTTTATTATTTCTTCTAGCTCTGTGAAGAATGCTGGTGTTACTTTGATAGGGATTTCATTGAATATGTAGATTGCTTTGTGTAGTATCAACATTTTAACAATTTTTGTTCTTCCTATCCAGGGGCATGGAATCTTTTTCCATTTCTTTGTGTCTTCTTCAATTTCTTTCATCAGCTTTCTATAGTTTTCAGTGTATAGATTTTTCACCTCTTTGGTTAGATTTATTCCTAGGTATTTTATGGGTTTTGTGCAACTGTATGTGGGATCACTTCCTTGATTTCTCTTTCTGTCGCTTCATTGTTGGTGTATAGGAATGCAACCAATTTCTGTGCGTTGACTTTATATCCTGAAACTTTGCTGAATTCATGAACCAATTCTAGCACTTTTTTGGTGGAATCATTAGGATTTTCCACATAGAGTATCATGTCATCTGCAAACAGTGAAAGTTTGACCTCCTTTTGGCCTATTTGGATGCCTTTTATTTCTTTGTGTTGTCTGATTGCAGAGGCTAAGATTTCCAATACTATGTTGAATAACAGTGGCGAGAGTGGACAGGCGAGAGTGGTCTTGTTCCTGACCTTAGGGGGAAAGTTCTCAGTTTTTCCCCATTGAGGATGATATTAGCGTTGGGTTGTTCATATATGGCCTTTATGATATTGAGGTCTGCTCCTTATATTCCTAATTTCTTGAGGGTTTTTATCAAGAAAGGATGCTGTATTTTCTCAAATGCTTTCTCCTCATCTATTGAAAGGATCATATGATTCTTATCCTTTCTTTTATTGATGTGATGAATCACATTAATTGTTTTGCAGATATTGAACCAGCCCTGCATCCCAGGTATAAATCCCACTGGGTCATGGTGAATAATTTTTTTAATGCATTGTGGGATCCAGTTGGCTAATATCTTGTTGAGGATTTTTGCATCCATGTTTATCAGGAAAATTGGTCTATAGTTCTCCTTTTTAGTGGCATCTCTGTCTGGTTTTGGAATCAAGGTAATGCTGGCTTCATAGAAAGAGTTTGGAAGTTTTCCTTCAAATAATGGAATATTTTTTAATTAATTAATTCATTCATTCATTCATTTTAATTCCAGTATAGTAAACATACAGTGTATATTAGTTTCAGGTGTGCAATATGGTGATTCAACAACTGTATACATTACTCAGTGCTCAAGATAAGTGTACTCTTAAGCCCCCTCACCTATTTCACCCATCCCTCCCACCCAACTCCTCCCTGGTAATCATCTGTTTGTTCTCTATAGTTAAGAATCTGTTTTTTGATTTATCCTTTCCTCCATTGTTCATTTGTTTTGTTTCTTAAATTCCATATATGGGTGCAATCATATGGTATTTGTCTTTCTGACGGACTGATTTCACTTAGCATTATACTCTCTAGCTCCATCCATGTTGTTGCAAGTGGAAAGATTTCATTCTTTTTTGTAGATGACTCATATTGCATTGTAAATACACAAAATATCTTCTTTATCCACTCATATATAGATGGACATGGGCTGCTTGCATAATTTGGCTATTGTAACTAATGCTGTAGCAAATATAGGGGAGTATATATATATATATGTTTGAATTAATGCTTTGTATTATTTGGGTAAATACCTAGTATTTGAAAATAATTTCTCCCATTCAGTAGGGTTTGTTTTAGTTTTGTTGATTGTTTACTTTTATTTTAATGTATCCCCAGTAGTTTTTTTTGTTTTTGTTTCTCTTTGCCTCAAAAGACATATCTAAAACTTGTTGGTACACCCAATGTCAGATAAATCACTCCCTGTACTATCTTCTAGGATTGTTATGGTTTTAGGTCTCATATTTTATACAATGGAATATTAATCAACCATAATAAATGATAAAATCTTGCCATTTGCAGCAACATGGATGGATCTAGAGGTTATAATATTAAGTGAAATAAGCCAGTCATAGAAAGACAAATACCATATGATGCCACTCATTTGTGGAATTAAAGAAATAAAGAAATAAAACAAATTAACAAACAAAAGTGACAAAAAATACTCTTAAATTTATAAAGGAGTTGGGTGGAAAGATGAATGAAATAGGATGGGACCTAGAGTACACTTATGGTGATGAGCACTAAGTAACATATAGAATTGTTGAATCATTACATAGTACACCAATACTAATTGAACACAGTGTGTTATTTATGCATGAATAAAAAATGAAACTCAAAAATTTTTATTTTTTAAGTTTAAAAAAATAGCAAAATGTTTCTGGAAGGTCAAACACAAAACATTTTCTTTGGTCCATCCTAGAGCTCTGCTACCACAGAAGACAAATTCTAACTCTTTATTCATCTGTTTATTTCTTCTTTTTTCTCTGAACCATAGAAATCCTTTCCATGATAACTCTACAAAATTACAAGTACATACTTCTAGCCTAAATTACAAAAGCACAATTACATTTTATCAAACAGATTTACATAAAACACTTATTCAATTGACATTTAAATTTGGATCTCCAAGCACCTGGCATTTACTGTTTCTCTTATAAAGCTAGTCACTTGATCTAAGAAATGTTTTACACATCACTAGCACTATCTTTGAAATTTAACACAACTAAATTTTCCAATGGAAAATTGTCTTTTGGGCAAAGAAAGGTATATTATTATCTATCCAAAACAGAGAAATAAACATTTACAATTGCCTGCATCATTACACTATTGGTAGACAAAAATAACCATTTTAATATGTCCTGAATACTCACAATACTTTTATTTTTGTGTGGTGGGTAATTTTCCCATCCTAACTTGAAAGATTAATGGTCTCTTGCAGACACAGACAACATTTAAATTAAAGATTAAACAATAATGTCTACCATGTAGGGTGACGGAATTGATTTAAAAAAAAAAAGACCAATCCATATGCAGCCTACAAGAGACAAATATCAGACCTAAACATACATGCAGATTGAAAGTGAAAGGATGGTAGGGTTTATCCATCAGGAAGAGCTAACAGTTATAAATGTCTATGCACTGAATTTGGGAGGAAACAAATATATAAAACAACTAATCACAAACATAAGCAATCTTTTAGTAAGAATGTGGTAATTGCAACAGACATTAATACTCCACTTACAACAATGGACAGATCATCTAGACAGAAAACCAATAAATAAACAACGGCCCTTAGTGATACACTGGACCAGATGGACTTGACAAATAGGTTTAGAACTTTTCATCCTAAAGCAGCAGAATATACTGTCTTCTCAAGTGCACATGGTACATTCTCCAAGATAGATCACATACTGGGTCACAAAACAGCCCTCAATAAATATAAAAGAATTGAGATCATACCATGCACACTTTCAGATCACAATGGTATGAAACTTGCAATCACCCACAGGAAAAAGTTTGGAAAACCTCCAAATGCATGGAGGTTAAAGAACATACTACTAAAGAATGAATAGGCCAACCAGGCAATTAAAGAAGAAATTTAAAAATATATGGAAACAAGTGAAAGCAAAAACAACAACAATCCTAACCCTTTGGGATGTAACAAAGGTAGTCCTAAGAGGAAAATACGTTACAATCCAGGCCTATCTCAAAAAACAAGAAGAATCCCAAATATAAAATCTAACAGCACACCTAAGGTAAATAGAAGCAGAACATCAAAGAAACCCCAAACCCAGCAGAAGAAGAGAAATAATAAAGATCAGGGCAGAAATAAACAATTAGAATAAAAAAAAACACAGTAGAACATATCAATAAAACTAAAAATTGCTTTTTTGAAAGAATAAACAAAATTGATAAACCTGCAGCCAGGTTTCTAAAAAAGAAAATAGACAGGACCCAAATAGTCAAAATCAAAAATGAAAATGGACTTTTACAACCAATACCTCAGAAATACAAGCAATTATCAGGGAATACTATGAAAAACTGTATGCCAACAAACTGGACAACCTGGAAGAAATGGACAAATTCCTAAACACCCACAAACTTCCATAACTTAAATGGAAAAATAGAAAATTTGAATACATCCATAACTAGTGAAGAAATTGAATCAGTCATCAAAAATCTCCCAACAAATAAGAGTCCAAGAACAGATTACTTCCTTGGGGAATTCTACCAGACATTTAAATCAGAGTTAATACCTATCTTTCTCAAGCTATTCCAAAAAATAGAAATGGAAGGAAAACTTCCAGACTCATTCAATGAGGCCAGCATTATTTGATTCCCAAACCAGACAGAGACCCAACAAAAAAGGAGAGCTACAGGCCAATATCCCTGATGAACATAGATGCAATAATCCTCAAGAAGATACTAGCATAATAAAATTCAATATCATATAAAAAGAATTATTCACCATGATCAAATAGGATTCATTCCAGGGCTACAAGGCTGGTTCAATATTTACAAATCAATCAATGTAATACATTACATTAATAAAAAAAAAGGATAAGAACCATGATTCTGTCAATACATGAAGAAAAAGCATTTGACAAAATTCAACATCATTTCTTAATAAAATCCCTCAAGAGAGTCTGGATATAAAAAATATACTTGAACATTATAAAAGCCATTTATGAAGAGCCCACGGCTAATATCATCCTCGATGGGGAAAAACTCAGCTTTCCCCCTGAGATCAAGAACACGACAGGGATGTCCATTCTCACTACTGTTGTTTAACATAGTGTTTGATGTCCTAGCATCAGCAATCAGACAACAAAATGAAGTCAAAGTCAACAAAATTGACAAAGATGAAGTCAAACTTTCATTTTTCACAGACAACATGAAACTCTACGTGGAAAACCCGACAGACTCCACCAAAAGTCTGCTAGAACTGATACATGAATTCAGGAAAGTCACAGGGTGCAAAATCCATGTACAGAAATCAGTTGCATTTTTATACACCAATAATGAAGCAACAGAAAGACAAATAAAGAAACTGATGCCATTCACAATTACACCAAGAACCATAAAATACCTAGGAATAAATCTAACAAAAGATGTAAAAGATCTGTATGCTGAAAACTACAGAAAGCTTATTAAGGAAATTGAAGAAGATACAAAGAAATGGAAAACCATTCCATGCTCCTGGATTGGAAGAATAAATATTGTTATAATGTCAACACTACCCAAAGCAATCTACACATTCAATGCAATCCCATTCAAAATTGCACCAGCATTCTTCTCAAAGCTACAACAAACAACCCTAAAATTTGTATGGAACTACAAAAGACTCCGAATAGCCAAAGTAATTTTGAAGAAGAAAACCAAAGTGGGAGGCATCACAATCCCAGACTTTAGCCTCTACTACAAAGCTGTAATCATCAAGGAAGCATGGAATTGGCACAAAAACAGACACATAGACCAATGGAATAGAATAGAGACTCCAGAATTGGACTAACAAAACTATGGCCAACTAATATTCGACAAAGCAAGGAAAGAGTATCCAATGGAAAAAAGACAGTCTCTTTTACAAATGTTGCTGGCAACACTGGACAGCAACATGCAGAAGAATGAAACTAGACCACTTTCTTACACTATACACAAAGCTAAACTCGAAATGGATGAAAGACCTGAATGTGAGACAGGAAACCATCAAAACCCTGGAGGAGAAGGCAGGCAACAACCTCTTTGACCTCAGCCACAGCTATTTATTACTCAACACATCTCTCAAGGCAAGGGAATTAAGAGCAAAAATAAACTATTTGGACCTCACCAACATAAAAAGTTTCTGCACTGCAAAGGAAGCAATCAACAAAACTAAAATACAACCAATGGAGTGGGAAAAGATATTTGCAAATGACATATCAGATAAAGGGCTAGTATCCAAAATCTATAAAGAACTCACCAAATTCCTCACCCGAAAAACACATAATCCAGTGAAGAAATGGGCAGAAACATTAATAGACACTTTTCAAAGAAGATGTCCAGATGGACAACAGACACATGAAATGATGCTCAATGTCACTCATCATCAGGGAAATACAAATCGAAGCCACACTGAGATACAACCTCATGCCAGTCAGAGTGGCTAAAATGAACACATAAGGTGACTATAGATGCTGGCAAGGATGTGGAGAAATGGCTACCCTCTTGCTCAACAACCCCTGTTGGTGGAAATGCAAACTGGTGCAGCCACTCTGGAAAACTGTGTGGAAGTTCCTCAAAAAATTAAAAATAGAACTACCCTATGACCCAGCAATAGTACTGCTAGGAATTTACCCAAGGGATACAGGAGTGCTGATGCAAAGGATATAAATCCCAATGTTTATAGCAGCACTTTCAACAATAGCCAAATTATGGAAGGACCCTAAATGTCCATCAACTGATGAATGGATAAAGAAGTTGTGTCTTATATATACAATGGAATACTACTTGGCAATGAGAAGGAACGAAATCTGGCCATTTGTAGCAACGTGGATGGAACTGGAAGGTATTATGTTAAGAAAACAGTGCCTTTAACAAGTGGAAAAAATAATAAAATACATAAAATAAACTTAATCAAAGAAATAAAAGACCTGTATTTTGAAAATTATAAAACACTGATGAAAGAAAAATGACACAAAGAAATGGAAAAACATTCCACACTCATGGATTAGAAGAACAAAAATTGTCAAAATGTCTCTACTACTGAAAGCAATCTACACATTTAATGCAATTCCTATCAAAATATCAACTGGATTTTTCATGAAACTAGACCAAACAATCTAAAATTTGTATGCAACCACAAAAGACCCCAAATTTCCAAAGCAATCTTGAAAAAAAAAGAAAAAAAAAGCTGGAGGCATTATAATTTTGGACTTCAAGTTATCTTACAAACTATGGTAATCAAAATAATATAGTATTGACATAAAAATACACACATATATCAATGTAACAGAATAGAAAATCCAGAAATAAACCCACAATTATATGTTCAGCTAATCTTTGATAAAGTAGGAAAGAATATCAAATGGGAAAAACAATGTTTCTTTAACAAACGGTGTTGGGAAGACATGTTTCATGGGAACAGGAACATGCAAAAGAATGAAACTGGACCACTTTCTTACATCAAACACAAACATAAATTCAAAATGGATGAAAGGCCTAAATGTGAGACAGGAAACAATCAAAATCTTAGAGAGGAACACAGGCAGCAACCTCTTTGTTATCAGCCATAGCAACTTACTAGATAGGTCTAGATATGTTTCCTGAGGCAAGGGAAACAAAAGCAAAATAAACTATTGGGACTTCACCAAATAAAAAGCTGCACAGCAAAGGAAACAATCAAAAGAATTAAAAGGCAACCAATGGAATTGGAGAAGATATTTGCAAATGACATATATGATAAAAGGTTAGTATCAATACATATATACATTATATAAACATATTATATTTATAATATATTATATGTATAACATATATTATACAATATAAACATATATTATATATATAAAGAATTTGTAAAACTGCATAGCCAAAAACCAAATAATCCTATTAAAAAATGGGCAGGAGACATGAATAGACATTTTTCCAAAGAAGACATCCAGATGGCCAACAGACACATGAAAAGATGCTCAACATCATTCATCATCAGGGAAATACAAATCAAAACTACAATGAGTTATCACCTTCCACTGTTGGTGGGAATGCACACTGATGCAGCTACTATGGAAAAAAGTATGGAGTTTCATGTTTGTCATTTTGAAAAATATTCAGACTCACCAATTACTGAGGTCTTGGAATGCTCAAGAAGAGGAGTACAGTTGGATCAATGGGCACATAGGAGAAATTCAATATCCCTAAGTAATGGGTCCTCCCCAACCCAAGTGAAACTTAATATAATAAGGCCTTAGAAAATAGGTGCATTAACATGGAAAAACCAACTCCCACTTTCTAGAAAAAAAAAACCTTACAAAAAAAACTTATCCCTAATTTTTATTGCTAAAGTATCACCTTTATAATTATTAATGTATATTGATTATTTCAACCAATTATTAAATCTAATATATTAAAATATAATTATAAGAACATTCCAAAGTAGATCCTATAGCACTGTTTGGCTTGATTTCTGACTGTGTGCCTTTTCCTGTCATGCCAAACTTAATATTCAGCAGAGCTCAAACGTTGACTATTGCCCTTTCTTCTTCTATGTTTGAAGAATTCCATCAACAAGCTATAATATAATTTTGCCTGAGTGTTGGAAGAAAAAAAAATCCTTAATTCAAGAGAATTAGAAGCTAGTGTATTAACAAAAATTGCACTTTTCTCATATCTGGAATAACTAGGGACTCTTAATGTGGATGTTCATAATGTCAGAAAACCTCAGGAAACACCTTGAAATGCTAGAAAAGAACAAATTGAGGCAATATTGGGACAGTATATACTCAGGCATACTCAAGGAAGCACCCATATGGATGATAGTAGATTTTGATTAGTTTGTGCTGTCTCCTCCCTGATCAACTGTATTCTTAATCAAACTTTGGATATTCATTTTTTTCCTAGCTTCCTTGCAACAAAAAAAAAAAAACCATATTGACTGGCCAATAGGGATATCCATCTGTTTGCCTATTCTATTTTGACTGTAAATTATTCAATTAACTTTATGGCAGAAAGTCTCTTTTGGTAAGTTTGGGCAACATGAGCCAGTTTCCTTAGAGCCTTGTCTTTATAGCTTCCTTTCTCAGTCCCAACTCAACCCTGAGCAAAAGAAGTTGACTAAGAATGGAGGTTTCTAGAACTAAAGCTTTGAAAGCCTCAACTCTGGAATAGAGAAAAAAATGTAACCAAAAGTTCTTGCTTATCAAGCTACTTATAAATATCACAAATGATACTTTAAAAATAGAAACCTATTACAATCACCATGACAGTGTCTGCCAGCAACTTTTTAAATATTTTCTAATTAAAAATTTTAGTCTAGGAATTGGAAAAATTTTAGAGGTCACACAGCCCTCATTCCTGTATGTTATCTGAGTTCCCTCTCTAGAGCATAATGCCAAGTAGTTATTTAAATCCCTCCTTAGATGACACACTACCTCTTGAGATAGCAAATAAAAGAATTAGTCCAGTAAATTAGAGAACATTTGCTGATATCAAGAAGAATATACAGAAAAACACTTAACTTATTATTTCTGATCTAATATGTAAATAATTCAAAAGTTGACATTCCCAAAACCACAACAAGAAAGAAAGCCAAACAAACTAAAAATCAACAACACTGCTTAGACCCATCAGAAATCTGAGATCACAGAGCAAGCTATAATCCCAAAAATTGTAGAGAAAAGTGAATACAGAGAATCACATATTATCAGGAGCAAAAACATGACACTGGAGACAGTACTGGTAGGAACACTTAAACTATATTTCAAACATTGCTGGAGGCTTGGTGAGAACTAGTTTGAGAGCTGAAAAAACCAGGGTCTTAGTTCTGCTGGGAATTCCACTTTTGTGAGGATGAACTCCAGGAACCCCACAACATTATCACATTAAACGTCAGAGAAAAATGAATTCTTAATTCTGAGTAGTGGAAAGAAAAATTAGCTAGTGTGAAATACTCCCACAGCACTCTGTTCTCTTTTAAAGTTTCCACCCCTAGCCAGCACCCAGCCATTGCTCAGTGAGAATAGAGTGTCAGAACAAGTCAGAGCTGTAGTCCCTCAGAAATGAGGGGTGGGAAACAGACCCATCTGAGATAAAACTCAGCAGGGAGGTGCTGCCTGGCAGCCTGATGGCTTTGTCATGGACAGTGTAGAAGTGGGCGGTGGATGGAAGCCAGAGACAAAGGAGGGGTGCTTGATAGCCAGTAGGGGAGAACACAGAGTTCTGATACTAGAGACAGGGTAACTGGGTGACGCCATTTTCACCCCTCCAGTGCATGCATATAAATGCTTAAATGCGCCACGACAATCCACCCCCGTAATGCACCTATTTTCCATTTTTATTAAAAATATTTTTCTTGAATATTTTCTACTTTTTTGTAAATGTATGAAATTCTTTTAATTTCATCATTTCTTCTTATTCTATTTTATTATATTCATTTTTTCACATTTTCAAACGTTTTCCCTTCCCCCCCCCTTCTTTTCTTTTCTTATCTTTCCTGTTTTTTCTAATCTATCAAGCTTCTTTCAACAACCGGATCAAAACACACCTAGGAACTAGCATTCTTTGCTTATTTTTTTAGTGTTGTTTTTAATTTTTTAATTTTTATTTTTTTTACTTAATAAATTCCCCTTTATTCCTTCAAAATAACAAAATTAAGGAATTCACCCTAAAGGAAAGAACAGGAAGAAACTACAGCCAGAAACTTAACACAGATACAAGAAAGATGTATGAACCAGAATTTAAAATCATGATAATAAGAATACTAGCTGGAGTCAAAAATATATTAAAATCCCTTTCTGTGGAAATAAAAGAAGTAAAAGCTGTTAAGGATGAAATAAAAAATGCTATATAGCTGAGCTGCAATCTCATATAGATGCCATGGCAGCAAGGATGGATGAAGCAGAGCAGCGAATCAGTGATATAGAGGACAAACTTATGGAGAATAATGAAGCAGGAAAAACAAGAGGGAGACTAAGGCAAAAGAGGATGATCTAAGAAGTAGAGAACTCAGTGACTCATTAAAAAGGAATAACATCAGAATCATAGGAGTCCCAGAAGATGAAGAGAGAGAAAAAGGGGTAGAAGGGTTAAGCAAGCAAATCCTAGCAGAAAAATTTCCTAACCTAGGGAAAGACACAGACATCAAAATCCAGGAAGCACAGAGGACTCCCATTAGATTCAACAAAAACCGACCATCAACAAGGCATATCATAATCAAGTTCACAAAATACTCAAGCAAGGAAAGAATTATGAAAGCAGCAAGGGGAAAAGAGTCCTTAACCTACAAGGATAGACAGTTAAGGTTCGCAGCAGACTTATCCACAGAAACTTGGCAAGCCAGAAAGGCGTGGCAGGATATATTCAATGTGCTGAATCAAAAAATTGAAGCCAAGAATTCTTTATCCAGCAAGACTGTCATTGAAAATAGAAGTAGAGATAAAAAATTTCCCAGACAAACAAAAATTAAAGGAGTTTGTGACCACTAAACCAGCCCTGCAAGAAATTTTAAGGGGGACCCTCTGAGGGGAGAAAAGATGGGGACAAAAAGACCAAAGGCAACAAAGACTAGAAAGAGCGAGAGAACACCACCAGAAACTCCAACACTACAGGCAACAAAATGGCAATAAATTCATATCTTTCAGTACTCACTGTAAATTCCAATGGACTAAATGTTTCAATCAACAGATATAGGGTAACAGAATGTATAAAAAACCAGATCCATCTATATGCTCCTTACAAGAGACCCATTTTAGACCTAAAGAGACCTTCAGATTGAAATTAAGGGGATGGAGAACCATCTACCATGCCAATGGTTGACAAAAGAAAGCCAGAGTAGCCATGCTTCTATCAGAAAATCTAGATTTTAAAGTAGAGTGTAACAAACTATGAAAAAGGGCATTATATCATAATTAAGGGGTCTATCCACCAAGAAGATCTAACAATTGTAAGCATTTATGCTGTAAATGTGGTGGCACCCAAATATATAAACCAATTAATCACAAACATAAACTCATTGAGGGACACCTGGGTGGCTTAGTCAGTTAAACATCCGACATCAGCTCAGGTCATGATCTTGTGGTTCGTCAGTTCAAGCCCCACATCATGCTCTGTGCTGATAGTGCAGAGCCTGGAGCTTACTTCAGATTCTGTGTCTCCTTCCCTCTCTGCCCCTCTCCCACTCTGTCCCTCTCTCTCTCTCTCAAGAATAAATATTTAAAATTTTTTAATAAAGAAACTCATTTACAATAATACCATAATAGTAGGGGACTTCAACACCCCACTTACAACAATGGACAGATCATCTAAACAGAAAAACAAGAAAACAATGACCTTGAATGACACACTGGACCAGATGGACTTAACAGATATATTCAGATCATTTCATCCTAAAAAGGTGGAGCACATATTCTTCTCTGGTACACATGGAACATTTTCCAGAATAGATCACATACTGGGAAACAAACCGGCCATCAACAAGTACAAAAAGATCGAGATCATACCATGAATATTTTCAGACTACAACACAATGAAACACAAAATCACCCACAATAAAAAATTTGGAAAGATAACAAACACTTGGAGACTAAAGGACATGCTACTAAAGAATGATAGGGCTAACAAAGACGTTAAAAAGGAAATTAAAAAGTACATGGAAGACAATGAAAATGATAACACCACAGCCCAAAACCTCTGGGACACAGCAAAGGTGGTCATAAGAGGGAAGTATATAGCAATCCAGGCCTTCGAAAGAAGGAAGACAGGTCTCAGATACACAACTTAACCTTACACCTTAAAGAGCTGGAAAAAGAACAGCAAATAAATCCCCAAACCAGGAGAAAACAGGAAATAATAAAGATTAGAGCAGAAATCAATGCTATAGATATTAAAAAAAAAAAGTAGAACAAATCAATGAAACCAGAGGTGGTTTCTTGAAAGAACTAACAAAATTTAATTAAATAATATAAAAAGAAAAAAATATTTAAGGCAGGAAGACATTTAAAAATACTTCTATCATGCAAGAAAACCTCCATAATAATATTAGTAGATTTCTCATCAGAAAATTTGCAGGCTGGAAGGGAGAGGCATAATATATTCAAAATATTGAAAGAAAATTTCCAACAAGAATATTCTACCTTGCAAAGTTGTCATTCATAATTGAAGAAGAGGTGTAGTTTTTCAGATGAGCAAAAGCCAAAGTAGTGCATCACCACTAGACCTGCTTTACAGAAAATGTTAAGAATTTTTTAAAATGGAATGAAAGGTTGCTTATTAGTAACATGAAAACATGTGAAAGCATAAATCTCACTGCTAAATGAAAATATATAATAAAATTCACAATACTACAGTATGTAAATGTGGTATATTAACAACTTATAAAGCTACAATGAAGGCTAAAATACAAAAGTATTTAAAATAACTATATCTACAAAAGTTTCATAAAGGTTACACAAGATAAAAATGTGTAAATTGTGGGAAATAAGGGAAGATTATGGCTTAGGAGGATGCTGGGCTCATCTCGTCCTGCTGATCACTTAGATTCCAACCACATCTGCCAAAATAACCCAGAAAACTGCTGGAAGACTACCAGAACAGACTTTCCAGAGCCAAGCATAGACAAGAGACCCATGGAAGAGGGTAGGAAGGGCAGAGAGGCAGTGCATGCTACATGGACTGGTGTGAGGGAGCCAGGGTGGTGGAGGGGCAGCCCGCCCAGCAAGGCAGAGCCCCTGAAGTCTGGCTTGGAAAAATGGAGGGGCTGGACTGTGTGACTTCTGACCTCCAGTGGGATTAACATCTGGAATGCTAAAGTCAACTCAACCTTCAGTTAGCAGGGAGGGCAAGAGGACACCGGGAGGGAGAGTTATTGAGCCCCAGAGCACAGAGCTCAGCGGGGAAACAAAGGCTCTGGAAAGCGCCATTTCCCTCTCCCATCCCACAGCTGAAATTCCAAAGGGAACCAGTTCCAGTCACCAAACTTGCTTGCACTGCACAAATGCCAAACACTGTGCTTCTGTG
The DNA here is from genome assembly GCF_016509475.1 of Prionailurus bengalensis. Classification (NCBI taxonomy): domain Eukaryota; kingdom Metazoa; phylum Chordata; class Mammalia; order Carnivora; family Felidae; genus Prionailurus; species Prionailurus bengalensis. The sequence continues at coordinate 64,396,608 of NC_057361.1, read as the reverse complement.
GATCTATCCCTCCTATGAGCCTGACTTACTCCCGGTGCTGTAGGGCCCCTCCCTCAGGGGACCACCAATGGTAAAGCTAGGTGAGCCTAGCCCTCCCACCCCTGTGCACCTTGAAGATCCACCCTGACTAATACACCCTTGGACAGATCCCATCAAAGCAGCACCATAAGCCTGGCAGTGGGCAAGCAGCCAAGACAGGGGCCAAACCACTCCACAGTGAGTCATGATCCTAGGAGAGGAGAAGATAAGGTACACACCAGTCTGACTGTGGCCGCAGCAGTGAGCTGGGGCAGATATCGGATCTGACTGTGGCCGTGCCCACCAACACAAGTTTCTCTGCACAGCACAGGGGAAGTGCCCTGCAGTTTGGAGCTACCGCAGGGACTACTCAAAATGACGAAATGGAAGAATCCTCCTCAAAAGAAACTCCAGGAAGTACTGACAGCTAACGAATTGATCAAAACTGATTTAAGCGGCGGTAGAGAAGATGGAGGCATAGGAGGACGCTGGGCTCACTGCGCGTCCTGCTGATCACTTAGATTCCACCTACACCTGCATAATAACCCAGAAAACTGCCAGAGGATTAGCAGAACGGAGTCGCCGGAGCCAAGCACAGACGAGAGGCCCACAGAAGAGGGTAGGAAGGGCTGCGAGGCTGGGCGCGCTCCACGGACTGGCGGGAGGGAGACGGGGCAGAGAAGCGGCTCGCCGGCAAAGCAGAGCCCCCGAGTCTGGCTTGCAAAAGCGGAGGGGCCTGACGGACTGAGTTCCGACAGCAAGCGCGACTTAGCGTCTGGGACGTCATAAGTTAAAAGCTCTGCTGGGAAAGCAGGAAGGCTAGAGGACAAAGGGAGGGAGAGCTGCTGAGCCTACACACGACAGAGCTCAGTTTGGTGGGGAACAAAGCCGCTCAGCAGCGCCATGTCCCCCGCCCATCCCCCAGCCAAAATCCCAAAGAGAACCAGTTCCTGCCAGGGAACTTGCTCCCTCCGCGCAAACACCCAACTCTGTACTTCTGCGGGGCCAAACCTCCAGCAGCGGATCTGACTCCCTCCCGCTGCCACAGGGCCCTTTCTGAAGTGGATCACCTAAGGAGAAGCGAGCTAAGCCTGCCCCTCCTGCCCCCGTGCACCTTGCCTACCCACCCCAGCTAATACGCCAGATCCCCAGCATCACAAGCCTGGCAGGGTGCAAGTAGCCCAGACGGGCCACGCCACCCCACAGTGAATCCCGCCCCTAGGAGAGGGGAAGAGAAGGCACATCCCAGTCTGACTGTGGCCCCAGGGGTGGGCTGGGGGCAGACATCATGTTGGACTGCGGCCCAGCCCACCAACTCCAGTTATACACCACAGCACAGAAGTGCCCTGCAGGTCCTCACCACGCCAGGGACTATCCAAAATGACCAAGCGGAAGAATTCCCCTCAGAAGAATCTCCAGGAAATAACAACAGCTAATGAGCTGATCAAAAAGGATTTAAATAATATAACAGAAAGTGAATTTAGAATAATAGTCATAAAATTAATCGCTGGGCTTGAAAACAGTATAGAGGACAGCAGAGAATCTCTTGCTACAGAGATCAAGGGACTAAGGAATAGTCAGCAGGAGCTGAAAAACACTTTAAACGAAATGCAAAACAAAATGGAAACCACCACGGCTCGGCTTGAAGAGGCAGAGGAGAGAATAGGTGAACTAGAAGATAAAGTTATGGAAAAAGAGGAAGCTGAGAAAAAGAGAGATAAAAAAATCCAGGAGTATGAGGGGAAAATTAGAGAACTAAGTGATACACAAAAAAGAAATAATATATGCATAATTGGCATCCCAGAGGAGGAAGAGAGAGGGAAAGGTGCCGAAGGGGTACTTGAAGAAATCATAGCTGAGAACTTCCCTGAACTGGGGAAGGAAAAAGCCATTGAAATCCAAGAGGCACAGAGAACTCCCTTCAGACGGAACTTGAATCGATCTTCTGCACGACATATCATAGTGAAACTGGCAAAATACAAGGATAAAGAGAAAATTCTGAAAGCAGCAAGGGGTAAACGTGCCCTCACATATAAAGGGAGACCTATAAGACTCGTGACTGATCTCTCTTTTGAAACTTGGCAGGCCAGAAAGAAGTGGCAAGAGATTTTCAGGGTGCTAGACAGAAAAAATATGCAGCCGAGAATCTTTTATCCAGCAAGTCTGTCATTTAGAATAGAAGGAGAGATAAAGGTCTTCCCAAACAAACAAAAAATGAAGGAATTTGTCACCAATAAACCAGCCCTACAAGATATCCTAAGGGGGACCCTGTGAGACAAAGTCCCAGAGACATCACTACAAGCATAAAACATACAGACATCACAATGACTCTAAACCCGTATCTTTCTATAATAACACTGAATGTAAATGGATTAAATGCGCCAACCAAAAGACATAGGGTATCAGAATGGATAAAAAAACAAGACCCATCTATTTGCTGTCTACAAGAGACTCATTTTAGACCTGAGGACACCTTTAGATTGAGAGTGAGGGGATGGAGAACTATTTATCATGCTACTGGAAGCCAAAGGAAAGCTGGAGTACCCATACTTATATCAGACAAACTAGACTTTAAATTAAAGGCTGTAACAAAAGATGAAGAAGGGCATTATATAATAATTACAGGGTCTATCCATCAGGAAGAGCTAACAATTATAAATATCTATGCGCCGAATACGGGAGCCCCCAAATATATAAAACAATTACTCATAAACACAAGCAACTGTATTGATAAGAATGTGGTAATTGTACGGGACTTTAACACCCCACTTACAGAAATGGATAGATCATCTAGACACACGGTCAATAAAGAAACAAGGGCCCTGAATGAGACATTGGATCAGATGGACTTGACAGATATATTTAGAACTCTGCATCCCAAAGCAACAGAATATACTTTCTTCTCGAGTGCACATGGAACATTCTCCAAGATAGATCATATACTGGGTCACAAAACAGCCCTTCATAAGTTTACAAGAATTGAAATTATACCATGCATACTTTCAGACCACAATGCTATGAAGCTTGAAATCAACCACAGAAAAAAGTCTGGAAAACCTCCAAAAGCATGGAGGTTAAAGAACACCCTACTAATGAATGAGTGGGTCAACCAGGCAATCAGAGAAGAAATTAAAAAATATATGGAAACAAACGAAAATGAAAATACAACAATCCAAACGCTTTGGGATGCAGCGAAGGCAGTCCTGAGAGGAAAATACTTTGCAATCCAGGCCTATCTCAAGAAACAAGAAAAATCCCAAATACCAAATCTAACAGCACACCTAAAGGAAATAGAAGCAGAACAGCAAAGGCAGCCTAAACCCAGCAGAAGAAGAGAAATAATAAAGATCAGAGCAGAAATAAACAATATAGAATCTAAAAAAACTGTAGAGTAGATCAACGAAACCAAGAGTTGTTTTTTTGAAAAAATAAACAAAATTGAGAAACCTCTAGCCAGGCTTCTCAAAAAGAAAACGGCGATAACCCAAATAGATAAAATCATGAATGAAAATGGAATGATTACAACCAATCCCTCAGAGATACAAATAATTATCAGGGGATACTATGAAAAGTTATATGCCAACAAATTGGACAACCTGGAAGAAATGGACAAATTCCTGAACACCCACACTCTTCCAAAATTCAATCAGGAGGAAAGAGAAAGCTTGAACAGACCCATAACCAGCGAAGAAATTGAATCGGTTATCAAAAATCTCCCAACAAATAAGAGTCCAGGACCAGGTGGCTTCCCAGGGGAGTTCTATCAGACGTTTAAAGCAGAGATAATACCTATCCTTCTCAAGCTATTCCAAGAAACAGAAAGGGAAGGAAAACTTCCAGACTCATTCTATGAAGCCAGTATTACTTTGATTCCTAAACCAGACAGAGACCCAGTAAAAAAAGAGAACTAAAGGCCAATATCCCTGATGAATATGGATGCAAAAATTCTCAATAAGATACTAGCAAATCAAATTCAACGGCATATAAAAAAATTATTCACCATGATCAAGTGGGATTCACTCGTGGGATGCAGGGCTGGTTCAACATTCGCAAATCAATCAACGTGATACATCACATTAACAAAAAAAAAGAGAGAAGAACCATATGATCCTGTCAATCGATGCAGAAAAGGCCTTTGACAAAATCCAGCACCCTTTCTTAATAAAAACCCTTGAGAAAGTCGAGATAGAAGGAACATACTTAAAGATCATTAAAGCCATTTATGAAAAGCCCACAGCTAACATCATCCTCAACGGGGAAAAACTGAGAGCTTTTCCCTGAGATCAGGAACACGACAGGGATGCCCACTCTCACCGCTGTTGTTTAACATAGTGCTGGAAGTTCTAACATCAGCAATCAGACAACAAAAGGAAATCAAAGGCATCCAAATTGGCAAAGATGAAGTCAAGCTTTCGCTTTTTGCAGATGACATGATATTATACATGGAAAATCCGAGAGACTCCACCAAAAGTCTGCTAGAACTGATACATGAATTCAGCAAAGTTTCAGGATACAAAATCAATGAACAGAAATCAGTTGCATTCTTATACACTAACAATGAAGCAACAGAAAGACAAATAAAGAAACTGATCCCATTCACAATGGCACTAAGAAGCATAAAATACCTAGGAGTAAATCTAACCAAAGATGTAAAGGATCTGTATGCTGAAAACTATAGAAAGCTTATGAAGGTAATTGAAGAAGATTTAAAGAAATGGAAAGACATTCCCTGCTCATGGATTGGAAAAATAAATATTGTCAAAATGTCAATACTACCCAAAGCTATCTACACATTCAATGCAATCCCAATCAAAATTGCACCAGCATTCTTCTCGAAACTAGAACAAGCCATCCTAAAATTCATATGGAACCACAAAAGGCCCCGAATAGCCAAAGGAATTTTGAAGAAGAAGACCAAAGCGGGAGGTATCACAATCCCAGACTTTAGCCTCTACTACAAAGCTGTCATCATCAAGACAGCATGGTATTGGCACCAAAACAGACACATAGACCAATGGAATAGAATAGAAACCCCAGAACTAGACCCACAAACGTATGGCCCACTCATCTTTGACACAGCAGGAAAGAACATCCAATGGAAAAAAGACAGCCTCTTTAACAAATGGTGCTGGGAGAACTGGACAGCAACATGCAGAAGTTAGAAACTAGACCACTTTCTCACACCATTCACAAAAATAAACTCAAAATGGATAAAGGACCTGAATGTGAGACAGGAAACCATCAAAACCTTAGAGGAGAAAGCAGGAAAAGACCTCTCTGACCTCAGCCATAGCAATCTCTTACTCGACACATCCCCAAAGGCAAGGAAATTAAAAGCAAAAGTGAATTACTGGGACCTTATGAAGATAAAAAGCTTCTGCACAGCAAAGGAAACAACCAACAAAACTAAAAGGCAACCAACAGAATGGGAAAAGATATTTGCAAATGACATATCTGACAAAGGGCTAGTAGCCAAAATCTATAAAGAGCTCACCAAACTCCACACCCAAAAAACAAATAACCCAGTGAAGAAATGGGCAGAAAACATGAATAGACACTTCTCTAAAGAAGACATCCGGATGGCCAACAGGCACATGAAAAGATGTTCAGCGTCACTCCTTATCAGGGAAATACAAATCAAAACCACACTCAGGTATCACCTCACGCCAGTCAGAGTGGCCAAAATTAACAAATCAGGAGACTATAGATGCTGGAGAGGATGTGGAGAAACGGGAACCCTCTTGCACTGTTGGTGGGAATGCAAACTGGTGCAGCCACTCTGGAAAGCAGTGTGGAGGTTCCTCAGAAAATTAAAAATAGACCTACCCTATGACCCAGCAGTAGCACTGCTAGGAATTTATCCAAGGGATACAGGAGTACTGATGCATAGGGGCACTTGTACCCCAATGTTTAGAGCAGCACTCTCAACAATAGCCAAATTATGGAAAGAGTCTAAATGTCCATCAACTGATGAATGGATAAAGAAATTGTGGTTTATATACACAATGGAATACTACGTGGCAATGAGAAAAAATGAAATATGGCCTTTTGTAGCAACGTGGATGGAACTGAAGAGTGTGATGCTAAGTGAAATAAGCCATACAGAGAAAGATAGATACCATATGGTTTCACTCTTATGTGGATCCTGAGAAACTTAACAGAAAGCCATGGGGGAGGGGAAGGAAAAAAAAAAGAGTTTAGAGTGGGAGAGAGCCAAAGCATAAGAGACTCTTAAAAACTGAGAACAAACTGAGGGTTGATGGGGGGTGGGAGGGAGGAGAGGGTGGGTGATGGGTATTGAGATGGGCACCTTTTGGGATGATCACTGGGTGTTGTATTGTATGGAAACCAATTTGACAATAAATCTCATATATTAATATATATATATATATATATATATATATATTATCATTGACTATAAAAAAACTGATTTAAGCCATACTACAGAACAAGAATTTAGAACAATAGCCATAAAATTAATTGCTGGGCTAGAAAAAAAAAGCATAGAGGACAGCAGAGAATATATTGATACAGAGATCAAGGGACTAAAAAATAGTAATGAGGAACTAAAAAATGCTATAAATGAGGTGCAGATTAAAATGGAGTTGGCCATAGCACGGATTGAAGAGGCAGAGGAGAGAAGAGGTGAATTAGAGGATAAAATTATGGAAAAGGAGGAAGCTGAGAAAAAGAGAGATAAAAAAATCCAGGATTATGAGGGGAGAATTAGAGCACTAAGTGATTCAGTCAAACAGAACAATATCCGTATCATAGGAATTCCAGAAGAAGAGAGAGAGAAAGGGGCTGAAGGTGGACTTGAACACATCATAGCTGGGAACTTCCCTGATCTGAGGAAGGAAACAGGCATTGAAATCCAAAAGGCACAGAGAACTCGCTTCAGACATAACTTGTATCAATCTTCTGCACGACATATCATAGTGAAACTGGCAAAATACAAGGATAAAGATAAAATTCTGAAAGGAGCTAGGGATGAAAAGGCTCTAAAGTACAAAGGTAGACCCATAAGAGTAGTGGCAGACCTATCTACTGAAATATGGCAGGCCAGAAAGGAATGGCAGGAAATCTTAAATGTGATGAATAGGAAAAGTACACATCCAAGAATCCTTTATCCAGCAAGTGTGTCATTCAGAATAGAAGGAGAGATAAAGGTTTTCCCAAACAAACAAAAACTGAAGGAATTCATCACCACTAAGCCAGCCAAAGAAGAGATCCTAAGGGGGACTCTGTGAGTGAAATGTTGCAAGAACCACAAAGCACCAGAGACATCACTACAGACATCACAATGACTCTAAGCCCATATCTTTAAAAAATAACACTGAATGTAAAAGCACTAAATGCCCCAACCAAAAGACATAGGGTATCAAAATGGATAAAAAAAAAACAAGACCCATCAATTCGTTGTCTACAAGAGACTCATATTAGACCTAAGGACATCTTCAGGTTGAAAGTGAGGGGATGGAGAACTATGTATCATGCTACGGGTGGTCAAAAGAAAGCTGGAGTACCATACTTATATCAGACAAACTAGACTTTAAATTAAAGGCTGTAACAAGAGATGAAGAAGGGCATTATATAGTAATTATAGGGTCTAGCCATCAGGAAGAACTAACAATTATAATTGTCTATGCACCGAATATGGAAGTCCCCAAATATATAACACAATTAATCACAAACATAAGCAACCTTATTGATAAGAATGTGGTCATTGCAGGGGACTTTAATACTCCACTCACAACAACGGATAGATCATCTAGACACACGGTCAATAAAGAAACAAGGGCCCTGAATGAGACATCGGATCAGATGGACTTGACAGATATATTTACAACTCTGCATCCCAGAGAAATAGATTATACTTTCTTCTCGAGTGCACATGGAATATTCTCCAAGATAGATCATATACTGGGTCACAAAACAGCCCTTCATAAGTATAAAAGAATTGAGGTCATACCATGCACACTTTCAGACCACAATGTTATGAAACTTGAAATCAACCACAGGAAAAAGTCTGGAAAACCTCCAAAAGCATGGAGGTTAAAGAACACCGTACTAAAGAATGAATGGGTCAACCAGGCAATTAGAGATGAAATTAAAATATATATGGATGGGGCACCTGGGTAGTTCAGTCGGTTAAGCATCCGACTTCAGTTCAGGTCATGATCTCACAGTCTGTGACTTTGAGCCCCACATCGGGCTCTGTGCTGACAGCTCAGAGCCTGGAGCCTGCTTCAGATTCTGTGTGTGTGTCTCTCTCTGCCCGTCCCCACTCATACTCTGTCTCTCTCTGTCTCAAAAATAAAATAAAAACATTAAAAAAATTAAAAATATATATATATGGAAACAAATGAAAATGAAAATGAAACAATCCAAACCCATTGGGATGCAGTAAAGGCAGTCTTAAGAAGAAAATACATTGCAATCCAGGCCTATCTCAAGAAACAAGAAAAATCCCAAATACAAAATCTAACAGCATGCCTAAATCAAAGAGAAACAGAACAGCAAAGACACCCCAAACCCAGCAGAAGAGAAATAAAAAAGATCAGAGCAGAAATAAACAATATAGAATCTAAAAAACCTGTAGCACAGATCAATGAAACCAAGCGTTGGTTTTTTGAAAAAAACAAACAAAATTGATAACCCTCTAGCCAGGCTTGTCAAAAAGAAAAAGAGATGACCCAAATAGATAAAATCATGAATTAAAATGGAATTATTACAACCAATCCCTCAGATACAAGCAATTATCAGGGAATACTAGAAAAAATTTTATGCCAACAAACTGGACAACCTGGAAGAAATGGACAAATTCCTTAACACCCACACACGTCAAAAACTCAAACAGGAAGATATAGAAAATTTGAACAGTCCCATAACCACCAAAGAAATCGAATCACTTATCAAAAGTCTCCCAACAAATAAGAGTCCAGGACCAGATGGCTTCCCAGGGGAATTCTACCAGACATTTAAAGCAGAGATAATACCTATCCTTCCCAAGCTGTTCCAAAAATACAAAGGGAAGGAAAACTTTCAGACTCATTCTATGAGGCCAGTATTACTTTGATTCCCAAACCAGACAGAGACCCAGCAAAAAAAGAGAACTACAGGCCAATATCCCTGATGAATATGGATGCAAATATTCTCACCAAGATACTAGCAAATCAAATTCAACAGCATATAAAAAGTGTTATTCACCATGATCAAGTGGGATTCATTCCTGGGCTGCAGGGCTAGTTCAACATTCGCAAATCAATCAATGTAATAAATCACATTAATAAATGAAAAGAAAAGAACCATATGATCCTGTCAATAGATGCAGAAAAAGCATTTGACAAAATTCAGCATCCTTTCTTAATAAAAACCTTTGAGAAAGTCAGGATAGAAGAAAATACTTAACTATCATCAAAGCCATTTCTGAAAAGCCCACAGCTAATATCATCCTCAATGGGGAAAAACTGAGAGCTTTCCCCCTGAGATCAGGAGCACGACAGGGATGTCCACTCTCACCGCTGTTGTTCAACATAGTGTTGGAGGTGCTAGCATCAGCAATCAGACAACAAAAGGAAATCAAAGGCATCAAAATTGGCAAATATGAAGTCAAGCTTTCACCTTTTGCAGATGACATGATATTATACTTGGAAAACCTGATAGATTCCACCAAAAGTATGCTATAACTGATACATGAATTCAGGAAAGTCGAAGGATACAAAGTTAATGTAAAGAAATCAGCTGCATTCTTATACACTAATAATAAAGCAACAAAAAGACAAATAAAGAAACTGATCCCATTCACAATTTCATAAAGAATCATAAAATACCTAGGAATAAACCTAACCAAAGATGTACAAGATCTGTATGCTGAAAACTATAGAAAGCTTATGAAGGAAATTGAAGAAGATACAGAGAAATGGAAAAATATTCCATGCTCATGGATTGGAAGAATCAATATTGTTAACATGTCAATACTACTCAAAGCTATCTACACATTCAATGCAATCCCAATCAAAATTGCACCAGAATTCTTCTCAAAGCTAGAACAAGCAACCTTAAAATATTTATGGAACCACAAAAGACCCCGAAGAGCCAGAGTAATATTGAAGAAGACCAAAGCAGGAGGCATCAAAATCCCAGACTTTAACCTCTACTACAAAGCTGTAATCATCAAGACAGCATGGTATTGGCACAAAAACAGACACATAGACCAAGGGAATAAAATAGAGACTCCAGAATTGGACCCACAGAAGTATGGCCAACTAACCTTTGACAAAGCAGGAAAGAATATCCAATGGAAAAAAGACAATCTCTTTAACAAATGATGCTGGGAGAACTGGACAGCAACATGCAGAAGAATGAAACTAGACCACTTCCTTACAACATTCACAAAAATAAACTGAAAATGGATGAAAGACTTGAATGTGAGACAGGAAACCATCCAAACCCTAGAGGAGAAAGCAGGAAAAAACATCTCTGGCATCAGTAGCAGCAATTTCTTACTTGACACATCCCCAAAGGCAAGGGAATAAAAGCAAAAATGAACTATTGGGACCGCATCAAGATAAAAGCTTCTGCACTGCAAAGGAAATAATCAACAAAACTAAAAAGGCAGATAAAGGAAAGGGAAAAGATATTTGGAAATGACATATCGGGCAAAGGGCTAGTATCCAAAATCTATAAAGAACTCACCAAACTCCACACCCAAAAAACACATAATTCAGTGAAGAAATGGGCAGAAGACATGAATAGACACTTCTCTAAGAAAACATCCAGATGGCCAATAGGCACATGAGAAGTTGTTCAACATCACTCCTCATCAGGGAAATATAAATCAAAACCACACTGATATATCACCTCACACCAGTCAGAGTGGCTAAAATGAACAAATCAGGAGATTATAGGCGCTGTTGAGGATGTGGAGAAACGAGAACCCTCTTGTACTGTTGGTGGGAATGCAAACTGGTGCAGCTGCTCTGGAAAACAGTGTGGAGGTTCCTCAAAAAATTAAAAATAGATCTATCCTATGACCCAGCAATAGCACTGCTAGGAATTTACCCAAGGGATACAGGAGTGCTCATGCATAGGGGCACTTGTATCCCAATGTTTATAGCAGCACTTTCAACAAGAATCAAATTATGGAAAGAGCCTAAATGTCTATCAACTGATGAATGGGTAAAGAAATTGTGGTTTATATACACAATGGAATACTGCATGGCAATGAGAAAGAATGAAGTCTGGCCTTTTTAGCAACATGGGTGGAACTGGAGAGTGTTCTGCTAAGTGAAATAAGTCATACAGAGAAAGACAGATACCATATGTTTTCACTCTTATGTGGATCCTGAGAAACTTAACAGAAGACCATGGGGGAGGGGAAGGTAAAGGAAAAGGTTAGATAGGGAGGGAGCCAAAACATAAGAGACTCTTAAAAACTGAGAGTAAACTGAGGGTTGACGGGGATGGGAGGGAGGTTAAAGTGGGTGATGGGCATTGAGGAGGGCACCTGTTGGGATGAACACTGGGTGTTGTATGGAAACCAATTTGACAATAAATTTCATATAAATAAATAAATAAATAAATAAATAAAACTGTATTACTAAGCTATAGTAATTATAACAGTATGATATTGGCACAAAAACAGACAAATAAATCAATAGAACAGAATAGATGGCTCAGAAATAAACCCACACGCATATGGTCAATTACCTTATGGCAAAAGAACCCATAATATATAATGGGGAATGAAAAGACTCTTTAACAGATAGTATTCAAAGAATGGAGAGGCACATGTGATGGAATAAAAGTGAACCAGTATCTTACAGCATACAAAGCAATTAACTCAAAATAGATTTAAAAATTTGAATGTAAAGCTTGAAACCATAAATCTCTTAGAAGAAAACATACATGGTAAGCTCCTTGATATCAATCTTGATGGCTTTTTTAGATTTGACACCAAAATCAAAGATACCAAAAGCAAAACTAAACAAGTGAAACCTCATCAAACTAGAAAGCTGTGCAGCAATGAAAACATTCAACAAATTGTAAATCAACTTACTGAATAAGAGAAAATATATGGAAATCATATTTGATTAGGCGATATTATATAATTTATAAAAAGAAATTATTCAACCCAACAGAAAAAATGTAACTAAAAAATGAGCAGAGAATTTGAATAGATATTTTCCAAAAAAGACGTACAGATGACCAACAGGTACATGAAAATGTGTACAATATCACTAATCATCAGAGAAATGCAAATAAAACCACAATGAGATATCAATGTACATAAGCTGGAAAGATTTTTATCAAAATGACAAGAAATAACAAGTGTTGGTGAGGATGTGGAAAAAAGGGAGCCCTTGAATACTGTTGGTAAAAATGTAAATTGGTGCAGCCCCTATGAAAGACAGTATGGAGTTTCCTCAAATAATTGAAAATATAACTACATGAGAACCAGAAATTCAAATTTGGGATATTTATGTGATGAAAATAAAAATGCTAACAGAAAAACATATATTCACTCCATATTCATTGCAGCATTATTTATAATAACCAAGATATGCAAGCAGCCCAAATGTCCATCCATAAGTAGATTAAAAAATGTGACAAACATAATGAAATATTATTCAGCCATTAAAAAAAAGAAAATCTAAGAATTTGCAGCAACATGAATGGACTTTAACGGCCCTATGCTATGTGAATTAAGTCAGAGAGAAAGACAAATACCATATAACCTCACTTATGTGTAGAATATTTTTATAAATTGTAAAAATATCAAGTATGGAAAGATGGAATAGTAGAAGGACCCTAGTCTCACCTCCTTCCATGGATACAACTAGATAAAACTGACACCAGTGTAAATAACCCAGAAAATGTGCTGAAGACTGGCATAACAAACTCCACAACTGAACATGAAAAGAGACAACATCAAAGAGTATAAGAAGGGCAGAGAAGTATTGGAGAGCTAAAGAGACCACAGGACTCTCCCCAGAAGGAAAGGACCTACGGATGTGGAGAAGGAAGAGAAGCAGACTATCACACAAGGAAGCTTGCATAGGGCAGATGAATTCCTATGACATTTGGCTGTGAAAACAAGAGAGGCTAAATTTGTGAGTTCTTATAACCAGCAAGATGTAAAGCCTGGAATTTTAAAAGTCAGTGGGCTCAGCTCTGAGAGAGCCAGGAGGGTGGAACAGAAGCTGAGTCCCTACCCTTAAAGAGACAACACAACAAACAGCCTCCACAGATACAACATAGAAACAGCAGTTTGAAAAACTCCTGGGGCATAGGGGAGAGAAACTTATTTACTAAATTCAGAGCATGTCCTTAAGGGGAAGAGAATCGTGGGGAAGGGCTCCTCCAAGAACAAAGGAGCTGGTAGGGGCCATTTCCCTCCCCAGCATAAACACATGGCCACCTGCGGGAACCAGTGCAACATGGAAATATACTACCTAACTTGCTTACACCATGTCATGCACACTGTGCTGTGATTTGGAAGATCTTCCCCTTCCAGACAGGCCCACTTCAGTCCTGGTGCTACAAAGCCCTTCTTGCAAAGGACCTGGGGTGTGTTTTCACACCGTTGCTAACACTGTTGCCATGCTGCTGCCTCCATTCATGTTGTGGATCTGCCCCCTCCAATATGCTCTTGGCCCATTCAAACTTGCAGGGAATAAGCTTAGAAATTCCCTGGGCTGCACCAATGGGTTAACAAGGCATAAAGAATTACAAAGCCATAGGATGCTCACACCCAAGTTTGGATAAACAAGATTAGGTGAATGAGGATAGAGATGGGGGGCTAAGGCCCCCAGAATAAGGGGGGGCAAAGGCCCCCAATATAAAGAATATGAGGTAAGGAATATTAGGATTTCAGGGCAAAAGTGCCCCCCAATTTAGTACTATAGCAGAAAGCTACTTTCATAGGAAAGAAGGACCAAATTAGGTAAACAGGTAAATAGGGCTAGGTAAACAGGTAAATAGGTAAATAGGCCACTGCACTGTGGGTGATGCTGCCCAGAGCAGAGCTGATTAACAAAAGAAAGGTGCCTTGTTAACACTGAGGTTACATGCTCTATCTGTCTTATCCCCTAGGCTAGCTAAGATAAACAGATATGGTGCCTCCTGTCTGCCATTAACAACCATCTGCCCATCTGCCCAGTGCCAGGATTTTGTTTTATATTGGCCCAAACACCAAATACCATATATCTTCAAAACCTCCTTTCCCTCATGTCCATGAGTTAATGTTCACAGGTTCATTGTCTCTTTGTTCATGCCCATTACATTTGTAAGCCTTCTGATCTTAATAAATACAGAGCAAGGACCCTTATTCAGGGTTTTTGTCTTTTCCCAGACGTTAGCCATCTCTCACATTTTAATCCTGCATCTGCTTTCTTGCTAGGTAAGAATGAAATTTAGACTTAGAGTCTACAACACAAACTGGGGCCACAAGCCTGGCAGTGTGCAAGCAGCCCTAACAGGAGACAGCACCACTGCAAACTGACTCCTGCTTTTGGGACAGGGAAAGATAACCACACATAGCAGTCAGAGAGTGGCCCAGCAGTGGGCTGTGGGGGGCAGACAGCTGGTCTGACTGAAGGCCCCTCTGACAAATGGAAGCTTCTTAGAGGACAGCACAGGGAAAGCACCCTGAAGTTTGATGAGAGAGACAGAGAGAGAGAAAGAGAGAGCAAGCGGGGGGGGGGGGCAGAGAGAGAGGAAGAGAGAGAATCCCAAGAAGGTTCCGCATGTCAGTGCAGAGCGCGATACAGGGCTCAAACCCAAAAACCGTGAGATCATGGCCTGAGCCAAAATCAAGAGTTGGTTGCTTAACTGACTGAGACACCCAGGCGCCCCTAGTTAGAGAATTTAATGTGTTGATCATAAAGATATCCACTAGACAGAAGAAAGAATGGAGAACATCATTGAGATCCTTAACAAAGAGATAAAAATAACCAATCAGAGATGAAGAATACAATAAATAAAATAGCACACAAGAAGAAACAGAATAATGGATCAGCGATCAGGAGGGCAGAATAATGGAAAGTAATCAGGCTGAGCAGGTGAGAGAGAAAAACGAAGCATGATGCAAAATGAGAACATACTTAGGGAACTCAGTGACTCCACCAAGAGTAATAACATTTGCACTATAGGGATCTCCAAAAGGAGAACATATATTTAAAGAAATATGTCTGAAAATGTCATGAATCTAGGGAAGGAAACAGAAATTCATATCCAGGATGCAGAACAACAAAAAGTCCAACAATACCAACCTAAATAGGTCCAAGACACATAGTAATTAAAATGACAATTTTAAAAGGAAGGAAAGAAAACAGTTACACACAAGGAAAATCCCATAAAGCCATCAGCATTTCACAGCAGAAACCTTGCATTCCAGAAGGGATGAATAACATATTCAAAGAGATAAAAGAAAAAATCTACAGCCAATAATATTCTATCCATCAAAGTAATCATTCAGAGTAGAAGGAGAGATAAAAAGTTCCCCAAATAAACAAAAGTTGAAGGAATTAATGGCCACAAAACCAACCATACCAAAAATGTTAAAGAGAACTCTGAGTTGAAAGGAAAGACCATAAGTATCAGTAAGAACAATAGGAAACACAAAATCAGTAAAAATAAGTATACCTATAACAATGTCAGGGGATTCACAAAATAAAAGGATGCAAAGAATAACACTGTATACAGAAAATGTAGGGGAGAGATGAGTAAAGAATGTGTTCAAACTTAAGCAACTATCAGCGTAACATTCACTGCTACATTCATAAGATGTTACATACAGACCTAATGTTAACCAAATATCAAAATCCAGTAATATATCTGGAAAAAAATGAGGAAAAGGTCAAAATATATCACTAAAGAAAGCCAATAATCATGAGAGAAGACAGCAAGGAAACGATGGAACAAAGAAAAACTACAAGAACAAACATAAAACAAGTAACAGAATGTCAATAAATACATATCCATCAATAATTACTTTGAAGGTAAATGTACTAAACCCCCCAATTTAAATACATAGGGTAGTGTTTCCAGAAAATGGTGGTAGAGTAGGAGAACTCTAGACTCCTCTCATCCCTAGAAAAGAGCTAGATAACTATGAAAACATTCTAAAAATCACAGAAATCAACCTGAAGATCAACAGAACAAACTTCAAAACCAAAGGTAAAGAAGCCACCTCAAAGAAGGTAGGAAGTGTGATAATGTGGTTTGAGGGCAAAATGGATCACAGGTGCTGCAGAGTGGTAAACAGAGAAAGGTAAGAGTGGAGCACATAGGGGACACATAAGAATCCCAAAGCCATTGGCTGTGAAAATGAGAGAGGCTGATTTTCCTGTGCTTTTGCAACCAGTGAGGCTTAAAGATGGGAGTTTTAAAGATCAGCAAGCTTGGCTGGGACGGAGCCCTGAGGGCACTGCCCTACTCCTGGAGAATAGGCAGGCAAACAACACGGGAGAAAGCATGTAAACAGAGATTTGAAGAATGCTGGGGGCACACAGGATGGAGATTATTCGCTCTTCTTGGAGCATGTCCCAGAGAGGCAAAGGTTCAGGTTTCCTGAGGAAGAAGGAATTCTCCTCAAAATTGCAAAATAGAAACCCTTCCTGAGGTCTGCTCTACAGGTTTTCGATTTGCCAATCTCCTCTATCTCACATCAAGTAAGCCAATTCCTCTCTCTCTCTCTCTCTCTCTCTCTCTCTCTCTCTCTCATTTCCTCTCCTATTACTCTGGAGAACTCTGATACAATATCTTAAATGATTGAAGAAAATCATGCTTAATTAGAAGGAAATGATAATTAATGGAGATTTACAGGTTAAAATTGATCCTTTGGATAAAATTTCTTCAAAATATTTTAAGGGAAGTTTAGACAAGGCTTCTTTTCCTCATAATATGTAAAGGAATTTTTACTTCTTTTGAAATAACGCAATTATTGACTACTTGAACTTTTTCTCCTTTAAAAGTTCCATAGTCCCTTGCTTACCAAATGTTGGCAAACAATGGCCCATAAGCCAAATCAGACTCAGCTTGTTTATGTAAAGTTTTATTGGAACCCATATTCCTTTATATAATTGTTCATGGTTACTTCTTTTTATTTTATTCAAATCCAAGTTAAGAGTCTCTTATGTTTTGGCTCCCTCCCTCTCTAACCTCTTTTTTTTTCCTTCCCCTCTCCCATGGTCTTCTGTTAAGTTTCTCAGGATCCACATAAGAGTGAAAACATGTGGTATCTGTCTTTCTCTGTATTACTTATTTCACTTAGCATCACACTCTCCAGTTCCATCCATGTTGCTAAAAAGGCCAGATTTCATTCTTTCTCATTGCCAAGTAGTATTCCATTGTGTATATAAACCACAATTTCTTTACCCGTTCATCAGTTGATAGACATTTAGGCTCTTTCCATAATTTGATTCTTGTTGAAAGTGCTGCTATAAACATTGGGATACAAGTGCCCCTATGCATGAGCACTCCTGTATCCCTTGGGTAAATTCCTAGCAGTGCTATTGCTGGGTCATAGGATAGATCTATTTTTAATTTTTTGAGGAACCTCCACACTGTTTTCCAGAGCAGCTGCACCAGTTTGCATTCCCACCAACAGTGCAAGAGGGTTCTTGTTTCTCCACATCCTCGCCAGCATCTATAGTCTCCTAATTTGTTCATTTTAGCCACTCTGCCTGGCATTAGGTGATATCTGAGTGTGGTTTTGATTTATATTTCCCTGTTGAGGAGTGAACGTTGAGCATTTTTTCATGTGCCTATTGGCCATCTAGATGTCTTCTTTAGAGAAGTGTCTATTCATGTCTTCTGCCTGTTTCTTCACTGGATTATTTGTTTTTTGGGTGTGGAGTTTGGTGAGCTCTTTATAGATTTTGGATACTAGCCCTTTGTCCGACATGCCTTTGCAAATATTTTTTCCCACTCCGTCGATTGCCTTTTAGTTTTGTTGATTATTTCCTTTGAATTGCAGAAGCTTTTTATCTTCATTTAACCAGATCTATTTAACAGATATATTCAGAACATTTGATCCTAAAACAGCAGAATATACATCTTTGCAAGTGCACGTAGAACATTCTCCATATTAGATCACATATTAGGTCACAAATCAAGCCTCACCAAATGCAAAAATATTGAAATACTATGCACCTTTTCTGAACACAAAGCTAGAAAAGTAGAAGTCAACCACAAGAAAAAATCTGGCAAAACCACAAACACATGAAGGCTAAATGACCTTCTACTAAACAATGAATGGGTCAACCAGGAAATCAAAGAAGAAATTTAAAAGTACATGGAAACGAATGAAAATAAAAACATAATGGTCAAAAATTTGGGGGATGAACCAAAAGTACTCATCAGATGGATGTATATAGCAATAGAGGTCTGCCTCAAGACACAAAAAAATCTCAAACAAACAACTTTACACAAACAAAAACTAGAGCTAACAGAAGGAAGAAAGTAATAAAAATTAGAGCATAAATAAATTATAGAAAAATTTTAAAAGCCAATAGAAGAGATAAATGAAACCAAGAGCTGGTTCTTTGGAAAAATTAATAAAACTGATAAATCTCTAAGAGTTATAAAAAAGAAAACAATAAGGACACAAATAAATAAAATCAGAAATGAGATAGGAGAAATAACCAACACCACAGAATTACAAACAATATTAAGAGAATATAATGAAAAACATTATGGCAATAATTTGGACAACCTAGAAGAAATGGGTAAGTTCCTAGAAACATACAAATTAGCAAAATTGAAACAGGAATAAATGGAAAACTTAAAAAGGTTGATAACCAGCAAAGAAATTCAATCAGTAATCAAAATCTCCCAACAAACAAAATCCCAGGACCTAATGACTTTACAGGTGAATTCTACCAAACATTTAAAGAGGAGTTAATACAGTAAAACCTTGGTTTGAAAGCATAATTCATTCTGGGAACATGTTTGTAATCCAAAGCACTTGTATATCAAAGAGAATTTCAATAACAATTGGCTCAGTTGTGATCATGTGATGTTTGGTGTCATGTACTACTTGTATTGTAAGACATCACTCATTTATCAAATTAAAATTTATTAGAAATGTTTGCTCACCTTGAAGAATACTCACAGACCAAGTTCCTCCCAGTCCAATGTTTTACTGTACTTTTTTTTCAAACTATTCCAAAAAATGGAAATGGAAGGAAAACTAACAAACTCATTATAAAAGGCCAGCATTACCCTGATTCCAAAACAACAAAGACTCCACTAAAAAAGAGAATTACAGGCCAATAACCCTGATGAACATGGATGTAAAAATTCTCAACAAAATACTATCAAATGGAATCCAACAATACGTTACAATAATTATTCATCACAATCAAGTGGGATTTATTCTTGGGCTACAGGGATGGCTCCATATCTTCAAATCACTGAACGTGATACACCACATTAACAAATTAAAGAATAAGAACCACATGATCATCTCAGTAGATGCAGAAAAGCATTTGACTAACTACAGCATCCTATCATAAAATCTCTCAAAAATTGAGGGTGAGAACATACCTCAATATAATAAAGGTCATATACAAAAAAAATCCACAATTAATATCATCCTGAATGGGCATAAACTGAGAGCTTTTCCTCTACAGAAAGAAACAAGACAGAGATGTCCACTCTCACCACTATTTATTAAAATAGTACTGGAAGTCCTAGCTTCAGCAGTCCGATAACAAAAATAAATAAAGGCATCCAAATTGACAAGGAAGAATTCAAACTTCCACTATTTACAGATGGCATAATATTCTATAAGAAAACCCAAAATAATCTACCAAAAAATTGGTAGAACTGATATGGAAATTTAGTAAAGTTGCAGGATACAAACTCAACATACAAATATCTAACCTGTTGCATTTCTGTACATAAATAATGAAGCTTCAGAAAGAGAAATCAAAAAATTGATCTCATTTATAATTGCACCAAAACCCATAAGATAACTATGAATAAACCTAACCAAAGAGATAAATGACCTATGTTCTGAAAACTATAAAACACTTATTGAAAAAATTGAAGATGACACAAAGAAATGGAAAAGCATTCCAAGTTCATGGATTGGAAAAACAAATGTTGTTAAAATGTCGTACTGCCCAAAGCAATCTACATACTTAATGCAATCCCTTTCAAAATACAACCAACATTTTTCACAGAGGTAGAACAAACCATCTTAAAATTTGTATGGAAGCACCAAAGACCCTGAATAGCCAAAGCGATCTTGAAAAAGAAAAAAAAGGCTGGAGGCATCATGATTCTGAACTTCAAGTTACCTTACAAAGATATAGTGAACAAACAGTATGTTACTGGCACAAAAAGACACATAGGTCAATGGAACAGAATAGAAAACCCAGAAATGGACCAACAACTATATAGTAAACAAATCTTTGACAAAGCTGCAAAGAATATCCAATGGGAAAAAAGGTAACCTCTTCAACAAATAGTGTAGGGAAACCTGGACAGCAACATGCAAAAGAATGAAATTGGACCACTTTCTTACACCATTCACAAACATAAATTCAAACTGGATGAAAGACCTAAATTTCAGACAAGAAACCATCAAAGCCCTACAGAAGAACACAGGCAGTAACCTCTTTGACCTTGACCATAGCAACTTCTTACTAGATACTTGCCTCTTTGGAGGCAAGGGAAACAAAAACAAAAATGAACTAGTTGGACTTCACCAAGATAAAAAGGCTTCCGCACAACAAAGACAACAATCAACAAAACTAAAAGGCAATCTATGGAATAGGAGAAGATTTGCAAAGGACATATCTAATAAAGGGTTACTATCCAAAATCTATAAAGAATTTATCAAACTCAACATCCAAAAAATTGCAAAAAAAAACAAATAATCCAGTTAAAAAATGGACAGAAGACATGATTAGACAATTTTACAAAGAAGAAACCAGATGGCCAACATACACATGGAAAGATGCTCAACATTACTCATAATCAGATAAATATAAATCAAAACTACAATGAGATATTACCTCACACCTCTCAGCATGGCTAAAGTTCACAGGAAACAACAGATGTTTACAAGGATGCAGAGAAAGGGGAGCCCTCTTCTACTGTAAGTGGGAATGCAAAATGGTGCAGCCAACTCTGGAGAATGGAGGTGTTTCAAATTTTTAAAAATAGAACTACCCTATGATCCAGTAACTGCACTACTAGGTATTTACCCAAAGTAAACAAAAATTCAAACTCAAAGTGATACATGCACACTGATGTTTATATAGTATTATCAACAATAGTCAATTATGGAAAGAGCCCAAGTGTCTGATGAATGGAAAGACCCCAATTAGCTGATGAATGATATATGTATACAATGGATACGACTCAGCCAAAAAAGGAATAAAATCTTGTCATTTTCAACGACATGGATGGAGGTAGAGAGTATCATGCTAAGCAAAATAAGTCAGTCAGAGGAGGGCAAATATCACATGATTTCACTCATATGTAGATTTGAAGAAGCAAAACAGATGAACATGGTTGGGGGTGGATAAAGAGAGGTAAACCAGAAAATAGTCTCTTAACTATAGAGAACAAACTGAGGGCTTCTGGAGGGGAGGTTGGTGGGGGAATGTGTTAAATGAATGATGGGTACTAAGGAGGGCACTTGTTGAGGTAAACACTAGGTGTTGTATTTAAGTGATGAATCACTAAATTCTATGCCTGAAACTAATGCTACAAAGTATGTTAACTAACTGGAATTTAAATAAAAACTTGAAAAATAGAAAAAATATTCACAAAACAATCAACATAATACGTAACATTAATATAAGAAAGGATAAGAACCATATGATCTTCTCAATAGATGCAGAAAAAGCATCTTACAAAGCACATTTATTCATGATAAAAACCCTCAACAAAGTAGGTTTAGACAGAACATACCTCAACACAACAACAGCCATATATGAAAAATCCACAGCTAATATCAGCCTAAATAGGAAAAAAAAATGAGGTCATTTCCTCTATGGTCAGTAACAGGACAGGGATGTCCACTGTCACCACTGTTATTTAACATACTGCTGGAAGTCCTAGCTTCAGCAATCATACAACAAAAATAAATAAAAGGAATCAAAATCAGCAAAGATGAAGTAAATTTTTGATATTTTCAGATTACATGATAGTATAGATAAAAACTAGAAAGACTCCACCAAAAAGTGCTAGAACTGATACAGGAATTCAGTAAAGTCAGAGGATACAAAATAAGTGTGCAGAAATCTGTTCAATTTCTATACATCAGTGATTAAGCAGCAAAAAGGGAAATTAAGAAAACAATCTTATTTAAAATCGCACCAAAAATAATAACATACCAGGAATAAACCAAACCAAAGACATGAAAGACCTGTACTCTGAAAATTGTAAACACTGATAAAGGAAATTGAGGATGGCACAAAGAAATGGAAAGAAAGTCTATGCTAATGCTTGGAAGAACAAATATTGTTAAAATATCTATACTAACCAAAGCCATCTACGTATTTATTGCAATCCTTGTCAAAATAACAATAACATTTTTCACAGAGCTAGAGCAAACAATCCTAACCACAACAGACAGTGTGTAACCAAAGTCATGTTGAAAAGGAAAAGCAAAGCTGGAGGCATTACAATTCTGGACTTCAAATTATATTACAAAGCTATACTGATCAAAACAGTATGGTACTGGCACAAAAACAGACACATAGATCAATGGAACAGAATAGAAAACCCAGAAATGGACCCGCAACTGTGTGGTCAACTAATCTGCGAGAAAGCAGGAAAGAATTTCCAATGGAAAAAAAAAACATCTCATCAAAAAATGGTATTGGGAAAACTGGACAGCAACATGCAAAAGAACAAAACTCTACCACTTTTTTATACCAAACACAAAAATAAATTCAAAATGGATAAAATACCTAAAAAAGACATCTTATCAACAAACGGTGTTGGGAAAACTGGACAGTAACATGCAAAACAACAAAACTCGACCACTTTTTTACACCATACACAAAAATAAATTCAAAATGGATAAAATACCTAAATCCTAGAAAAATCCTGGAAAAAAACACAGGCAGTTCTTTGACATCAGCCATAGCAATGTCTTTCTAGATATGTCTCCTGAGTCAAGGAAAACAAAAGAAAAAATAAACTGTTGAGACTACATCATAATAAAAAAAAACTTCTGCACAGTGAAGGAAACAATCAAGAAAACTAAAAGGCAACCTAGAGAATGGGAGAAGAGTTTTGTAGGTGACATATCTGAGAAAAGGTTAGTATCCAAAATATATAAAGAACTTATCAAACTCAATACCCGAAAAATGAATAATCTTTTTTTTAAATTTTTAATGTTTATTTATTTTTGAGAGAGAGAGAGAGCGAGCAGGGGAGGGACAGAGAGACAGAGGGAGACACAGAATCCAAAGCAGTGTCCAGGCTCTGAGCTGTCAGCACAGATCCCAATGTGGGGCTTGAACTCATGAACCATGAGATCATGACCTGAACTGAAGTTGAACGCTTAACTGACTGAGCCACCCAGGAGCCCTGAAAAATGAATAATCTAATTAAACATGGGCAAAAGACATGAATAGACATTTTTCCAAAGAAGACATCCAGATGGCCAACAGATCCATGAAATGATGCTCAATATCACTCATCATCAGGGAAATGCAAATCAAAATTACAATGAGATATCATCTCACACCTGTCAGAATGGCTAAATCAACAACACAAGAAACAAGTGTTGGCGAGGATGTGAAGAAAGGTGAACCCTCATGCTCTGTTGTTAGTGAGAATGCAAACTGGTGCAGCCACCAGTTTTCTGCATAACAGAAAACAGTATGGAGATACCTCAAAAAGTTAAAAACAGAAATACCCTACAATCCAGTAATTGCACTCCTAGGTATTTACCCAAAGTATACAAAAATACTGATAACGAGGGATGCATGCACCCTAATGTTTATAGCAGCATAATCTACAATAGCTGAATTATGGAAAGAGCCCAAGTGTCCATCTACTGATGAATGGATAAAGAAGATGTGGTGCATACATACAATGGAATATTATCCACCCATAAAAACCAATGTAATCTTCATGTTTGCCACAATTTGATGGAGCTAGAGAGTATTATGCTAAGCGAAATAAGTCAGTCAGAGAAAAATAAATACCACATGATTTTACTCATATGTGTAATTTAAGGAAAAAAATGAGCAAAGACTACAAAAAGAGAGGCAAAGCACAAAAGACACTCTTACTATCGAGAACAAACTGATGGTTACATGAAGGTAGGTGGTTGTGGGGATAGGTTAAATAGATGATATGGTGCACTTGTGATGAGCACCAGAAATTCTATAGAAATGTTGATTCTGTTGATTCACTATATTGTACACCTGAAAGTAATATAACACTGTATATTGACTGGAATTCAAATAAAACTTAAAAATAAATAACTAAATAAATTTTCTTTAAAAAGCACAAAAAAATCGGGGCACCTGGGTGGCTCAGTCAGTTAAGTGTCCAGCTTCAGCTCAGGTCATGATCTCACTGTTCATGAGGTTGAGCCCCACATCAGGCTCTGTGCTGACAGTTCAGAGCCTGGAGCCTGCTTTGGATTCTGTGTCTCCCTCTCTCTCTGCTCCTCCCCCACTCATGCTCTGTCTGTCTCTCTCTCTCAAAAATAAATAAACATTTAAAATATTTTAAAAAGCACAAAAAATCACTATATTGTATACTTGAAAAATGATATTGTACCTTATGTTAACTAACTGAATTTAAATAAAAACTTGAGAACCCCTACAACACAACAACAACAACAAAAACTTGATTTTAAAAATGGACAAGGGACTTTAACAGATATTTCTCCAAAGAAGATATACAAATTACTATGTACATGAAAAGATGTTGAAAAATCACTAATCATTAGGAAAATGCAAATCAAAATCAGAATGAGATACCACCTCATACCCATTAAGGTGGCTACTCTCAAAAAAAAAAGAGAGAGAAAATAAGTCTTGATGAGAATGTGGAGAAATTGGATCTCTTTTGCATTATGTGTAGGAATGAAAAATTATGCAACCACTATGGAAAACAATATGGTATTTCCTACAAAAATTAAAAACAAAATTACCTTCATCCAGCAATCCCACTTCTGGCTATATACCCAAAAGGACAGAAAGCAAGATCTGGAAGGGATATTTGCACATTTATGTCATAGCAGCATTATTCACAATAGCTGAAAGTTGTAATCTACCCAAGTAGATTCATCAATGGATGAATGGGTAAGCAAAATTGGTGTGCACATACAATGAAATATTATAAACCCTTAAAAAGGAAAGAAATTCTGACACATGCTACAACATGGATGAAACTTCAAAATATTATGCTAAGTGAAATAAACCAGCTACTAAAGAACAAATATGAGGAGTTAAGATGGCTGAGAATTAGGGGTACCCTGGGCTTTCCTCATCCCTCAAACACAGCTGTATTGAAGTCAGATCACTTAGAACACCCAGGAAAGTGATCTGTGGAGTGGCATAAAGATCTCCACAGTTGCAGGGAGACAGCTTAGAAGGTGTGAAGTGTGTGGAAGTGAAATGGAAAAGAGAAAAATGGCGGTGTTGCAGAAGGAAGAGAAAATTTCCGTGGAGAGACACAAGAGAGAGAAAGAGAGAGGGGTTGAGAAAGTATGGCATAAAGTTAGCATAAGACAAAAACCTCTCTGGAGCCTGGACTGGGGAGTGAGAAGTACTTAGTATCTTAGTTTTATTTTTTTTCCAGAGTTTGGAGCTCAAACTCTAAGGATTTGGAAGTGTGTGACTTTATCCAGAGTGGAGCAGTGTCATGCGGTCCTGGGGAAGAGGGAGCTGGCCCCAGAGTGCATAGGGTGGTGAAGAGATCGTTGGGTCATACTAGGAGAGAACATTCCCCATTTGGAGTACTTTTTGGAGAGGGTTTATTGTCACCCCAAGAAGAAAAGACCCTGCAGGTGCCAGCCAAAGACGCTTCATCCATAGAGTGGAGACGCTCTACTCCAGAGGAGGGAAGCAGATCTTCACAGTGCAGGGTCCTTTAAGACTTTGGGTTTTGAATCCTAGCAACAGGCCAAAGAAAAAAATGCAGGGGAGTTGTGACACAGGGTGAGCTGACTGCCCTCACTATTCTGTAAGGGCTGCCTGAACAGTATGGTGGTAAGATCCCTGGCCCAGGAAGAAAAAATTGGGGTTTTGCAATTTTCCTCCCAACATGGTGGTACTTCAGAGAGCATCACAACAACCATCAGTGGAGGTGGGATCCACTTACACCAAAACCCACCACCCACTGTGCCTGGCAACTGCTTATTTAGTGGGGCAAGATGGACTCTGAGCCAATGCATCTGGCTTCTCCTCAGAAGACCAGCACAGCCAGTACCTCCCATGCACCAAGTGAACTAAAAATCAATTGCTCAACAATGACACCTACAGTTCTTTCTTCATTTCTTCTTCCTTCTTTTTTTCTCTTGAACTCAGGCTAATAGTTTCTTACTTGTTTTTTTCACTTCCTTTTCTCTTTTCTTTAGATCAGACTTTTTTGTTCTTTTCTTTTTCTTTTTTTTCTGTTTTATTTTTTTTTCCTTTTTTACATTCGTTTTCTTTGGAATCGGCCTTACAGTTTTTTGATTCTCTGGAGTTTTTTTTCTTCTCTTTTCTTTTCTCTTTTTTGGGGGGATCAAGTTTCCTCTCCCCTTTTTTCATATAATATAAACATTATATCTGAACAAGAAATTAGAACTACATTCATCAGATTACCAGCTTGGCTCTAAAAAAGCAAGGACGACACCAGAGAAACGCTTGCTGCAGGCATCAAAGACCTAAGAACTCATCAGAATGAAATTTAAAAAATTCTATATGTAAGACGCAAAACAAACTGGATACAGTGACAGTAAAGATTGAGAAAGCAGAGGAGAAAATAGGCAAATAGAAGATAAAATTATAGAAAATAGTGAAGCTAAAAAAAAGAGGGAAATAAAATTATTAGATCATGAGGGGATATTAGGGAACTGATTCCATGAAACAAAACACTATCCCTATCATAGTTATCCCAGAAGAATAAGAGCAGAAAAAGGGCGAAGAAGGTTTCTTTGTACAAATTATAGCTGACAACTTCCCTAATCTGGGAATGAAACAGGCATTCAAATCCAAGAGGCACAGAGAAATCCCCTCAAAACTCAACAAAAACAGGTCAACACCATGACATATCATAGTGAAACTTATAAAATACAAAGATAAAGAGAGAATTCTGAAAGCGTCTAGGGACAAAAGGCCCTTAATATACAAAGGTATACACATAAGTTTAGTAGCAGACATGTACACTGAAACTTGGCAGGCTGGAAAGGAGTGGCAAGAAATATTCAATGTGCTGAATGCAAAAAAATATGCAGGCAAGAATTCTTTACCCAGCAAGAGTGTCATTCAGATTGAAAAAGAGATAAAGAGTTTCCCAGACAAACAAAAACCAAAGGAGTTTGTGACCACTAAACCAGCCCTGAAAAAATTTTAAGGAGGACTTTCTGAGTGGATAAGAAAAAAGAAGGCCAAAGCAACAAAGACTAGAATGGACCAGAGAACAACACCAAAACACCAACTTTACAGGTAACACAATGGCAATAAATTCATATCTTTCAATAATCACTCTGAATGTAAATGGACTAAATGCTCCAACTAAATGACATAGGGTATCAGAATGGATAAAACAACAAGATCCATCTATATGCTGCCAACAAGAGGCTCATTTTAGACCTGAGGACTGAGACTTGCAGATTGAAATTTAGAGGATGGAGAACCATCTATCATGCTAATGGACATGAAATGAAAGCCAGAGTATCCATACTTATATCAGAAAAAAATAGATTTTAAACAAAGACTGTAACAAGAGATGAAGAAGGGCACTATGTCATAATTAATGAATCTGTCCATCAAGAAGATCTAACAATTTAAATATTTATGCCCCCAACTTGAAACACCCAAATATATGAATCAATTAATCACGAACATAAAGAAACTCATTGATAATAATATTAAGATATTATTAATATCTTAATAATAATAGTAAGAGACTTTAATACCCCACTTACACCAATGGAAGGATCATCTAAGCAGGAAATCAACAAGGAAATAATGGCTTTGAATGATACACTGGACCAAATGGACTTCACAAATATATTCAAAACTTATCATCCTAAAGTAGCAGAATACACATTCTTCTCGAGTACACATGCAACATTCACCAGAATAGATCACTTACAAGGTCACAAATTAGCCCTCAATAGGTACAAAAAGAATGAGATCATACCACACATATTTTCAGATCACAACACTATGAAACTTGAAATCAACCACAGGGGGAAAAAATGGAAAGCCCTAAAATGCATGGAAGTTAAAGAACATAAGGGAAGGGAAACATAATATAAAAACAGGGAGGGGGACAAAACAGAAGAGGCTCATAAATATGGAGAACAAACTGAGGGTTACTGGAGGGGTTGTGGGAGGGGGGATGGGCTAAATGGGTAAGGGGCACTAAGGAATCTACTCCTGAAATCATTGCTGCACTATATACTAGCTAATTTGGATGTAAATTTTAAAAAAGAAAAAAGAGAAAAAAATAGAACATCTCACTAAAGAAAGAATAGGTTACCAGGAAATTAAAGAAGAAATTAAAAAATACATGGAAGCAAATGAAAATGAAAACACAACAGTCCAAAGCCTTTGGGATGCAGCAAAGGCAGTACTAAAAGGAAAGTACATGGCAACTTAGGCCCATCTCAAGAAGCAAAAAGGTCCCAAATACATAACCTAAACTTATACCTAAAGGAGCTAGAAAAGAAGTAGCAAATAAAGCCTAAAGCCAGCAGAAGAAGGGAAATAATAAAGATTAGAGCATAAATAAGTGATATAGAAACAACAAAAAAAGTAGAAAGATCAATGAAACTAAATGCTTGTTTTTTTAAGAATAAACAAAATTGGGGGTGCCTGGGTGGCGCAGTCGGTTAAGCGTCCGACTTCAGCCAGGTCACGATCTCGCGGTCCGGGAGTTCGAGCCCCGCATCCGGCTCTGGGCTGATGGCTCAGAGCCTGGAGCTTGTTTCCGATTCTGTGTCTCCCTCTCTCTCTGCCCCTCCCCTGTTCATGCTCTGTCTCTCTCTGTCCCAAAAATAAATAAACGTTGAAAAAAAAATTTTTTTAAAGAATAAACAAAATTGATAAACCCCTAACCAGACTTATCAAAAAATAAAAGAGAGAGGACCCAAGTAAATAAAATCATGAATGAAAGAGGAGAGATTACAACACCACCACAGAAATATAAACAATTATGAGAATACTATGAAAAAATATATGCCAAAAAACTGGGCAACATGGAAAAATGGACAAATTCCTAGAAACTCACAAACTACCAAAACTGAAATAGGAATAAGTAGAATTTTTGAACAAACCCAGAACCAGGAAGTAAATTGTATCAGTTATCAAAAATCTCCCAGCAAACAAGAGTCCTGAGCCAGATGGTATCACACAGGAATTCACCAGCCATTTAAAAAAGAGTTAATACCTATTCTTCTCAAACTGTTCCAAAAAAGTAGAAATAAAAGGAAAGCTTCCAAACTCATTCTAATTAACCAGTATTACCTTGATTCCAAAACGAGCAAAGACCCCTCTAAAAAGGAGAAATACAGGCTAATATACCCAATGAACATGGATGCAAAAAAATCTCAGCAAGATACTAGCAAATCGAATGCATCAATCAATTTATTAAAAGAATTATTCACCATGATCAAGTGAGATTTATTCCTGGGCTGCAGGGCTGGTTCAATATCCACAAACTAATCAACGTGATATGCCACATTAATAAAAAAAAAAAAAAAGGATAAATCCATACCATCCTCTCAATTGATGCAGAAAAAGCATCTGACAAAACAACACATTCTTTCTTGATAAAAACCCACAAGAAAGTAGGGATAGAAGGAATATGCCTCAACATCATAAAGGCCATATATGAAAGGCCCATACCTAATATTATCCTCAATGGGGAAAAACTGAGAGCTTTCCCTATAAGGTCAGGAACATGAAAGAGATGTCCACAGTCACCACTGTTGTTCAACATAGTGTTGGAAGTCCTAGCCTCAGTAATCAAGCAAAAAAAGAAATAAAAGTCAAAGACGTTGTCAAAGAAGAAGTCAAACTTTCACTTTTCACAGATGACATGGTACTCTACATGGAAAACCCAAACGACTCCACCAAAAAAAAAAAAACCTTCTAGAACTGATACATGAATGCAGCGAAGCTGCAGGATATAAAATCAATGTACAGAAATAAGTTGCATTTCTATACACCAATAATGAAACAGCAGATAGAGAAATCAAGGAATTGAGCCCATTTGCAATTGCACCAAATACCATAAGATACCTAGGAATAAACCTAATCAAAAGTATAGAAGTCTGTACCCTGAAAATTATGGAAAGCTTATGAAATAAATTGAAGAAGACACAAGTAAATGGTTAAACATTCCATGCTCATGGATTGGAAGAATACATATAGGTAAAATGTCTATACTATCCAAAGCAATCTACACATTCAATGCAATCCCTATCAAAATAACACCAGCATTCTTCACAGAGCTAGAACAAATAATCCTAATTGCATGGAACCAGAAAAGACCCTGAATAGCCAAAGTAATGTTGAAAAGGAAAACCAAAGCTGGAGGCATCACAATTCCAGACTTTAAGTTGTATTACAAAGCTGTAATCATCAACACAACACGCTACTGGCACAAAAACAGATACATAGATCAACAAAACTGAATGGAGCACCCAGAAATGGACCCACAAATGTAGGGCCAACTAATCCCTGACAAATCAGGGAAGAGTATCCAAAGGAAAAATGTCTCTTCAGCAAGTGGTGCTGGGAAAACTGGACAGGGGCATGCAGAAGAATGAAACAGGATCTCTTTCTTTCACCATACACAAAAATAAAATTAGAATGGATGAAAGACCTAAATATGATACAGGAAGTCATCAAAATCCTACAGGAGAAAACAGGCAGCAACCTCTTTGACTTTGACCACAGCAACTTCTTACTAGACATGTCTCCGGAAGCAAGGGATATAAGTAAAAGCAAAAATGTAAGCTATTGGGACCTCATCAAGGTAAAAACCTTTTGCACAGCGAAGGAAACAAACAACAAAACTAAAAGACAACCAATGGAATGGGAGAAGATATTTCCAAGTGATATATCAGATAAAGGGATAGTATCCAAAATCTATAAAGAATTTATCAAACTCAGCATCCAAAAAGTCAATAATCCAGTGAAGAAATAAGCAGAAGGCATGAGTAGACACTTCTCCGAAGAAGATAACCAGATGGCCAACCAACATGAGAAAATGACCAACATCACTCATCATCAGGGAAATACAAATCAAAACCACAGTGAAATACTACCTCACACCTGTCAGAATGACTAAAATTAACAACTCGAGCAACAAAAGATGTTGACGAGGATGTGGAGAAAGGGGGGAAATCTTGCACTGTTGGTGGGAATGCAAACTGGTGCAGACACTTGGAAAACAGTATGGAGGTTTACTTAAAAAGTAAAAAATACAACTACCCTACACCCAGCAATTGTACTACTAGGTATTTATCCAAATGATATAAAAATACTGATTTGAAGGGGCACGTGCACTCCCATGTTTATAGCAGCACTAGCAACAATAGCCAAATTGTGGAGAGAGCCCAAATGTCCACAGACTGATGGATGGATAAAGAAGTTGTGGTATACATATACAACGGAATATTACTCAGCCTTCAAAAAGAATGAAATCTTGCCATTTGCAACAACATGGCTAGAACTAGAGTGTATTATGCTAAGAGAAATTAGTCAGAGAAAGACAAATATATGATTTCACTCATATGTGGTATTTAAGAAACAAAACAGATGAATATAGGGGAAGTGAAGGAAATATAAGATAAAAACAGAGAATAAGGTAAACCATAAGACACTCTAAAATGTAGAGAACAAACAGGGTTGCTGGAGGGGAGGTGGGTGGGTAATGGTTAACCAATTTAATTTGGGTTAACCCATTCCACATGAAAATGGGCATAAAGGAGGGCACTTGTTGGGATAAGCACTGTGTGTTATTTGTAAGTGATGAATCACTGAGTTCTACTCCTGAAACCAATACTACACTATAAGTTAACTAACTTGAATTTAAATAAACATTTTTAACTTAAAAAAAAACAAAAAAAATACAAATACTGTGTGATTTACTTATATGAGGCAATGAGAGTAGTCAAAATATAGATATAGAATTTAGGGACTGGAGGGAAAGATGAATGAGGAATTGTTTTATTGGTATATAATTTCAATTTCACAAGATAAAAAGAGTTCTGGAGATTGTTTCCATCCAGTGTGAATGTACTTAACACTGCTAAACTGACTCCTAAAAGTGGTTAAGATGCTCTTTGTCTTTCTCAGTCTGACTTATTTCACTTAGTATAATAACCTCTAGGTGACAGATGGTAGCTACACTTGTTGTGAGCATAGCATAACGTATAGAGAAGGTGAATCACTATGTTGTATGGAAACTAATGTAACATTGTGTGTGAACTATAGTCAAATAAAAAAATAAGTGGTTAAAATGGTTAAGTTCATGTTACGTGCATTTTAACATCATTTTTAAAGATAAATAAAAATTAATTTTATGTTACATGATTTTTACCAAAATAAAAAATGACTGATTTGCTTTTTTGATGCATTTTGTTTAGTACCAAGAATTATTTTTACTTGGTCTTCTCTTTGTGCTTGATAGGTGATTTGGGACTCCTTTAGAATTAGCTCATTTCTTCAGAAATAATCCCTCTTTATCATGCAGTTCCTATTGATGTCACTTTATAAAATTGTGTTGAATAAGACTCATATTTCCACGATCTTAACACAAGTCCTATTAAATGAAAGTATGTGCATCTGTCTACTTGTATGCTATCACTATTTACTAGGACTATGCTTCAAGCTTCTAAAATTTCTTGGCTATTGAGTTATTCATGCCCAACCTGGTCACTAAGCCTCACAGAGGGTGATTTCAGTATCCATCTCCTCATTCCACTTCTCCAAATTTTCTCTGGTTTCCTTGTTACCCAGAACTAGACTAAATTCTTTTAGTGCTAAATCCCTATGATCTTCTTGTCATTTGCCTGGCAAATAAGTTATCCGTGGGTAGTGTACTTTCAAATGTCTCCACCAAAAAACATAGTCTAAAGTCACATATAAACATACCCTCAGTGACAAAAAGAGCTTACAGGGAGGCCCTAAGCATACTACCTGGTTTGATCTTACTATTCCTTGGGTCATTTGGAAGCTACCACCCCGGAGATCATGAAAGAGGAGTAGAAACGTAAGTGGCACAAAAACAGACACATAGACCAATGGAATAGAATAGAAACACCAGAACTAAAGCCACAAAAGTATGGCCAACTAATCTTTAACAAAGCAAGGAAAGAATATCCAATGGAAAAAGGACAGTCTTTTTAACAAATGGTGCTGGGAGAACTGGAGAGCAACATGCAGAAGAATGAAACTAAACCACTTTCTTACACCATTCACAAAAACAAACTCAAAATGGATAAAGGACCTGAATGTGAGACAGGAAACCATCCAAACCCTAGAGGAGAAAGCAGGAAAAGACCTCTCTGACCTCAGCAGCAGCAGTTTCTTACTTGACACATCCCCAAGGGCAAGGGAATTAAAAGCAAAAATGAACTATTGGGACTTCATGAAGATAAAAGCTTCTGCACTGCAAAGGAAACAATCAACAAAACTAAAAGGCAGATAACGGAATGGGAAAAGATATTTGCAAATGACATATCGGGCAAAGGGCTAGTATCCAAAATCTATAAAGAACTCACCAAACTCCACACCTGAAAAACAAATAATCCAGTGAAGAAATGGGCAGAAAACATGAATAGACACTTCTCTAAAGAAGACATCCAGATGGCCAACAGGCACATGAAAAGATGTTCAACGTCACTCCTCATCAGAGAAATACAAATCAAAACCACTCTAGATATCACCTAACGCCAGTCAGCGTGGCTAAAAGGAACAAATCTGGAGACTATAGATGCTGGCGAGGAGAGGATGTGGAGAAACGGGAACCCTCTTGCACTGTTGGTGGGAATGCAAACTGGTGCAGCCGCTCTGGAAAGCAGTGTGGAGGTTCCTCAGAAAATTAAAAATAGACCTACCCTATGACCCAGCAATAGCACTGCTAGGAATTTATCCAAGGGATACAGGAGCACTGATGCATAGGGGCACTTGTACCCCAATGTTCATAGCAGCACTCTCAACAATAGCCA
Source organism: Prionailurus bengalensis (assembly GCF_016509475.1). Lineage (NCBI taxonomy): Eukaryota > Metazoa > Chordata > Mammalia > Carnivora > Felidae > Prionailurus > Prionailurus bengalensis. The sequence continues at coordinate 64,362,200 of NC_057361.1, read as the reverse complement.
AATTATGGAAAGAGCCTAAATGTCCATCAACTGATAAATGGATAAAGAAATTGTGGTTTATATACACAATGGAATACTACGTGGCAATGAGAAAGAATGAAATATGGCCCTTTGTAGCAACGTGGATGGAACTGGAGCGTGTGTTGCTAAGTGAAATAAACTATACAGAGTAAGACAGATACCGTATGTTTTCACTCTTATGTGGATCCTGAGAAACTTAACAGAAACCCATGGGAGAGGGGAAGGGAAAAAAAAAAGAGGTTAGAGTGGGAGAGAGCCAAAGCATAAGAGACTCTTAAAAACTGAGAACAAACTGAGGGTTGATGGGGGGTGGGAGGAAGGGGAGGGTGGGTGATGGGTATTGAGGAGGGCACCTTTTGGGATGAGCACTGGGTGTTGTATGGAAACCAATTTGACAATAAATTTCATATTTAAAAAAAGAAATGTAAGTAATACATTAGAATACATGGTTTGAAAAATCAACAACCTTTCCCTTCTTTCAATTGTGACAGCCCCCCTCAAGTATAGAGTCTCCCTTGGGGCGCCTGGGTGGCTCAGTCAGTTGAGCGTCTGACTCTTGATTTGGCTCAGATCATGATCTCGTGGTTCGTGGGTTCGAGCCCCACGTTGGGTTCCGTGCTGGTGGTATGGAGCCTGCTTGGGATTCTCTCTCTCTCTCTCTCTCTCTCTCTCTCTCTCTCTCTCTCCCTCTCCCCCTCCATCCCTCCCCCACTCTCTCAAAATAAATACACTTTGAAAATTAAAAAAAAAAGAATCTGTTAAAATAATCAAACTGCAGTGCTGCCAAGTGATGTGCAGACCTCTTTTACCCATGGTCAAGAGCAGAGGTTTGAGAGACAGGAGATCAATCTTGCCACTAAACAGCAAGTTTCTTGACCTCACTGGACTTCATTTTCCCCTTTAAATAAAATGTTTGGACAGCCCTTGGTTCAAAGTTTTATATGTTTTATTATCCCATAAGTAATTTATAACTAGATCTGTGAATATTCTTCCTTTTTTAATTTGTTCTCCTTCTCAAGTCTCTTCCAGACCTTCCTTGTTTCTTCTCTGGATGAGATAGGATGGATCTTTCAGCAAAATGTCTTGGGGTTTCCTGAATTTGCTTGTTAGCTCCCTCTTCCCAATTCCCACAGTTCTAGCCAGGGACTCTACCTGTGAGCTCACTTTGTGCTTGGCTCTGCCTGCAGTGTCTCTTCACACTACTTTCACTTTTGTCTGTTTGGGACAGGCAGCCCCCTGCTTCATTCACCAGAGCCATTTCTGCTTGGCTGATGTCTTCAGATTCAACCTCCCAAACTTTTTCATGAGGTTGCCTCTGTTTAGGCAGTTGGGAAGCATCTAACCTCCCCTACAAACATCTCTCTCTCTCTCTCTCTCTCTCTCTCTCTCTCTCTATCTCTCTCATGCCAGCAGCAGTAAATTCTCAATAAAGGCAGTTGGATTTAATTGAATTGACTGAAATTCCCCTTTGAGAATCACCATTCCCCAAACTCAGCTATGGGCATTTGTCTCTTGTCAAACATTAACAACTCTACAACTCTTTTTTTTTCAATAGTTGAAAATATATTAATAGATAGCTTTCTAAGGTAAATCAGGCAAACAATTCTATAGTAAACAAGAAGGCATTTGATCAAATTAAACATCCATCAGTATAAAAAAGAAGAAAATCATAAAAACAAAAATTTAAAGAATAATTTTATTTTCTTCCCATTATAAGTAATATGATCTGATTTCAGATCAACATATAGTGCTTCCCCTAATCCTAAAGGTGTTCCCTGAAAAATTCAGGGAAAAAAAAGAGAAACCCTATTGCTTCCCTCATTAAATACTTTTTCCTAGAAATTCTCTCCTAAGCATTGCAATAAGATGAGAAAGTAATTATATAAATATATCGGAAAGAAAGAAAGGTACAAAACTATAAATATTTGGGAATGATAGATTTCTTTACCTAGAAAACTCAAAAAAATCTTCCAAAAAAAACTATTAAATTAATAAGAGCATTAAATTAGCAACTCTACAACTCTTTTTTTTTTTAATTTTTTAACGTTTATTTATTTTTGAGACAGAGAGAGACAGAGCATGAATGGGAGAGGGTCAGAGAGAGGGAGACACAGAATCTGAAACAGGCTCCAGGATCTGAGCTGTCAGCACAGAGCCCGATGCGGGGCTCGAACTCACGGACCGCGAGATCATGACCTGAGCCGAAGTCGGCCGCCCAACCGACTGAGCCACCCAGGCGCCCCTCTACAACTCTTAAAGTCAGGCCTCAACCAGGCTGGGAAGTATCTCAAATCAACTTATTGGAGAGGATGGAGGATTGGGAGGGAAAAGGGAGCTTGGCCACACTGTTCATTGTGAGTTGTAGTATTTTTTTAAGTGTCCCTGTCCTGTGGTCTCACAAATCCTTTTGTTAGCCAACATTTGTGTCCAATCCTATCATTCAGCAATTTCTTCTTTCATGCCAGGCTACAGCTGCTACAGACTCTTAAGAAGCAGAATTCACACAATAAATCTGCCAGGGTGCAGATTGGGAGTGCTACTCTCAAAAGAACAGAAGAAAAGTTTGGTGAGTCCATGATTGTGCAAACGAGTGAATAGAATAGCCTGGTATACAATGAGGTAAAGGTACTCCTGTAAAAGAACTCCAGAACAGTAGCTCTCCCTTCTCAGGCTTGGGGAAGCACACTTTGAGTCAATGTTCTCTGATGTCTTTCTTTCAAAGGACGAGGGCGCAGTGACTGGCAGTTGTGCAGGACATATCTTTAAAGGACCTGGAAGGACCTGCCACATCCCAGTAGGCTCAGAACTCTAACACATACAAAAAGGGGCCTCTCCACATCATTCCTAATTCCTTGGCTAAGAGGACTAGATAAGAAGGTGAAAGGGCTAAAGAGGGGCCCACAGAAAAAGTTCCATCAGTTATATAACCTTCCCCTGTGGGCAATGCTTTTCAAGGAGCCCCTGTCATTCAACCTCATACCTGTGTGGCCTTATTTTGTCCTGCCCAGAGCTCAGAAGCAGAGGTGTGCCATGCTGAGGTTGTCCCCTGCCCATCTCTGACCCCAGAGTTTAAGGTCTTGGAGCAGCTCCATCCATCGCCCCAGTTCTTCCAGAGGTAACTTGTTGCATGCACATCATAAAGGTGATGTCCAGGAGTTTGGGGAACACTTAAATGTTTAAAGCACAGAGACTGGAAACATGGGAAAGAATGGGATCACTTTCAGCACCCTGGGAGGGGAGGCAGGAGAGGAGCCACCACCACATCCTTCTCCACCCCCACCCCCACCACCCGGGACCAGGTGACTAGTCCATGTTCACTCAGGGCTGGGCTGGGCCTGAGGCAATGGCATCCACTGTTCTTTTTCCCTTCCTCTTGCTCTTTCTTTCTTGCCCCTCCTCTTCCAGTATTTGGGCTAACATCCGCTGTTGTAGCTCCTTCTGCTTTTCTTCTGCCCCCAAGGGCTGTTGGCGTGCTCAGAAATGGCAAGGGGGCGTGAACAGCCTTCTGCAAGTACTTCTGCACAGGGACTTGTGCATTGGGAAACAGCTCGGACGATGTAGTGACCAGATGGAACACGCCAAGTAGCATGAGGCAGGCGGGGCCGCCACCAGACCTGAAGATGAGCTTTCTTGTTGCTGGGATGCTGATCAATAGAATTATAGTACAAGGCTGCTAGAGCCAGCTGGAGGAGGTGAGGGGATATTTTTGAAAGGAAGAGAGTCCAAGGTGGGGTAAGTGCGACCAGAGACCTAGGCCTCCTTTTACATTTGGAGCCTCATTTAGACTGAGACCGTATAAAAGGTGCATTTCCTCGCCAGCCATTGGGTGCCACTTGGAAGGACCTTTAATCCGCCCCCTCACCCCCTAGCCCCAAGCCAACGCCTCAGGTCCAGCGCTGGGGCTATGTAAGTCTTGTCCACTCCTCTCTTTCTTCTTTTAGATTCACTTCACCCCTGTTCTTCGTATTTGTGACCGATTTTTCCAGCCCGGTCTTTTATCTTTCCTAATCTTGAACAAGTCAATGTAGTTTGGTGTCTTTTCCTATTTGGAACGCACTGTCCCGACTAAGAAATACCTGGACAGTGACCTGCTTTTGAAGAGTTATTTTTTTCCCCCTCTATGTTCTTGGACTTTTCAACAACTACAGTTTTTTGTGCAGTTGCTTACAAAGCTTCTAAAGTAGGAGGACAGTTTTCAAGCAAGTCTTGTCTATTTCTGTCCAGTGTTGATTTCAATCTTGCTTTTTCCCCTTTACTGTAGATATTGACTGGTAAGTGAACCAGGTGCTTATTGCACTGAAGGGAAAAAGGTCTAAATGAGGAATGTAGACTGAAGCATTGCCCAGAACAGGTTTGTTTTCCCCCCATTTAACTACTTAATCAGTACTTGTGGCTTAGGGTGGAGACATTGATTTCTTTGGAAATTATTGGGTTTTTTTTTCTTTATCTTTGCATTACACCTTCAGCATACCTGTTATTTCTGTGAATTGTTGACTTTTCTTTTTTCTTTTTTTTATGTGGCCTATATTATATTGAGACATGTTCCTTTGAATTAATTTTAAGAGTTTTTAATGAATAAATGCTGTGTTCTGTTAATGTTTTATTCTGCCTCTACTGAGATGATCATATGGCTTATAATCTTCCCTTTATTTTGATATATCACACGGATTAATTTGTGATATTAAATCATGATTGCATTTCTGAAATAAATCCTGATTTTCCACAGTGATTGATTCTTTAATGTATTGTGGGATTCCATCTTTTTATTTTTATTTTTTAATATATGAAATTTATTGTCAAATTGGTTTCCATACAACACACATTGCTCATCCCAAAAGGTGCCCTCTTCAAGGCCCATCACCTCCCTCCCACCCCCCATCAACCCTCAGTTTGTTCTCAGTTTTTCGAGTCTCTTATGCTTTGGCTCTCTCCCACACTAACCTCTTTTTTATTCCCTTCCCCTCTCCCATGGGTTTCTGTTAAGTCTCTCAGGATCCACATAAGAGTGAAAACATACGGTATCTGTCTTACTCTGTATAGTTTATTTCACTTAGCATCACACGCTCCAGTTCCATCCACATTGCTACAAAGGGCCATATTTCGTTCTTTCTCATTGCCACATAGTATTCCAATGTGTATACAAACCACAATTTCTTTATCCATTCATCAGTTGATGGACATTTAGGCTCTTTCCATAATTTGGCTATTGTTCAGAGTGCTGCTCTAAACATTGGGGTACAAGTGCCCCTGTGCATCAGCACTCCTGTATCCCTTGGATAAATTCCTAGCAGTGCTACTGCTGGGTCATAGGGTAGGTCTATTTTTAATTTTTTGAGGAACCTCCACACTGTTTTCCACAGTGGCTGCACCAGTTTGCATTCCCACCAACAGGGCAAGAGAGTTCCCGTTTCTCCACATCCTCTCCAGAATCTATAGCCTCCTGATTTGTTCCTTGTGGCCACTCTGACTGGCGTGAGGTGATATCTGAGTGTGGTTTTGATTTGTATTTCCCTGATGAGGAGCAATTTTCAACATCTTTTCATGTGCCTGTTGGCCATCTGGATGTCTTCTTTAGAGAAGTGTCTATTCATGTTTTCTGCCCATTTCTTCACTGGATTATTTGCTTTTCGGGTGTGGAGTTTGGTGAGTTCTTTATAGATTTTGGATACTAGCCCTTTGTCCGATATGTCATTTGCAAATATCTTTTCCCATTCCGTTGGTTGCCTTTTAGTTCTGTTGATTGTTTCCGTTGATGTGCAGAAGATTTTTATCTTCATGAGGTCCCAATAGTTCATTTTTGCTTTTAATTCCCTTGCCTTTGGGGATGTGTCAAGTAAGAAGTTGCTGCGGCTGAGGTCAGAGAGGTCTTTTCCTGTTTTCTCCTCTAAGGTTTTGATGGTTTCCTGTCTCACATTCAGGTCCTTCATCCATTTTGAGTTTATTTTTGTGAACAGTGTAAGAAAGTGGTCTAGTATCATTCTTCTGCATGTTGCTGTCCAGTTCTCCCAGCACCATTTGTTAAGCAGACTGTCTTTTTTCAATTGGATATTCTTTCCTACTTTCTCAAAGATGAGTTGGCCATGCTTTTGTGGGTCTAGTTCTGGCGTTTCTATTCTATTCCATTGGACTATGTGTCTGTTTTTGTGCCAATACCATGCTGTCTTCATGATTACAGTTTTGTAGTAGAGGCTAAAGTCTGGGATTGTGATGCCTCCTGTTTTGGTCTTCTTCTTCAAAATTACTTTGGCTATTCGGGGTCTTTTGTGGTTCCATATGAATTTTAGGATTGCTTGTTCTAGCTTCGAGAAGAATGCTGGTGCAATTTTGATTGGGATTGCAATTAATGTGTGGATAGCATTGGTAGTATTGAGATTTTAACAATATTTATTCTTCCAACCCATGAGCATGGAATGTTTTCCCATTTCTTTATATCTTCTTCAACTACCTTCATCAGCTTTCTATACTTTTCAGCATACAGATCTTTTACATCTTTGGTTAGATTTATTCCTAGGTATTTTATGCTTCTTGGTGCAATTGTAAATGGGATCAGTTTCTTTATTTGTCTTTCTGTTGCTTCATTAGTGTATAAGAATGCAACTGATTTCTGTACATTGATTTTGTATCCTGAAACTTTGCTGAATTCATGTATCAGTTCTAGCAGACTTTTGGTGGAGTCTATCGGATTTTCCATGTATAACATCATGTCATCTGCAAAAAGTGAAAGCTTAACTTCATCTTTGCCAATTTGGATGCCTTTGATTTCCTTTTGTTGTCTGATTGCTGATGCTAGAACGTCCAACACTATGTTAAACAACAGCGTTGAGAGTGGACACCCCGGTCGTGTTCCTGATCTTGGGGGAAAGCTCTCAGTTTTTCCCCATTGAGGATGATAATAGCTGTGGGCTTTTCATAAATGGATTTCATGATGTTTAAGTATGTTCCTTCTATCCTGACTCTCTTGACGGTTTTTATAAAGAAAAGATGTTGAATTTTGTCAAATGCTTTTTTGCATAGATTGACAAGATCATATGATTCTTATATTTTCTTTTATTAATGTGATGTATCACATTGATTGATTTGCCAATGTTCAACCAGCCCTGCATCCCAGGAATGAATCCCACTTGATCATGGTGAATAATTCTTTTTATAAGCTGTTGAATTCGATTTGCTAGTACCTTATTGAGAATTTTTGCATCCATATTCATCAGGGATATTGGCCTGTAGTTCTTTTTTTTTACTGGGTCTCTGTCTGGTTTAGGAATCAAAGTAATACTGGCTTCATAGAATGAGTCTGGAAGTTTTCCTTCCCTTTCTATTTTTTGGAATAGCTTGAAAAGGGTATGTATTATCTCTGCTTTAAATGTCTGGTAGAATTCCCCAGGGAAGCCATATGGGCCTGGACTCTTATTTGTTGGGAGATTTTTGATAACTGATTCAATTTCTTTGCTGGTTATGGGTCTGTTCAAGCTGACTGTTTCCTCCAGTTTGAGTTTTGGAAGTGTGTGGGTGCTGAGGAATTTGTCCATTTCTTCCAGGTTGTCCAGTTTGTTGGCATATAATTTTTCATAGTATTCCCTGATAATTGATTGTATTTCTGAGGGATTGGTTGTAATAATTCCATTTTCATTCATGATTTTATCTATTTGGGTCATCTCCCTTTTCTTTTTGAGAAGCCTGGCTAGAGGTTTATCAATTTTGTTTATTTTTTCAGATAACCAACCCTTGGTTTCATTGAACTGCTCTACAGTTTTTTTTTTAGATTCTATATGTTTATTTCTGCTCTGATCTTTATTATTTCTCTTCTTCTGCTTGGTTTGGGGTGTCTTTGCTGTTCTGCTTCTATTTCCTTTAGGTGTGGTTTAGAGTTTGTATTTGTGATTTTTCATGTTTCTTCACATAGGCCTGGATTGCAATGTATTTTCCTCTCAGGACTGCCTTCGCTGTGTCCCAAAGCATTTGGATTGTCGTCTTCTCATTTTTGTTTGTTTCCATATATTTTTTAATTTCTTCTCTAATTGCCTGGTTGACCCATTCATTCTTTAGTAGGGTGTTCTTTAACCTCCATGCGTTTTGAGGTTTTCCAGACTTTTTCCTGTGGTTGATTTCAAGCTTCAGAGCATTGTGGTCCGACAGTATGCATGGTATGATCTGAATTCTTCTATACTTATGAAGGGCTGTTTTTGTCCCAGTATGTGATCTATCTTGGAGAATGTTCCATGTGCACTCGAGAAGAAAGTATATTCTGTTGCTTTGGGATGCAGAGTTCTAAATATATCTGTCAAGTCCATCTGATCCAATGTATCATTCAGGGCCCTTGTTTCTTTATTGACCATGTGTCTAGATGATCTATCCATTGTTGTAAGTGGGGTGTTAAAGTCCCCTGCAATTACCACATTCTTGTCAATAAGGTTGCTTATGTTTGTTAGTAATTTTTTTATATATTTGGGGGCTCCCGTATTCGGCACATAGACAGTTATAATTGTTAGTTCTTCTTGATGGATAGACCGTGTAATTATTATATAATGCCCTTCTTCATGTCTTGTTCCAGCCTTTAATTTAAAGTCTAGTTTGTCTGATATAAGTATGGCTACTCCAGCTTTCTTTTGACTTCCAGTAGCATGATAGATAGTTCTCTATCCCCTCACTCTCAATCTGAAGGTGTCCTCAAATCTAAAATGAGTCTCTTGTAGACAGCAAATAGATGGGTCTTGTTTTCTTATCCATTCTGATACCCTATGTCTTTTGGTTGGCACATTTAGTCCATTTACATTCAGTGTTATTATAGAAAAATATGGGTTTAGAGTCATTGTGATGTCTGTAGGTTTCATGCTTGTAGCGATGTCTCTGGTACTTTGTCTCACAGGATTCCCCTTAGGATCTCTTGTAGGGCTGGTTTAGTGGTGACGAATTCCTTCAGTTTTTGTTTGTTTACGAAGACCTTTATCTCTCCTTCTATTCTAAATGACAGATTTGCTGAATAGAGGATTCTCGGCTGCATATTTTTTTCTGTTCATCACATTGAAGATTTCCTGCCATTCCTTTCTGGCCTGCCAAGTTTCAGAAGAGAGATCAGTCACGAGTCTTATTAGTCTCCTTTATATGTTAGAGCACATTTATCCCTAGCTGCTTTCAGAATTTTCTCTTTATCCTTGTAATTTGCCACTTTCACTATGATATGTCGTGCAGAAGGTCAATTCAAGTTATGTCTGGAGTTCTCTGTGCCTCTTGGATTTCAGTGTCTTTTTCCTTCCCGAGATCAGGGAAGTTCTCAGCTATTATTTCTTCAAGTACACCTTCAGCACCTTTCCCTCTCTCTTCCTCCTCTGCAATACCAATTATGTGTAGATTATTTCTCTTTAGTGCATCATTTAGTTCTCTAATTTTCCCCTCATACTCCTGGATTTTTTTATCTCTCTTTTTCTCAGCTTCTTCTTTTACCATAATTTTATCTTGTAGTTCATCTATTCTCTCCTCTGCCTCTTCAATCTGAGCTGTGGTCATCTCCATTTTATTTTGCAGCTCATTAATATAATTTTTTAGCTCCTCCTGGCTGTTCCTTAGTCCCTTGATCTCTGTAGCAATAGATTCTCTGCTGTCCTTTATATTGTTTTCAAGCCCAGCGATTAATTTTATGACTGTTATTCTAAATTCACTTTCTGTTATATTGTTTAAATCCTTTTTGATCAGTTCGTTAGCTGTCGTTATTTCCTGGAGGTTTTTTTGAGGGAATTCTTCTGTTTTGTCATTTTGGATAGCCCCTGGAGTGGTGCGGAACTGCGGGGCACTTCCCTGTGCTGTCTTGAATAACTTGCATTGGTGGGTGGGGCCGCAGTCAGATCTGATGTCTGCCCCCAGCCCACCACTGGGGCCACAGTCAGACTGGTGTGTGCCTTCTCTTCCCCTCTCCTAGGGGGGGATTCACTGTGGGGTGGCGTGGCCCATCTAGGCTACTTGCACGCTGCCAGGCTTGTGGTGCTGGGGATCTGGTGTATTAGCTGGGGTGGATCGGCAAGGTGCACAGGGGCAGGAGGTGCAGGCTCAGCTTGCTTTTCCTTTGGTGATCCACTTCAGGAGGGGCCCTGCGGCACTGGGAGGGAGTCAGACCTGCCACCGGAGGGATGGATCCGCAGAAGCACAGAGTTGGGTGTTTGCGAGGTGCAAGCAAGTTCCCTGACAGGAACTGGTTCCCTTTGGGATTTTGGCTGGGGGATGGGCAAGGGAGATGGCGCTGGCAAGCGCCTTTGTTCCCCGCCAAGCTGTGCTCTGTTGTCCGGGGCTCAACAACTCTCCCTCCCATTGTCCTCCAGCCCTCCTGCTCTCTAAGCAGAGCTGTTAACTTATAACCTTCCAGATGTTACATCCCACTTGCTGTCAGAACACACTCTGTCCGGCCCCTCCGCTTTTGCAAGCCAGACTCGGGGGGGGGCTCTGCTTTACCGGCTCTCTGCCCCTCCACCCCGGCTCCCTCCCACCAGTCTGTGTAGTGCGCACCACCTCTCTGCCCTTCCTACCCTCTTCTGTGGGCCTCTCGTCTACACTTGGCTCCAGAGAATCTGTTCTGCTAGTCTTCTGGTGGTTTTCTGGGTTATTCAGGCAGGTGTGGGTGGAATCTAAGTGATCTGCAGGATGCAGTGATCACAGTGTCCTCCCACACCACCATCTTCCCTGAATTGTTGACTTTTCTAAAGCTAAAAAGAAAACTAGGCCATAATTCCCTTGCTTTTCTATTGTTATTATTATTATTTTATTATTATTATTATTATTATTATTATTATTATTAAAGACTTACTTGAATGGGTGCCTTGTGAAATCCTTTGAATCAAATTGTATGGGTTTCTCTTGGTAGTATACTTGCAAGTTTTTTCTTTCCTAAATTTGTCCCTAAGTAAGCAATTCCTGGCAATAGGACAAATTAACTGTTTTCAGGGAGTTTTGCTGATGCTGAAGTCATTTAGGAAAGAAATTATTTTATCACCATTTTCACAAATATTCAAAGGAATCAAGGACCATAAGCAGCATTCATTCATAATTTACAGCACTTTTCAGGGAGAAATCAACTCTTTCCCACTTCCAGTCGCCATGCACCACTACCAACCGCACACCACCCACCCTCACCAGGCCCTGACCCACTTTTGAACACATTGCTCCTCTTTTGACCTTCCATTCATTCTCAAAAGGTTGAAAGCATAATGAATAAAGTGAAATACAATTTTTGAAGTATCATCTGTGTCCTAAGAAGTGGGTAACAAAAATACGATAGAACTTTCATGTTTTATTTTTGTAAGTGATGACCACAATTATTTAATGTATTTTGTTACTTTAAAAAATTTTTTTTGCAAAGAACAGAAAACTAAACTCTAATTCTTGGAAACTTTTAAAAAATATTTTTCTCCACAAGTGATAATATAAATTGTTTTAATGAAAGATAAAGAAATAAAATATTCAGGGAGGGAGTCAGATTAAAGATACAGCTAGTTCATGTCCAAAGAATACTTTTAAATAATTCTCATTAACAAAATTTAAGGCTTTTTTACTGCTTTTCAAGCTCAAAAATAAGTGACGTATTTGAAAATTCTTAATAATTTTTCATTCAACACTAAATAGAAACTGAATGACAGAAGTAGCAAAGTATATATTTTCCATCTGTTTTTGTGTCTATCATAGAGCAAGTCTGTGGTGAAATCTTGCCAGATCAAGGTGGGCCAATGTACCTCATCACTGCTGAGTGCCAGATTTTAGAAGAGTAATTATGCTTCTGCAGCACTACTTTCATTAAACCCTTGAAGTGCTTTTTGAAAAATCACTTTCAGGTCGAAATTTAAGTTTCTCCGCTCATTAGTACAAACCTGACATTCTAGGTCTCCAAATCCAGTTTTAAGCTCTAGGAAAAATTCCTTGTGCTTTCTTCTAGTGGAATTAAATTAGCAAAGAAATTTGACTTTCAACCTCCTTTCTACTATCATTTCAACTCTGCTATAAATTGAAGTAGCAGTTCCTAATGCAATATGAAATGTTTGAAGAAAAGAAGGTTTATAATAGTCACTTGAACTTGCCAGCTTTCAAAGTCTCTAAAATCTTAACATACTGTGTCTGTTGTGTTGGGTTTTACTTCTTTTTGTTTTTCTATGACTTAGATTTAGAGTTTGGCACTATCACCAATATTTTGATCTCTAAGTGAAAATATAAATTTTCACAAATTCTCATTCTGTTTTAATTATGCTACTTAGTGAATTAAATACTCTAAAAAGAAAATAACAGTAAGTTTAAACTTATCAAATATACTTGATGAAGGAGCATAATGGAAGTTGAGGGCAAAGTACAAGCTAGCACCCCCCCGCCAAGTGGACTATGTGTGATATTCCTCAGACACTCTTAGCTACCCAAGAACAAGAGGTTTAAATGCTTGCCATGGTGATGTGGGAAACTAAGGAAAATGAAAAATTAAATTCCCTTACTGCCTAAAGCCCATTGACAAGTCCTTGAAACAGGCAGAGTGATCTCCCTCTAGCAGCTCAGCTGCTTCAATGATAACATTTTGTGAGGAGCAAAAGGAAATCTTGGCTTAACATTATCCTGACCCCTCAGGATCCTCTAAGTCTACTTTAACATATAAAAATTCCTTTAGAAACTTCCTTTATCTCAACTCCCCCAAGGTATATGCTGGCAATCAGACTTCAGGCTTAGGGCCACCTGATATATACCTGAAGGTTCTCTTGACTGAGGTTTTACTAACCGGTAGTAAGTGGTGTTTTCATAACAATACCTAGCCCCTCAAGGTCCTAGAAACCTTGTTTCCAAAACTCCTTAGAGACTTACTGTATCCCTAACTCCCTCCCAACCTGAAGGTATATAATAAGTTACTCGTCACAAACCCAGTTCAGCTATATCTGCCCGTGGGTCCTGTCCCTGTGCTTTAATAAAATCACCCTTTTGCACCAAAGACATCTTCAAGAATTCTTTCTTACCCATTAGCACCGAAACCCACCATCGCCCCAGAATCCCAACATACTCACTTGGTTAATTTCTTGACTTGCTTTTTTCTAAAGGAAGGTAAGCTTTTTTTTTTTTTGCTTACATCTTTCAACAATTAAAAATAATTTTCCCATGCTAAAATTTAAATTTTTGGAATGACTGAAATACAAAAATTTTTGCTTGATTTAATATATATGATATATTTCTGTTAACAGCCTTTTTAAAATTAAAGGGGCACATGTACCTCAATGCTTATAGCAGTGCTTTCACTATAAGATTTATTTTAAATATCACTTATTCTTTCATTTCAGAAAGGCTACTAAGTCTATGTTCTCAAGTTATCATTACAAATCAAATTGTGTTGAACATTAAAGAGTAATACAGAAATATATTAAGGAAAATGTATATTTCGCTCGTTTCAAAAACTTAAATTTTAGCATGGACAAATTCAACAATAGCCAAATTATGGGAAAAGCCTACATGTTCATCAACTGATTAATGGATAAATAAGATGTGGTTTATATATACAATGGAATAGTACTTGGCAATGAGAAAGAATGAAATCATGCCATTTGCAGGAACGTCTATGAAACTTGAAGGTATTATGCTAAGTGAAATAAGTCAATCAGAGAAAGACAGATATCATATGTTTTTTCATGCATATGTGGATTATGAGAAACTTAACAGAAAACCATGGGGAGGAGAGGGGGAAAAATAGTTACAGAGAGAGAGTGAGGCAAACCATAAAAAGACTCTTAAATACAGAGAACAAACTGAGGGTTGATGGGGAGGTGTTGCAGAGGGGGAAATGGATGATGGGCACTGAGGAGGGCACTTGTTGGGATGAGCACTGTGTGTTGCATGTAAGTGATGAACCACAGGAATCTACCCCAAAGCCCAAGAGCACACTTTACACCCTGTATGTTAGCCAATTTGACAATAAATTATATTTTTAAAAATAAATATAAATATAAATATAATATAAAACAAACCTTTTAACTAATATCTTATTTCTCTATTACAGAAATGGTATTCCATTCAACACAGAAAATTAAATGGTTTGGGAGAGTAAAATAAATTTATTTTTTTAATTTTGTTTTTAATTTGTTTAAATTTACATCCAAATGAGTTAGCATATAGTTCAACAAGGATTTCAGGAGTGTCGCGACCGATGCAACAAACACCGAGATCAGGGTCCTGAGGGTAGGGGAATGTAAGAAAAAAAGAGAGAAGAGAAGACAGTTTGGGAACAGGAGGGTCCCCTGGGCTGATGGCCCAAGTGACGGCTTTATTGTTGCTGTACACAATCTTTTATAATATAAGACTCTTATGGATCAGGACATTCTAAGAATAAACAGGTTTCACATGATCACTGCCACCCAAAACATTTAGTTCTGTGTACCTTGTGAACTTTCTGAACGGGTCACAAGACCTTGTTGATAGATTGCTAGCAAAACACAGTTCCCATGTTTGTTTCTATCTGACCCGGGGTAGAAAAGGGGAGGTAGCATTACTGGCAACACCTGCAGACCACAGGCTTCAGGAATTAACTTTCTCAGCCTTGACAAGGCTTTTGTATGCCCTTGAAAGTGGGGGAATGGGAGGGGAAACCACCGGGTTGGCTGAGTCAACAGGGAGCCATTGCTCGACCTGGTCTCAGCCTGGCACCGGGCCCGGCCTCCCACACAGGAGTAGATTCCTTAGTGCCCCTTACCCATTTAGCCCATCCCCCCTCCCACAACCCCTCTGGTAATCCTCAGTTTTTTCTCCATATTTATGAGTCTCCTTTGTTTTGTCCCCCTCCCTGTTTTTATATTTTTTTGTTTCCCTTCCCTTATGTTCATGTTTTGTCTCTTAAAGTCCTCATATGAGTGAAGTCATATGATTTTTGCCTTTCTCTAATTTCACTTAGCATAATACCCTCCAGTTCCATCCATGTAGCTGCAAATGGCAGGATTTCATTCTTTTTGATTGTTGACTAATACTCCATTGTATATATATACCACATCTATTTTATCCATTCATCCATTTATGGACATTTGGGCTCTTTCCATACTTTGGCTATTGTCAATAGTGCTGCTATAAAGATGAGGGTGCATGTGTTCCTTGAAACAGCACACCTGTATCCCATGGATAAATGCCTAGTGGTGCAATTGCTGGGTCATAGGGTAGTTCCATTTTTAGTTTTTTGAGGAACCTCCATACTGTTTTCCAGAGTGGCTGCACCAACTTACATTCCCACCAACAATGCAAAAGAGACCCACCTTCTCTGCATCCTCGCAAACATCTGTTGTTGCCTGAGTTGTTAATGTTAGCCATCTGACAGGTATGAGGTGGTATCTCATTGTGGTTTTAATTTGTATTTCCCTGATGATGAGTGATTTGGAGCATTTTTTCTTTTTTTTTTTTTTTGAAGACTCTGGGGGTGGCTTTTATTTATTTATTTATTTTTCAAAATATGAAAATTCTTGTCAAATTGGTTTCCATACAACACCCAGTGCTCATCCCAGAAGGGGCCCTCCTCAATACCCATCACCCAACTTCCACTCGCTCCCACCCCCCATCAACCCGCAGTTTGTTCTCAGTTTTTAACAGTCTCTTATGCGTTGGCTCTCTCCCACTCTAACCTCTTTTTTTTCCCTTCCCCTCCCCCATGGGTTTCTGTTAAGTTTCTCAAGATCCACATAAGAGTGAAAACATATGGTATCTGTCTTTCTCTGTATGGCTTATTTCACTTAGCATCACACTCTCCAGTTCCATCCATGTTGCTACAAAGGGCCATATTTCATTCTTTCTCATTGCCACGTAGTATTCCATTGTGTATATAAACCACAATTTCTTTATCCATTCATCAGTTGATGGACATTTAGGCTCTTTCCATAATTTGGCTATTGTTGAGAGTGCTGCTATGAACATTGGGGTACAAGTGCCCCTATGCATCAGTACTCCTGTATCCCTTGGGTAAATTCCTAGCAGTGCTATTGCTGGGTCATAGGGTAGGTCTATTTTTAATTTTCTGAGGAACCTCCACACTGCTTTCCAGAGCTGCTGCACCAATTTGCATTCCCACCAACAGTGCAAGAGGGTTCCCGTTTCTCCACATCCTCTCCAGCATCTATAGTCTCCTGATTTGTTCATTTTGGCCACTCTGACTGGCGTGAGGTGATATCTCAGTGTGGTTTTGATTTCTATTTCCCTGATAAGGAGCAACGTTGAACATCTTTTCATGTGCCTGTTGGCCATCCAGATGTCTTCTTTAGAGAAGTGTCTATTCATGTTTTCTGCCCATTTCTTCACTGGGTTATTTGTTTTTTGGGTGTGGAGTTTGGTGAGCTCTTTATAGATTTTGGACATTAGCCCTTTGTCCGATATGTCATTTGCAAATATCTTTTCCTATTCTGTTGGTTGCCTTTTAGTTTTGTTGGTTGTTTCCTTTGCTGTGCAGAAGCTTTTTATCTTCATAAGGTCCCAGTACTTCATGTTTTCTTTTAATTCCCTTGCCTTTGGGGATGTGTCGAGTAAGAGATTGCTACGGCTGAGGTCAGAGAGGTCTTTTCCTGCTTTCTCCTCTAGGGTTTGGATGGTTTCCTGTCTCACATTCAGGTCCTTTATCCATTTTGAGTTTATTTTTGTGAATGGTGTGAGAAAGTGGTCTAGTTTCAACCTTCTGCATGTTGCTGTCCAGTTCTCCCAGCACCATTTGTTAAAGAGACTGTTTTTTTCCACTGGATGTTCTTTCCTGCTTTGTCAAAGATGAGTTGGCCATACGTTTGTGGGTCTAGTTCTGGGGTTTCTATTCTATTCCATTGGTCTATGTGTCTGTTTTGGTGCCAATACCATGCTGTCTTGATGATGACAGCTTTGTAGTAGAGGCTAAAGTCTGGGATTGTGATGCCTCCCACTTTGGTCTTCTTCTTCAAAATTCCTTTGGCTATTCGGGGCCTTTTGTGGTTCCATATGAATTTTAGGATGGCTTGTTCTAGTTTGGAGAAGAATGCTGGTGCAATTTTGATTGGGATTGCATTGAATGTGTAGATAGCTTTGGGTAGTATTGACATTTTGACAATATTTATTCTTCCAATCCATGAGCAGGGAATGTCTTTCCATTTCTTTATATCTTCTTCAACTACCTTCATAAGCTTTCTATAGTTTTTAGCATACAGAACTTTTACATCTTTGGTTAGATTTATTCCTAGGTATTTTATGCTTCTTGGTGCAATTGTAAATGGGATCAGTTTCTTTATTTGTCTTTCTGTTGCTTCATTGTTAGTGTATAAGAATGCAACTGATTTCTGTTCATTGATTTTGTATCCTGAAACTTTGCTGAATTCATGTATCAGTTCTAGCAGACTTTTGGTGGAGTCTATCGGAGTTTCCATGTATAATATCATGTCATCTGCAAAAAGCGAAAGCTTGACTTCATCTTTGCCAATTTGGATGCCTTTGATTTCCTTTTGTTGTCTGATTGCTAATGCTAGAACTTCCAGCACTATGTGAAACAACAGCGGTGAGAGTGGGCATCCATGTCATGTTCCTGATCTCAGGGAAAAAGCTCTCAGTTTTTCCCCATTGAGGATGATGTTAGCGGTGGACTTTTCATAAATGGCATTTATGATGTGTAAGTATGTTCCTTCTATCCCAACTTTCTCAAGGGTTTTTAGTAAGAAAGGGTGCTGGATTTTGTCAAAGGCCTTTTCTGCATCGATTGACAGGATCATATAGTTCTTCTCTCTTTTTTTTTATTAACGTGATGTATCACGTTGATTGATTTGCGAATGTTGAACCAGCCCTGCACCCCAAGAATGAATCCCACTTGATCATGGTGAATAATTCTTTTTATATGCCGTTGAATTCAATTTGCTAGTATCTTATTGGGAATTTTTGCATCCATATTCATCAGGGATATTGGCCTGTAGTTCTCTTTTTTTACTGGGTCTCTGTCTGGTTTAGGAATCAAAGTAATACTGGCTTCATAGAATGAGTCTGGAAGTTTTCCTTCCCTTTCTGTTTCTTGGAATAGCTTGAGAAGGATAGGTATTATCTCTGCTTTAAACGTCTGGTAGAACTCCCCTGGGAAGCCATCTGGTCCTGGACTCTTATTTGTTGGGAGATTTTTGATAACCGATTCAATTTCTTCGCTGGTTATAGGTCTGTTCAAGCTTTCTCTTTCCTCCTGATTGAGTTTTGGAAGAGTGTGGGTGCTGAGGAATTTGTCCATTTCTTCCAGGTTGTCCAATTTGTTGGCATATAATTTTTCATAATATCCCCTGATAATTGTTTGTATCTCTGAGGTATTGGTTGTAATAATTCCATTTTCATTCATGATTTTATCTGTTTGGGTCATCTCCCTTTTCTTTTTGAGAAGCCTGGCTAGAGGTTTCTCAATTTTGTTTATTTTTTCAAAAAAACAACTCTTGGTTTCGTTGATCTACTCTACAGTTTTTTTAGATTCTATATTGTTTATTTCTGCTCTGATCTTTATTATTTCTCTTCTTCTGCTGGGTTTAGGCTGCCTTTTGTTCTGCTTCTATTTCCTTTAGGTGTGCTGTTAGATTTGGTATTTGGGATTTTTCTTGTTTCTTGAGATAGGCCTGGATTGCAAAGTATTTTCCTCTCAGGACTGCCTTCGCTGCATCCCAAAGCGTTTGGATTGTTGTATTTTCATTTTCGTTTGTTTCCATATATTTTTTAATTTCTTCTTTAATTGCCTGGTTGACCCACTCATTCGTTAGTAGGGTGTTCTTTAACCTCCATGCTATTGGAGGTTTTCCAGACTTTTTCCTGTGATTGATTTCAAGCTTCATAGCATTGTGGTCTGAAAGTATGCATGGTATAATTTCAATTCTTGTAAACTTATGAAGGGCTGTTTTGTGACCCAGTATATGATCTATCTTGGAGAATGTTCCATGTGCACTTGAGAAGTAAGTATATTCTGTTGCTTTGGGATGCAGAGTTCTAAATATATCTGTCAAGTCCATCTGATCCAATGTCTCATTCAGGGCCCTTGTTTCTTTATTGACCGTGTGTCTAGATGATCTAGCCATTTCTGTAAGTGGGGTGTTAAAGTCCCCTGCAATTACCACATTCTTATCAATAAGGTTGCTTATGTTTATGAGTAATGGTTCTTTATATTTGGGGGCTACAGTATTCGGTGCATAGACATTTATAATTGTTAGCTCTTCCTGATGGATAGACCCTGTAACTATTATATAATGTCCTTCTTCATGTCTTGTTACAGCCTTTAATTTAAAGTCTAGTTTGTCTGATATAAGTATGGCTACTCCAGCTTTCTTTTGGCTTCCAGTCGCATGATAAATAGTTCTCCATCCCCTCACTCTCAATCTAAAGGTGTCCTCAGGTCTAAATGAGTCTCTTGTAGACAGCAAATAGATGGGTCTTGTTTTTTTATCCATTCTGATACCCTATGTCTTTTGGTTGGTGCAGTTAATCCATTTACATTCAGTGTTATTATAGAAAGATACGGGTTTAGAGTCATTGTGATGTCTGTATGTTTTATGCTTGTAGTGATGTCACTGCGACTTTGTCTCACAGGATCCCCCTTAGGATCTCTTGTAGGGCTGGTTTAGTGGTGACAAATTCCTTCAGTTTTTGTTTGTTTGGGAAGACCTTTATCTCTCCTATTCTAAATGACAGACTTGCTGGATAAAGGATTCTCAGCTGCATATTTTTTCTGTTTAGCACACTGAAGATCTCGTGCCTATCCTTTCTGACCTACCAAGTTTCAAAAGAGAGATCAGTCACGAGCCTTATAGGTCTCCCTTTATATGTGAGGGCACGTTTATCCCTTGCTGCTTTCAGAATTTTCTCTTTATCCTTGTATTTTGCCAGTTTCACTATGATACGTCATTCAGAAGTTCGATTCAAGTTACATCTGAAGGGAGTTCTCTGTGCCTCTTGGATTTCAATGCCTTTCTCCTTCCCCAGTTCAGGGAAGTTCTCAACTATGATTTCTTCAAGTACCCCTTCAGCACCTTTCCCTCTCTCTTCCTCCTCTGGGATACCAATTATGCATATATTATTTCTTTTTAGTGTGTCACTTAGTTCTCTAATTTTCCCCTCATACTCCTGGATTTTTTTATCTCTCTTTTTCTCAGCTTCCTCTTTTTCCATAACTTTATCTTCCAGTTCACCTATTCTCTCCTCTGCCTCTTCAATCCGAGCCGTTGTGGTCTCCATATTGTTTTGCATTTCGTTTAAAGCATTTTTCAGCTCCTCGTGCCTGTTCCTTAGTCCCTTGATCTCTGTAGCAAGAGATTCTCTGCTGTCCTCTATACTGTTTTCAAGCCCAGTGATTAATTTTATGACTATTATTCTAAATTCACTTTCTGTTATATTATTTAAATCCTTTTTGATCAGCTCATTAGCTGTTGTTATTTCCTGGAGATTCTTCTGAGGGGAATTCTTCCGCTTGGTCATTTTGGATAGTCCCTGGCGTGGTGAGGACCTGCAGGGCACTTCCCCTATGCTGTGGTGTATAACTGGAGTTGGTGGGCGGGGCCACAGTCAGACCTGATGTCTGCCCCCAGCCCACCAATGGGGCCACAGACTGTTGTGTGCCTTCTTTTCCCCTCTCCTAGGGGCAGGATTCACTGTGGGGTGGCATGGCCCATCTGGGCTACTTGCACACTGCCAGGCTTGTGGTGCTGGGGATCTGGCGTATTAGCTGGGGAGGGTAGGCAAGGTGCATGGGGGCAGGAGGGGTAGGCTTAGCTCACTTCTCCTTAGGTGATCCACTTCAGGAGGGGCCCTGTGGCAGCGGGAGGGAGTCAGATCTGCTTCCCGAGGTTTGGCTCCGCAGAAGCACAGAGTTGGGTGTTTGAGCGGAGCAAGCAAGTTCCCTGGCAGGAACTGGTTCCCTTTTGGATTTTGGCTGGGGGATGGGCGAGGGAGATGGCGCTGGCGAGCGCCTTTGTTCCCCACCAATCTGAGCTCTGTCGTCTGGGGGCTCAGCAGCTCTCCCTCCCTTTGTCCTCCAGCCTTCCCGCTTTCCAAGCAGAGCTGCTAACTTATGTCCTCCCAGACGCTAAGTCGTGCTTGCTTTCGGAACACAGTCCGTCAGGCCCCTCCGCTTTTGGAAGCCAGACTCGGGGGCTCTGCTTGGCCGGCGAGCCGCCCCTCTGCCCCAGCTCCCTCTTGCCAGTCCGTGGAGTGCACTCTGCCTCGCCGCCCTTCCTACCCTCTTCCATGAGCCTCTCGTCTGCGCTTGGCTCCAGAGACTCCGTTCTGCTAATCCTCTGGCGGTTTTCTGGGTTATTTAGGCAGGTGTAGGTGGTAGCTAAGTGATCAGCATGACGCGCGGTGAGCCCAGCATCCTCCTAAGCCACCATCTTCCCTCAAAATCCCCTGGAATCATTTTTGAATCTCAAACGATGTGTTAATTCTCTGCATATTTCATTGATGTGTAATACAGTTTGGTCAAGAGCTCTTTGTGGGGTTGCCTGGGTGGCTCAGTCAGTTAAGCATCCAAATTCGGCTCAGGTCATGATCTCAAGGTTCATGAGTTCGAGCCCCGTGTTGGGCTCTGTGCTGACAGCTCAGGGGCTAGAGTCTGCTTGGGATTCTGTGTCTCCCTCTCTCTTTGTTCCTCCCCTGCTCACACTCTGTCTCTCTCTCAAAAATAAAGATTTTAAAATGTAAAAAAAAAAGAGCTCTTTGTCTGTTTTGGTTTAACATTGCCTGATTTATAGAAATCCTCCAAAACTACTTAAATTTTATATAGCATTTTTAAAAAAATTATACTTGGGGCGCCTGGGTGGCTCAGTTGGTGGAGCATCCAACATCAGTTCAGGTCATGATCTCACAGTTAGTGAGTTCCAGCCCTGCATCAGGCTCTCTGCTGTCAGAGTGGAGCCCACTTCAGATCCTCTGTCTTCTAGCAAGTTTGATGATTATTATAGAGTATTGTTGTCTATATTCACCATGCTGTGCACTAGATCTCTAGGACTTATTTACTTATTTTGTAAGTTTGTACCTTAAACATTATTTGTACTGTCCCTCCATCATTTTACTCTGTTTTTATGAGCTTGTCTTATTTATACTATACATATGAGTGATATCACACAGTATTTGTCATTCTTATCTCTGACTTATGTTTAAAATATCTCACTTAGCATAGTGTCCTCAGAGTTCAAAAAATACATTCTTTATATTGCATGTAGCCACTGAAAAGTTAAACTACTATTGATTGTGTGAATTCTTTTACATTTTACTCTCCAATAATACTTCCTGTGTCAATTTTCAGGAAAACATCTCAAAGATATTTACCTTTTATAATTTTCATCTTAATTATCTATATTAATTTTTCTTAGGATATATTTTATTCAACCTGCCTATTCTATGGCTTTAGAGTGAGAAGATGGCACAAGAATTAAGAACATTTATATGTAATTTTTTCTAAGAGATAATTATTTTTCCTTCAAAATTTTGAGTTTATCAGTCAAATCCCAATCATCCAAATGTTATGAATAAATATTTCTAAAACTTAGTAGTTTCAAAATTGCATTGGTTCATAATAAGTGATATATATGTATATATATGCATAGTGTGTCTTTGTGTATATGTTGGCCTGTATCTGGTTTGGTACTATGCCATTGATCTTCCACATTCTTCCAGGACTACTCTAAATTCCAGTGAAGGCTGTGGTGGGTACTTAAGTAAGAATAAGTTCATTCTCTCAGAGGTCCTTATTTAAAGGAGAGCAGCATGGAGTGCCTGGGTGGCTCAGTCAGTTGGGCATCCAATTTTGGCTCAGGTCATGATCTCATGGTTTGGGGGTTCAAGCCCCGCATCCAGCTCTGTGTTGACAGCTCAGAGTCTGCAGTCTGCTTTGGATTCTTTGTTTCCCTCTCTCTGCCCCTCACCTGCTCGCTCTCTCTCTATCTCTATCTCTCTCAAAAGTAAATAAACATTAAAATAATAATAAATAAATTTTTAAAAATAAAGGAGAGCAGCACTATTGGAGCAGAAACACAGTTATTAATAGGCCTCCAACTTTATAAAAGGAAATTTCAAAGTTAAAGACTATAGCAATTATTCTATACAACAAAGAGAGTTGAAACTTTGAAGAGCTCTTACTTGCATTCCCTGACTTCAAAACATAAAAGATTATTCTGTTTTATATTTCTATATATCGTCATTTATTTTGCCTTGTATAGTCTATATATGTATATATTTTTTTATTTTTAAAAAAAATATTTATTTTTTGGAACAGCACAAGTGGGGTAGGGGCCGAGAGATGGGGACAGAGGATCTGAAGCAGGCTCTTCACTGAACAGGCTGACAGCAGTGACCCCGATGTGGGGCTTGATCATGACCTGAGCCAAAGTCAGACACTGAACCGACTGAGCTACCCAGGTGCCCTGCATATAGTTTTTTCTTTCCAAATTTTATATATTATTTTTTCTATTTATATTTTATATATTATTTATATATTATTATATATAAATTTTATATCCAAATGTGATCAAACATTTATAAGGTAACAAAGGCCTTTTAGATTAGTTATTATAAATATATATTTCTCATATCACTCTAAGTCCTATTTGTCTGTGATAATTTCAAACAACATTGATCTCTCCCTTTCCTGGCTAATTCTGGAACTGACTGTCTATATTATGTATTTTAATTTTTTTATTATATTTGGTTGAGCATGTTGTTTTATACACATGACTCTCGTTTTATAAACAATTTCATTTTTTAAATGTGTAGGCTTATTAATCTGGATCCCTCATGCACTTTCCCAAATAATGTTATAAAATGGTCGTTAGAGTTCAAGACCAGCACTGCAAATCTTATTCAACACATCATGTAGCTGAAATGCTATATATCAATGACAAGAAATAGTAACATAGTAGTCTTACAGTGTTAGTAACTAAAACACAGAAACCACAAAGTACATTAAAATCTTTTCTTATTTAAAATTGGACACTGATACTTGAGAGGGGAAAGAGAATAAAGGATAGTAAAAAGTAGTAGCTGGAGACATTGGAATGCTTAAGAACCTTTTGGGGAGGTGGGTGAATAGCATTTATTGGCCATATATAATTTCACTTCTGAACTTCACACTTTATTTTAGATTTATTACCAAAACTACTTTATACTAATTGATTATAATAAGGCTTTTTCCCTCCTCAGGCTCACAAATTATAGAGGAATTTTCTATGGGAACTGTGCAAGATTTGTAGCATCAAAGAAATAAGACATTATTTGAGAAAAATCTTGTCTGCGTAGAATTAACTAAGTAGAAAAACTATAAGCTGAAGGGTGAATTAGGTTAGGGATGAATTGGAAAGAAAATGACCTTAAGTCAATTATCTATTTTGGTCACCAGACGATATGAGGCCCAGAGTTAAGCTGGAGGGATATACACAGGACATGAAAAAGAATTCAGGAAATGACTACATTGTATTGTCTTAAATTTTTTTATTTCTGAATGCCCTTTCACAAAAGAAAAACTTACTTTTGAGGTAGGGAAATGCACAGTATCTTCATTTTGTATCCCACACAATACAAAACACAAACCAATCACATAATAGATGCTCAATATATAATAACAAAATAATAATATGCCTACCTCATAGACTTATTGTGAGAATTAAATGAGCTAATGCATGCATAATGCTTAGAATGGTGCCTGGTACATGGTAAGAGAGCAATGTGTTTATTATTATCATTAACACCATCATCATTATTATTATTACTACTACTACTATTGTTAGCTTTCTTTGATTAAATCTTTTGCCTATGGAAGAATAAATATTGTCAAAATGTCAATACTACCCAAAGCTATCTACACATTCAATGCAATCCCAATCAAAATTGCACCAGCATTCTCCTCCAAACTAGAACAAGCAATCCTAAAATTCATATGGAACCACAAAAGGCCCCGAACAGCCAAAGTAATTTTGAAGAAGAAGACCAAAGTGGGAGGCATCACAATCCCAGACTTTAGCCTCTACTACAAAGCTGTCATCATCAAGACAGCATGGTATTGGCACCAAAACAGACACATAGACCAATGGAATAGAATAGAAACCCCAGAACTAGACCCACAAACGTATGGCCAACTCATCTTTGACAAAGCAGGAAAGAACATCCAATGGAAAAAAGACAGTCTCTTTAACAAATGGTGCTGGGAGAACTGGACAGCAACATGCAGAAGGTTGAAACTAGACCACTTTCTCACACCATTCACAAAAATAAACTCAAAATGGATAAAGGACCTGAATGTGAGACAGGAAACCATCCAAACCCTAGAGGAGAAAGCAGGAAAAGACCTCTCTGACCTCAGCCGTAGCAATCTCTTACTCGACACATCCCCAAAGGCAAGGGAATTAAAAGCAAAAGTGAATTACTGGGACCTTATGAAGATAAAAATCTTCTGAGCAGCAAAGGAAACAACCAACAAAACTAAAAGGCAACCAACGGAATAGGAAAAGATATTTGCAAATGACATATCAGACAAAGGGCTAGTATCCAAAACCTATAAAGAGCTCACCAAACTCCACACCCGAAAAACAAATAACCCAGTGAAGAAATGGGCAGAAAACATGAATAGACACTTCTCTAAAGAAGACATCTGGATGGCCAACAGGCACATTAAAAGATGCTCAACATCGCTCCTCATCAGGGAAATACAAATCAAAACCACACTCAGATATCACCTCACGCCAGAGTGGCCAAAATGAACAAATCCGGAGACTATAGATGCTGGAGAGGATGTGGAGAAACGGGAACCCTCTTGCACTGTTGGTGGGAATGCAAATTGGTGCAGCAGCTCTGGAAAGCAGTGTGGAGGTTCCTCAGAAAATTAAAAATAGACCTACCCTATGACCCAGCAGTGACATTGCTAGGAATTTACCCAAGGGATACAGGAGTACTGATGCATAGGGGCACTTGTACCCCAATGTTTAGAGCAGCACTCTCAACAATAGCCAAATTATGGAAAGAGCCTAAATGTGGATCAACTGATGAATGGATAAAAAAAATTGTGGTTTATATACACAATGGAGTACTACATGGCAATGAGAAAGAATGAAATATGGCCCTTTGTAGCAACATGGATGGAACTGGAGAGTGTTATGCCTAGTGAAATAAGCCATACAGAGAAAGATACCATATGTTTTCACTCTTATGTGGATCCTGAGAAACTTAACAGAAACCCATGGGGGAGGGGAAGGGAAAAAAAAGAGGTTAGAGTGGAAGAGAGCCAAAGCATAAGAGACTCTTAAAAACTGAGAACAAACTGAGGGTTGATGGGGGGTGGGAGCGAGGGGAGGGTGGGTGATGGGTATTGAGGAGGGCACCTTTTGGGATGAGCACTGGGTGTTGTATGGAAACCAATTTGACAATAAACTTCATATATTGAAAAAAAAATCTTTTGCCTATATCCCTGTGAGTTTAAAGATGATGAAATTTGACTGTCCAACGTAATTAGAAGTTATCTTACAGTAGATGTAGACTCCAGCCTTAGCCTCAGAATTAAATGGTCTTTTGAAAGAGGGATTAGGTTGGAAGGAGCATGGAGGTAAACTCTGACTACATCATCTGACATTAAGTGACCTCTTGTGCTCCTTTATTTACTGAAAAGCTAGAAATATTGATAATTTTGAATAATTACCATCTCTGATGTTGACTGGCCTCTTTGTGCTATCTTATTTAGTGAAAAGCTAGAAACATTGATAATTTTGAATCATTCCCATCCTTCACAGCCCATTTACAGGATCTTGATCCAATCAGTTTATTCATGAAAAATTTTATTTAGAATGTAATTCTGATAGATAATAGTTCCCAATTTTACTTTTTACTTCTTTATTTAAATAAAATAGACTCTTCTAAAATGAATCACCTACAAATTTTTAAAAAGCATAATACATATGCTAAATGGCTTTTTGGACATACTTTTATCTCCAGAGTGGCAATTTTTAATTTTTAACTCTGAAACACACACCTGTGTATCTTAGATATCAATAAATCAGAGGCTTTAGAAATGATTCTTTATTATTGTCCTCCATTCGTTGAAAATTAAATATTTGTTATTTAAAGTTTAAGGAATTTTTTAAGTTTATTTATTTATTTTGAGAGAGAGAGAGAGAAAGAGTGAAAGTGGGGGAGGGGCAGAGAGAGAAGGAAAGAATCCCACGCAGGCTCTGCACTGTCAGCACAGAGCCCAACTCAGGGCTCCATCTCATGAACCCATGACATCATGACCTGAGCTGAAGTCAAGAGTCAGACACTTAACCAACTGACCCACACAGCTCCCCTCCCAAAACAGTGTGTAAATAGGAATATTTTTAAATGATTGACTACTAGAGTAGGACATTTTTCAATAAAAGTTTCATCATTTATTCAAAATTTACCATTTTGGCTTTATTGAGATATAACTGGCACATAACATTGTATAGGTTAATGGTGTACAGCATAACTTGATACACATGTATTGTGGAATGATTACCATAATAAGGTTAATATATTCATCTACTCACATAATTACTCTTTTTGTGTGGTAAGAACATTTAAGGTTTACTCTCTTAGCAACTTTCATGTATATAATACAGTATTATTAACTATAGTTGCAATGCTATACATTAGATCCCCATAATTTATTCATTTAATAGGTGGGACTTTTACTCTTTGACCAACATCTCCCCAGTTCTCCCACCTAGCAGCACCTGGCAACCACCAACCTACTCTCTGTTTTTATTTTAAAGTTTATTTATTTATTCTGAGAAAAAAAGAAAGACAACATGAGCAGGGGAGGTCCAGAGATAGAGGGAGAGAGAATCCCAAGCAGGCTCTGTGTTATCAGTGCAAAGCTCTACACAGGGCTCAATCCCACAAACCATGAGATCATGACCTGAGCCAAAATCAAGAGCTGGATGTTTAACCAACTGAGCCACCCAGGTGCTCCCTAATCTGTTTTTATGAATTCAGCTTTTTAGATTCCACCTTTGAGATCACATAGTATTTATATTTTTCTGTCTGACATATTTCACTTAACATAATATCCTCAAGGTCCAAATGGCAGATCTCCTTCATGTTTATGGCCAAATAATATTTGATTGTGTATATACACCACTTTTTCTTTTGTTTTTTTTTCTTTTTTAAATTTTATTTAGACTTTAATTAACATACAGTGCAATATTGGTTTCAGGAATAGGATTCAGTAATTCATCACTCACATACCACACCCAGTGCTCATCACAAGTGCCCTTCTCAGTACCCATCACCCATCTAGCCTATCTCCCTACCCACCTCCCCCTGTCAACCCAGTTTGTTCTCTATCATTAAATGTCTTTTGTGGTTTGTTTCCCTTTCTTCTCTCCCCCCACCTTCCCATATGTGCATCTGTTTTGCTTCTTAAATTCCACATATGAGTGAAATCACATGGTATTTGTCTTTCTCTGACTTAGTTCGCTTAGCATAATACTTTTTAGCTCCATTCATGTCATTATAAATGGCAAGATTTCATCCTTTTTAACAGCTGAGTAATATTCCATTGTATATGTACAACACATCTTCTTTATCCATTCATCAGTCGATGGACCTTTGGGCTCTCTCTATTGTTTAGCTATTCTGATAATGCTGCTATAAACACTGGGGAGCATGTACACTTTTGAACCTGTATTTTTGTATACTTTGGAAAAATATCTAATAGTGCAATTGCTAGAACATAGGGTAGTTCTATTTTTAGTTTCTTGAGGAACCTCCATTCTATTCTCCCGAGGGGCTGTACCAGTTTGCATTCTCACCAACAATGCAAGAGTGTTCCGCTTTTTCTTCATGCATCCTCACCACCACCCATTGTTTCTTGTGTTGTTAATTTTAGCCATTCTGACAGCTATCAGGTGGTATCTCATCATGGTTTTGATTTGTATTTCAGTGATGATGAGTGATGTTGAGCATCTGTTCATGTGTGTGTTAGCAATCTGGATGTCTTTAAAAAATGTCTGTTCATGTCTTCTGCCCATTTCTTAAATGAATTATTTGTTTTTCATGTATTGAGTTTGATAAGTTCTTTATAGATTTTTGGTATTAATCATTCATCAGATGTGTCATTTGCAAATATCTTCTCCCAATCCCTAGGCTACCTTTTAGTTTTGTTGATTGGTTCCTTCATTGCGAAGAAGATTTTATCTTGATGAAATCCAAATAGTTCAGTTTTGCTTTTGTTTCCCTTTCCACCAGAGACATGTCTAATAAGCAGTGGTTACTGATGAGGTCAAAGAGGTTGTTGCATGTACTCCTCTAGGATTTTTGTGGTTTCCTGTCTCAAATTTAGCACTTTCATCCATTTTGAATTTATTTTTGTGTATGATGAAAGAAAGGATCCCATTTTCATTCTTCATGTTGCCGTCCAGTATTCCCAACACCATTTGTTGAAGAGACTGTCTTTTTTCCATTGGATATTCTCTCCTGCTTTGTCAAAGATGAATTAACCATATAGCTGTGGGTCAATTTCTGAGTTTTCTATTCTGTTCCATTGAACACTGTGTCTGTTTTTGTGCCAGTACCATACTATCTTGATGACTACAGCTTTGCAATAGCTTGAAAGCAGGAATCATGATGTCTCCAGCTTTGGTTTTCTTTTTCAGGATTGCTTTGACTATTTGGGGTCTTTTGTGGTCACATACAAATTTTGGCATTATTTGTTTGAGCTCTGAAAAAATTGCTGGTGTTATTTTGACAGGAATTGCAAAAACTGCTGGTGTTATTTTGATAGGGATTGCATTAAATGTGTAGATTGATTTGGGTAATATAGACATTATAACAATGTTTGTTCTTCCAATCCATGAGTACAGAATGCTTTTCATTTCTTTGTGTCCTCCTCAATTTCTTTCATAAGTATTTTATAGCTTTCAGAGAAAATGTCTTTTACCTCTTTAGTTAGGTTTATTCTTGAGTATCTTATTGTTTTTGGTGCAATTTGGGATTTATTCCTTGATTTCTTTTTCTGCTGCTTTGTTGTTGGAGTATAAAAATGCAACATATTTCTGTACATTGATTTTATATCCTACAACCTTGCTGAATTCATGTATGAGTTCTAGAAATTTTTGGTGTAGTCTTTCGGATTTTCTACATAGTGTGTCATGTCATCTGTTAATAGTGAAAGTTTGATTTCTTCCTTGCTGATTTGGATGCCTTTTATTTTTTTGTTACAGGATTGTTGAGGCTAAGACTTCTGGTACTATGTTAAATAGTAATGTTGAGAGGGGACATCCTTGTCTTGTCCCAGACCATGGGGGAAACGCTCTCCATTTTTCCCCATTGAGAATTATATTAGCTCTGTGTCTTTTGTATATGGTCTTTATGACATTGAGATATGTTCCATCTGTCCCTATTTTGTTGAGGATTTTTACCAAGAAAGGATGTTGTATTTTAGGGGCACCTGGGTGTTGAGTGTCCAGCTCTTGATTTTGGTTCAGGTCATGATCTCACAGTTAGTGGGTTCAAGTCCTGCATCAGTCTCCAAGCTGAAAGCGCAGAGCCTGCTTGGGATTCTCTCTCTATCCCTTTCCCTCTGCCCCTCCCCAACTCATGCTCAATTGCTCTCTGTCTCTCTCTCTCTCTCAAACTAGATAAACCTCAAAAAGTAATGGATGTTGTATTTTTCAAATGTTTTTTCTCCACCAATTGAGAAAATCATATGGTTCTTAGCCTTTCTTTTTTAATGTAGTGTATCACATTGATTTGTGAATATTCAACCATCCCTGCAGCCCAGAATAAAACCCATTTGAACATGGTAAATAATTCCTTAAATATACTGTTGAATTTTATTTACTAGTATCTTATTGAGAATTTTTGCATCCATGTTAATCAGGAATATTGGCCTATAATTCTCCTTTTTAGTGGGGTTTTTGTCTAGTTTTGGAATCAAGGCCATTCTGGCTTTGTTGAATGGAATTGAAAGTTTTCCTTTCATTTCTGTGTTTGGAACAGTTTCAAAAGAGTAGGTACCAACTCTTGTTCAGGTATCTGGTAGAATTCCCCTGGAAAGCTATCGGGCCCAGGACACTTGTTTGTTGGGAGATTTTTCATTACTACTTCAAATTCTTTGCTAGTTATAGGTTTGTTCAAATTTTCTATTTTTTCCTGTTTCAGTTTTTGATAGATTGTGAGTTTCTAGGAATTTGTCCCTTTCTTCCAGATTTCCCAGTCTATTAGGATATACTTTTTCATAGTATTCCCTTATAATTGTTTATATTTCTGTGCTATTGGTTGTGATCTCTCCTCTCTCATTCATGATTTTATATTTGGGTCGTTTCTCCTTTATTTTTGATAAGTATGGCTAGAGGTTTATCAATTTTTGTAATTCTTTCAGGGAACCATCTCAGTTTTGTTGATCTGCTCTACAGAGTTTGTGTTGTTGTTTCTATATCATTTATTTCTGATCTAATATTTATTATTTCCCTTCTGATGACTTTAGGCTTTATTTGTTGTTCTTTGTAAAGCTTCTTTAGATGTAAGGTTAGGTTGTGTATTTGGGACCTTTCTGGCTTCTTAAGATAGGGCAGACCTGCAATATACTTGCCTCTTAGGACTGCATCCCAAATGTCATGTCATATTTTCATTTTCATTTGCTTCCATGTATTTTTAAAAATTGCTTCAATTTAGTAGTTTATTGATTCATTCTTTAGTAGGATGTTCTTTAACATCTATGTATTTTATGGCTTTCCACATTTTTTCTTGCGGTTGACCAAGTATTGTGTTTGAAAAATACGCATGGTACAATCCTGGTCTTTTTGTATTTTGTGAGGTCTGATTTGGGACCCAGTATGTGACCTGTTTTGGAGAATGTTCCATGTGCATTCAAAAAGAATGTGTATTTCACTGCTTTGGATGACATGTTCTGAATATATGTTAAGTCCCTCTGGTGCAGTGCCATTCAAAGCCATTTTTTTCCTTGTTGATTTTCTGTGTAGATGATCTACCCATTGTTGTAAGAAGAGTTTTAAAGTCCTCTACAATTATTGTATTATTACCAATGATAATTTATATATGTTTGTGTTTGTGATTATTGATTTATATATTCAGATGTTCCAAGTTGGGGACATAAATACTTGAAATTGTTAGGTCATCTTGATGGATAGATGCCTTAATTATTATATAATGCCCTTCTTCATCTCTTGTTACAGTCTTTGTTTTAAAATCTGTTTGTCTGAGATAAGTATTGCTACTCCAGTTTTCTTTTTATGTTCATTAGCATGATAGATGGTTCTCCATCCCCCCACATTCAACCTGCAGGTATCTTTAGGTCTAAAATATGTGTCTCATAGTCAGCATATACATGAATCTTGTCTTTTTTTTTTATCCCTTCTGATACCCTATGTCTTTTAACTGGAGCATTTAGTCTATTTATATTCAGAATGATTTTGAAAGGTATGAATTTAGTGACGTGTTACCTGTAGAGTTGGTGTTCCTTGGTGATGCTCTCTGGTCCTTTCTAGTCTTTATTTCTTTTAGTCTTCTTTTTCTCCACTCAAAGAGTTCCCCTTACACTTTCTTCTAGGGTTGGTTTAGTGGTCACAAACTCCATTAGTTTTTGTTTGTCTGAGAAAAATTTTACCTCTCCTTCTGTATTGAATGACAGCCTTGCTGGATAGAGTATTCTTGGATGCATATATTTCCCATTCAGCCTGTTAAATATGTCCTGCCACTCCTTTCGGGCCTGCCAAGTTCCTGCGGACAATTCTGCTGCAAAATTTATCTGTCTTCCATTGTAAGTAAAGGGTTTTTTTCCCTTACTGCTTTCAGGATTATTTCCTTGTCTGTATATTTTGTGAAACTGATTATTATAATTCTGGTGATGGCCAGCTTTTGTTAAATTTAATGGGAGTTTTCTGTGCTTGTGGATTTTGATGTCTGTGTTCTTCCCCAGATTAGGAAACTTTTCAACTATAATTTGCTTACATAATCCTTCTGCTCCCTTTTCTTTGTCTTCATCTTCCAGGACTATTATGATATGAATGTTATTATGTTTTAATAAGTTGTCGAGTTCCCGAGGCCTGCCTTCATAATCCCTGACCTTTGTTTACCTCTTCTTTTCAGCTGCATTATTTTCTGTAATTTTATCTTCAATATCACTAATTCACTCCTCTGCCTCGTCCATCCTCATTTTTATGGCCTCCATTTGGGTTTGCATCGTGGTTATAGTATTTTTAATTTGGGTCTGCAGAAAGGGGTTCTCTGGTGTCTTCTATCTTTTTTTCTAGCCAAGCTAGTATCCTTATAATCATTATTTTAAATTCAAGTTCAGACATCTTACTTATATCTACATTAATTAAATGTCAGCCGTCACTTCTTCCTGTTCTCTCTTCTGAGGTGAATTACTCCATCTTGTGATTTTGGAGCAAGAAAAACAACAATAACAACAATGACAATAATAATAATAATAATAATAGATTTAAAGGAGAGGGAAGGTAAGATGACAGAGCAACATGGAGACCCTGAGCTTGTCTAATCCCTGCATTGCAGCTAGACCAACACCAAACCATTTTGAACACCTAGGAAATTGATTTTAGGATTAACACAACAATCTGCATAACTTGAGCCACAGAATTTGGCAGGCATGTGGTGCACAGTGGTGAATAGGGGAGAGAAAAGCCACAGAGAGTAGGGAGCTATTTTTGCAGAAAGGACAGAGAGAAATAGAAAGGGGGAGAGTGGTGTGCATTTGGGATTGTGAAAGAAAAGCAGTCCTCTTGAAAGTTGCTGTAGAGAAAAAGAGAGAAAGAGTGAAAACCCTTGGAAGGGACTGAACAAGAAATCTGTTCCCCAAACCATTGACAGGTAGAAAAGAGAGCCTTTCAATACTATCAGGATTCTATAAAGAGTGGAGCACAGAGTCTGAAGGTTCAGAGCTCAGTGTCTGGAGGTGCTTTGGTGAGGAAGCAGGGTGAATCCCCAGAAGCAGGCAGTGCAGTTGGAGGGGTCCATGTGCCATATGAGGAGAAAAGATTTCCTTGCTTAGGGTGCATTTGGTAGAGGCAATACAGAATCCTAGCAGGCAAAGGTCTCATTGGACCCCAGAGAGCAGCCACATTTGCTAGTATTGGGACAAAGACGCTAGAGTGCAGCAAAACTTGGTGTCGTCTGTGTTGTGATTTGGCATAATCTCTGAACCTCTGTCATGAATGATCACATGAATATTTTCTGGGGCAATCCAGCACCCACCATTGCTCAGTGAGACCCTCCCCCAGAGAGTTGGTATGCCTCCAAGATTCAGGGGTCTCTGAAGTGTATAGTTTTGAAATATAACCCCATCTGAGATAAAACGGGAGGGAGGTGCCACCTTACAGGCAGTTTGGACATGGACCAGGTAAAGGCAGGGAGTGGACAGAGGCCTGAGACAAAGAAAGGGTGCTTGATCACTGGGTCACTGAGAGATGGAAGTTCCTGAGCCAGAGACAAGGGAGCTGTGTGAAGGCAATTCCACCTCTCCCATGTGTACACACACACTGATCCACCCCCGTAAGCTAAGTAGCACCAAATAGCGGAGAACAGAGCCATACACCAAGCCCTACCCAACTACACCCTCCAAGTACAATGCACAGAAGACCAATACATATCACTCCACCTCCTTAGTGTATGGACTATAGAGTGCTTCATAGTTTCAGTTCTTCGAGAAACTGGATGTAACTTCATTCGGGTTTCATTCTGTTTCCTGGATCATTTGTTTGTTCATTTTCTTTGCTTCTGCTTTTCATTAAATTATTTTCTTTTTTCTTTCTTTTCTTTATCTTTCTTTATTACATAAAGAGAAATTTACAGAAAGAGTAAAATGTTTTTTTACTTTGTTTTTAATTTTTTTAAGTTTATTAATTTTTGAGAGACAGAGGGAGACAGAGCATGAGCAGAGGAGGGAGAGAGACACAGGGACACACAGAATACAAAGCAGGCTCCAGGCTCTGAGTTGTCAGTACAGAGCCTGATGCAGGGCTTGAACTCACGGACTATGAGATCATGACCTGAGCCGAAGTTGGGCACTTAACTGACTGAGCCACCAAGGTACCCCTGTTTTTCACTTTATTTTTAAATTTTTATTTGATTTTACTTTCTTTATTTTATTCTATTTTATTATATATATTTTTTAATTTTTAAAATTTCCCTACCATTTTATTCTTTCCTTTTCCTTTTTCTCTATTCTGCCAAGCTTCGTTCAAAAAGCAAACCAAAACACACCTGAGGTCTAGCTCCCTTTATTTGATTTTGTTTTGTTTTTAATTTTTTAATTCTTAATTTTTATTTTACTAATTTTTTTCTTCTTCCAAAATGACAAAATGAAAGAATTCACCCTAAAAGAACAGAAAGAAATGACACCCAGAGCCTTAATCAACACAGATGTAAGTAAGACATATTAAATAGAATTTAAAAACACGATAATAAGAACGCTAGCTGGGGTTGAAAAAATCATATAAGTCACCAAGAATTCCTTTCTTGGGAAATAAAATAAATAAAATCCAGTCAGGCCAAAATTAAAATTGCTATAACCAAGATGCAATCTCAAATGAATGCCACAATGGCAAGGATGAACATATTAGAGAAGCTAATCAGCAATATACAAGATAAAATTATGTAAAATAATAAAGCAGAAAAAAGAGGGAAACAAAGGCAAAAGATCATGATAAAAGACTTAGATTACTCAGTGACTTATTAAAAAGAAATAACATCCAAATCATAGAAATCCCAGAAGACGAAGAGAGAGAAAAGGCACAGAAGGATTATGTGAGCAAATTATAGTGGAAAACTTTCCTAATCTGGGGAAGGACACAGACATCAAATCCAAGAAACACTGAGAACTCCCATTTGGTTCAACAAAATCTGACCATCACGAAGGCATGTCATAATCAAATTCACCAAATACACCGTCAAGGAAAGAATTATGAAAGCAACAAGGGAAAAAAAGTCCTTAACCTAAAAAGGAAAAGAGATGAGGTTCACGGCATATCTGTCCACAGAAACGTGGCAGGCCATAAAGGAGTGCCAGGATATATTCAACACGCTGCATTGGAAAAATATACAGTTAAGAATTATTTACCCAGCAAGGATATCATTGAAAATAGAAGGAGAGATAAAGAGTTTCCCAGACAAACAAAAACTAAAGGAGTCTGTGACCACTGAACCACCCCTGCAAGAAATTTTAAGGGGGACTCTTTGAGTGCAGAAAAGAGACAACAAAATAAAAAAGACCAAAAGCAAGAAATACTAGAAAGAACCAGAGAACATCACTAGAAACACCAACCTTACAGGCAACACAATGTTACTAAATTCATATCCATCAATAATTACTCTAAATACAAATGGACTAAATGCTCCAATCAAAAGACATAAGGTATCAGAATGGATAAGAATAAAAAGACCCATCTATATGCTGCTTACAAGAGACTCATTTTAGACCTAAAGACATGTGCAGATTGAAAGTAAGGGTATGGAGAACCATCTGTCATGCTAATGGTCATCAAAAGAAAGCAGGAGTAGCAATACTTATATCAGACAAACTAGATTTTAAAACAAAGACTGTAACAAGAGGTGAAGAAGGGCATTGTATCATAATTAAGAGGTCTACCCACCAAGATCTAAAAATTGTAAATATGTATGCACCCAATTTATGTTGTCAAATGCTTCCTCTGCATCTATTGAGAGGATCATATGGTTCTTATCCTTTCTTTTATTGATGTGATGAATCACGTTAATTGTTTTGCAGATATTGAACCAGCCCTCCATCCCAGGTATAAATCCCGCTTGGTCATGGTGAATAACTTTTTTAATGAATTGTTGGATCTGGTTGGCTAATATCTTGTTGAGGATTTTTGCATTCATCTTCATCAGGGAAATTGGTCTATAGTTCTCCTTTTTAGTGTGGTCTCTGTCTGGTTTTGGAATCAAGGTAATGCTGGTGTCATAGAAAAAGTTTGGAAGTTTTCCTTCCATTTCTATTTTTTGGAACAGTTTCAAGAGAATAGGTGTTAACTCTTCCTTAAATGTTTGGTAGAATTCCCTTAGAAAGCCATCTGGCCCTGGACTCCTGTTTTTTGGCAGATTTTTGATTACTAATTTGATTACCTTCCTGGTTATGGGCTGTTCAAATGTTCTATTTCTTCCTGTTTCAATTTTGGTAGTGTATACGTTTCTAGGGATTTGTCCATTTCTTCCAGATTGCCCATTTTATTGGCATATAATTACTCATAATATTCTCCTATTATTGTTTTTATTTCTGTTGTGTTCGTTGTGATCTCTCCTCCTTCATTCTTGATTTTATTTATTTGGGTCCTTTCCTTTTTGCTTTTGATCAAACTGGCTAGTGGTTTATCAATTTTGTTAATTCTTTCAAAGAACCAGCTTCTGGTTTCATTGATCTGTTCTACTGGTTTGTTTGTTTGTTTGTTTGTTTTGGTTTCGATAGCATTAATTTCTGCTCTAAACTTTATTATTTCCTGTCTTCTGCTGGTTTTGGGTTTTATTTGCTGTTCTTTTACCAGCTCCTTAAGGCGTAAGGTTAGGTTGTGTATCTGAGATCTTTCTTCCTTCTTTAGGAAGGCCTGGATTTCTAGATACTTTCTTCTTATGACCGCCTTTGCTGCATCCCAGAGGTTTTGGGTTGTGGTGCTATCATTTTCATGGACTTCCATATACTTTTTAATTTCTTCTTAAACTGCTTGGTTAGCCTATTCACTCTTCAGTAGGATGTTCTTC
Source organism: Prionailurus bengalensis (assembly GCF_016509475.1). Classification (NCBI taxonomy): domain Eukaryota; kingdom Metazoa; phylum Chordata; class Mammalia; order Carnivora; family Felidae; genus Prionailurus; species Prionailurus bengalensis. Next base: position 64,324,496 of record NC_057361.1, on the reverse strand, counting down.
AGTTTCCAAGTATTTGTTACCTTTCCAAATTTTTTCTTGTGGTTGATTTCGAGTTTCATAGCATTGTGGTCTGAAAATACACACAGTATGATCTCGATCTTTTTGTACTTACTTAGAGCTGATTTGTGTCCCAGTATATGGTCTATTTTGGAGAATGTTCTATGTGCACTGGAGAAGAATGTATATTCTGCTGCTTTAGGATGAAATGTTCTGAATATATCCGTTAAGTCCATCTGGTCCAGTGTGTCATTCAAAGCCATTGTTTCCTTGTTGGTTTTTTGATTAGATGATCTGTCCATTGCTGTGAGTGGGGTGTTGACGTCTCCTACTATTATGGTATTACTATCAATGAGTTTCTTGATGTTTGTGATTAATTGATTTATATATTTGGGTTCTATCACATTTGGTGCATAAATGCTTACAATTGTTAGGTCTTCTTGGTCTATAGACCCCTTGATTATGATGTAATGCCCTTCTGCATCTCTTGATACAGTCTTTATTTTTAAGTGTAGACTGTGTGATATAAGTATGGCTACTCTGACTTTCTTTTGTTGACCATTAGCATAATAGATGGTTCTCCATCTCCTTATTTTCAATCTGTAGGTGTCTTTAGGTATAAAGTGGGTCTCTTGTAAACAGCATATAGATGGGTCTTGTTTTCTTATCCATTCTGTTACCCTATGTCTTTTGATTGGAGCATTGAGTCCATTGACGTTTAGAGTGAGTACTGAAAGATATGAATTTATTGCCATTATGATGCTTGTAGTGTTGGAGTTTCTGGTGGTGTTCTCTGGTCCTTTCTAATCTTTGTTGCTTTTGGCATTTATTATATACATATTTTTTTTTCATCTTTTGTGCCCTCAGAGAGTCCCCCTTAATATTTCTTGCAGGGCTAGTTTAGTGGTCACATCTCCTTTAATTTTTGTTTGTCTGGGAAACTTTTTATCTCTCCTTCTATTTTGAATGACAGCCTTGCTGGAATAATAATTCTTGGATGCATATTTTTCTGATTCAGTACACTGAATATATCCCACCACTCCTTTCTGGCCTTCCAGGTTTCTGTGGCTAGGTCTGCTGCAAACCTGAGCTGTCTTCCCTTGAAGGTTAGGGACATTTTTTCCCTTGCTGCTTTCTTGATTCTCTCCTTGCCTGAGTTTTTTGTGAATTTGACTATGATATGCCTTGTTGATGGTCAGTTTTTGTTGAATCTACTGAGAGTCCTCTGTGCTTCCTGAATTTTGATGTCTGTCTCTTTCCTCAGGTTAGGAAAGTTTTCCATTATGATTTGCTCATATAACCCTTCTACCTCTATTTCTCTCTCTTCCTCCTCTGGGACCCCTATAATTTGAATGTTTTTCCTTTTTAATGAGTCACTGATTTCTCTGATTCTTAAATCATGCTCTTTTGCCTTAATCTTCCTCTTTTTTTCTGCTTCATTATTCTCTATAAGTTTTTCCTCTATATCACTGATTCTCTGTTCTCCCTCGTCCATCCTTGCCGCCGCTGCATCCATCCGTGATTGCAGCTCAGTTATAGCATTTTTAATTTCATTCTGGCTATTTTTTACTTCTTTTATCTCTGCAGAAAGGGATTCTAATCTATTTTCGACTCCAGCTAGTATTCTTATTACCATGATTCTAAATTCTGGTTCAGACATCTTGCTTGTGTCTGTGTTGGTTAAATCCCTGGCTGTCGTTTCTTCGTGCTCTTTCTTTTGGGGTGAATTCCTTCGTTTTGTCATTTTGAAGGAGGAAAAGGAATTCATGAGGTAGAAAAATTGAAATTAAAAAATTAAAATTAAAAAAATATTAAAATTAAAAATTAAAAACACACCCACACCAAGTCGAATAGATGATGCTAGATATTAAGTGTGTTTTGGTTTGGTGTAGAAAGTGGTTTGACAGATTAGAGAAACAAACAAAAAAAGGGGGGGAGAGAACAAAAAAAAGAAATCGCTTGAGAATTTGAAAAAATGAATACACTAACGTAGACTAAAATACACAAAAGTAGAGAATATAGTAGAAAAAAATTATAGAAAAATATTTTTAATAAAAATTAAAAGGAAATATGAATTTTTTTAATTTTTGTATTTAAGAAAAAAGAAATGAAAAAGAGAAAAAAGATAAAAAGAGATAAAAGAAAAAGACAAAAGAAAAGAAATCGTTTGAAAATTTGATAAAGTAAATACACTGTAGTAGACTGAAATAAAATGATGGGAGTAAGATAGAATTTGAAAAAATTTACATAAAAGCAAAAAATATAGTAATAAAAATTAAATAAAAATATTATTTAAAGAAATTGAAAGTAAATGAAGTTTTTCTCTTTCTGCATTCAAGAAAAAGAAATGAAAAAAAGGGTAAAGAAACAGACAAAAAAGGAAATTGTTCGAAAATTTGAAAAGGTGAGTACACTGAAGTAGACTAAAATAAAGTGATGGAAGTAAAGTAGAATTTGAAAAATTTACACAAAAGTAAAAAATACAGTAATAAAAATTAAAGACAGATATTTTTAATAAAAATTGAAAATAAAAATGAGTTTTTTCTCTTTCTGTATTCAAGAAAAAGAAAAGAATTGTAAAAGAGAAAAAGGAGAAAGAGAGAAAAAAAATTGAATAGATGAACCTGCTAACAGATTGAGGTAGGTCTGCAATTGCTTTGTTTTCCCCTAGAGGTCAGTCCATGTAGCTCTTTATAGTCCATAGATTAAGCCGGCAGTGAGGTTTGTGTTCTTGAAGAGCAAAGTTGGCCGAGTTGGGCAGGGATCGGTGTAACAGCTCCGCTCTCCCCTAGATGGCACTGCTAGCCTACTGGGGTGGATTGTTGCAGTGCTCGTCAGTGCGCATGCGCGGGAGCGGTGAAAAATGGCGCCACCCAGCCACCCGGTGTGTTGTCCCAGATCAGCAATCGCTCACCAGTCCTCCATCTTCAGCTCTTGTCCACTCCCCGCTTTTCCACTATCCGTGACCAGGCCCCAGGCAGTACCTCTCTCCCAAGTTTTGTCTCAGATGTGGCTGTTTTCCCCAGCCCCTTACTTCCGAAGGACTGCGGCTTTGACCCGCTCCACCCGTCTGTAGGAGGGTATCACCGAGCGATGGCCAAATGAGCAATGGCCGAATGTCAGCTGCACCCAGGAACACCTGCTGGATCCTGCTGTTGTCGGTGCCCTGAGACTGCAGCCAGGTGCCAGCCCGCCTCCCAAAATAATCGCGAGACAGTGTAGCCTCAGCATTTCAGGGACCATGGAAAATCGCAACACACATCTGACACCAGGCTTCACCCTCAACATCCTTGCCTCAGCACCAGCGAATGTGACTGCCTTCCAGGGTCTGCTGGGACCAGATGGCTTCAACAGTCTCTACCAAATGTCCTTCCAGCAGTGGAACTGCTTTTCCCCATGTGGACTGAGAACCTCCCGGCCCCCACTCTGTTCCTAGGGATTCACCTTTCCCACCAGAGCACCGCCAGGTCTCGAGCTGCAGAGTTGCAGCCTTTGCACTCCCCTTGTTTACAGTCTTAATGGAATTTAAACCCTCTCATTTCTCCTTTTTCCCTTTTTAGTTTAGTCCCTGCAGCTGTTTCCAATTTTCCACTTTCTCTCCAGCTGCTTTTGGGGAGGGGTGCTTTTCCCGTATGCTCTGCCCCTCCCCAGTCTCCATCCTCTCTCCGCCCACAAAAGCGGTTCCCTACCTTTCAGGGCTTCTTGCTCCCCAAGTTCAGCTCTTCATGTCACATACCTGCTGAATTCTGTGGTTCAGGTTGTGCAGATTGTTTTGCTAATCTTCCAATCAGTTTTCTAGGTGTGTAGGATGGTTTAGTGTTGGTCTGGCTGTATTTCACTGTGGGGGGCCGGGCCCCGGTGTCAGGCTGAGACCGGGTCGAGCAATGTTTTTTGTTGACTTAAGCCAACCCGGTGGTTCCCCCTCCCATTCATGTGGGAGGCCGGACCCCGGCGCCAGGCTGAGACTGGGTCGAGCAATGTTCCCTGTTGACTCAAGCCAACCCGGTGGTTCCCCCTCCCATTCCCCCACTTTCAAGGGCATACAAAAGCCTTGTCAAGGCTGAGAAAGTTAATTTCTGAGGCCTGTGGTCTGCAGGTGTTGGCAGTAATGCTACCTCTCTTTTTCTACCCCGAGTTAGATAGAAACAAACATGGGAACTGTGTTTTGCTAGCAATCTATCAACAAGGTCTTGTGACCCGTTCAGAAAGTTCACAAGGTATACAGAACTAAATGTTTTGGCTGGCAGTGATCATGTGAAACCTGTTTATTCTTAGAATGACCTGATCCATAAGAGTCTTATATTATAAAAGATTGTGTACAGCAACAATAAAGCTGTCACTTGGGCCATCAGCCCAGGGGACCCTCCTGTTCCCAAAATTTCTCTCTTCTCTTTTTTTCTTGCATTCCCCTACCCTCAGGACCCTGACCTCGGTGTTTGTCGCGCCGGTCGCGACAAGTGGCGCCCGAACAGGGACCTGAGACAACAAGGAGGAAAGCGAAAGCAGACCGCGCGGCGTCTAATTCAGGTAGGGGAACTGTGCCAGCAGCACAGACGACGGGAGTAAAACTATGGGACAGAAACAGTCTATGGAACAGGGATATTTTATAAGTGCCTTGCAGGCTCTTATGAAGGAGAAGGGAATTAAGGTTTCTCAGTCAGCCCTTAGGGAATTTTTTGACATAGTGCATGATTATTGCCCATGGTTTCGAGAGAGGGGTACAGTTGATTTAAAGGATTGGCAGCGAGTTGGTCAGGAACTTAAAAATCAAATGAAGATTCGTGGAGCTGCAGTTCCAGGGACTTTGTGGTCTACTTGGACCTGTATTAAGGAGGTCCTTGATCCACAGGATTCTATTGAAATAGTTTCTCTTAGCTCGGAAGTAGCCCAACCCTTAGTGACTTCAGATGCTCCTCTCTCCAGAAACTACTTTCAATGCCCTTTTGGGACAGTCACGGGTGCCTTCACCTTTACCTCCTCTCCCCCTCCTAGAACAGTTATCTGTGCAAGATCCAGAAAATAATGATGACTCTCCTTTTGGGGATCAGGGAGATGATGGGCCATATTTTAAATTTTTTTTTTCAACGTTTATTTATTTTTGGGACAGAGAGAGACAGAGCATGAACGGGGGAGGGGCAGAGAGAGAGGCAGACACAGAATCAGAAACAGGCTCCAGGCTCTGAGCCATCAGCCCAGAGCCCGACGCGGGGCTCGAACTCACGGACCGCGAGATCGTGACCTGGCTGAAGTCGGACGCTTAACCGACTGCGCCACCCAGGCGCCCCAGGGCCATATTTTAAAGATCAGAGGAAGCCTGCCTTCTTGGCCCCTCTGGTCCAGAAGGTACCTTTAAAACGACCTTCTTTTCAGACATAAGATAGAGGCTTACCTCGGCTGGCTTTCCCTATTACTCAGAATCAACAGTCCACTGAACCTTACCCTGTTATGGAAACTACTCCTTTGCAGCGGACTCTGTATCAAGCAACGCAGTATGGGGAAGACACCTCTGCTTTTCACGCTTACCCTGTTATTCAGCAGGGGGGACAGAGAGTGTACTCCGCCCTAACTTTTAAATTGCTAAAAGATTTGAAATCCTCTACAGCCCAGTATGGTCCAACAGCTCCCTTTACCCTGTCTATGCTTGATAATTTGAGCAGGGAGGCATTATGCCCAGGAGATTAAAAGGTCATTACTCAGGCTTGTTTGAGTGTGGGAGATAACCTCTTGTGGAAAGCAGAATTTGCAGAGAATGCTGAAAAACAGGCTATGTATAATAAAAGAACTAACATACCAGTGGATTTTAACATGCTCACAGGTACAGGGCAATATCATGATGTGGGCCTCCAGCTAAATTATCCTGAAATTGCGTATAATCAAATTAATACCTGTGCCATTGCAGCTTGGAAAAAGCTCCCCTCTACAGGGGGCAGAACTGAGAAATTGTCTAAAATTAGGCAAGGGCCAGATAAGAAATACCAGGATTTTGTTGGGCACCTTTTGACTGCAGTCAGCCGTATCGTTACTGATGGGGAGGCAGGTACCATTATTGTAAAACAACTGGCTTATAAAAATGCTAATTCTACATGTCAGGCAGCCATTCGTCCTTGGAAAAATCAGGGTACCTTGGAGGATTATGTCAGACTATGTGCTGAGATTGGACCATCTTATATTCAGGGCATTACCTTGGCAGACGCCTTAAAGGGAATAGACCCCTTACAGGTACATGCCCAGCTTCAGGGTAAAAACGTAAGAACTAATCCAAGGAAGTTGGGTGGAATAGTGTGTTTCAAATGTGGCCAAAAGGGCCATATGAAGGCCCAATGTCATAGTACAGAAATAACTCCAACCACCCCCGGTTTGCCAAGTGGCCCTAACATTAATAATAAGCCGACAATTATTTGTCCCAGATGTAGACGGGGGTATCACTGGGCCAATGAATGCCGCTCTAAAACTGATTATAATGGCAAACCTCTTCAGGGAAACTGGAAGCAGGGCCAGCCGCAGGCCCCTCAAACAATTGCGGCAATGTTCCCACAGGCACCTTCCCACCCATTGTGTCCAACACTGGAGACCTCCCAGGTATTAGCCAACTACACCGCGGTACTCCTGCCAGTGCAGGACTAGATCTTACCCCAGCTCAGTCCATTTACCTAGAAGGAGGACAGCCCCCTAAAGCCATCCCCACAGGGATATGGGGGCCTCTACCCAGGAATACTTGGGGGTTATTATTGGGAAGATCCAGCTGGACTCTTAAGGGATTGATGATCTATCCTAGAGTTATTGATGAAGATTACACTGGAGAAATAAAAATTTTTGCCAGCTTAACTATGGGAACTTTGGTGCTTGAGCCCAAGACTCCCATAGCACAATTGATCTTGATACCCCGGATATCCTCCAATAATAAGGCTGTTAAACCTTATCGGGTAAATCAAGGGTTCAGCTCCACAGATCTTTATTGGGCTAAAGTGATCTCTGTAAAAAAGCCCATGCTTACATTGTATATCCAAGGAGTCCCTTTTGAGGGACTAGTGGATACAGGTACAGATGTCTCAGTTATTGCTCAAAAAAATTGGCCTGTCACATGGCCTACTCAAGTGACTAATATTCCAATTAAAGGTGTTGGTATGCCTCTGCTCCGTTGCAAAGCTCTGATTATTTACATTAGAGACTGCCTGATGGTATGACTAGAACTTTTCAGCCTTTTGTTTTGAATATAGATCTTAATCTCTGTGACAGGGACATATTAACTGCAATGAATTTGACTCTGGAGACTAAGGCAGTCCCGATTCAAAAACAGACTAATCTTGCTATACACCTTATGAAGAAAATGGGCTATATTGAGGGAAAAGGCTTAGGAAAGGAGTTGCAGGAGAATCCTGAGCCATATGTCCCGGAGCCTAAAAGAGACCATTTCGGATTGGGTTTTTCCTAGGGCCATTAAAAATTCCCCACCTTATGCCTCTCCAGTGGATGACTTCCACTCCAATGTAAGTTGACCAATGGCCCTTACCTACTGTTAAGAGGGAGGCTGCTGTTCACCTCATAGAGGAACAACTGCAATTAGGTCATTTAGTTCCCTCCACCAGTCCCTGGAACACCCCAATCTTTGTGATTAAAAAAAAGTCAAATAAATAGAGGTTACTACAAGATTTAAGAGCAATTAAATGCTGTCATGAAGCCCATGGGGGCTTTACAACCTGGCCTCCCTTCCCCATCGGCCATTCCTTTACAATATCAATTGCTAGTTTTGGACTTAAAAGATTGTTTTTTTACCATTCCGTTGGCCCCTAGTGACAGAAAACATTTTACATTCTCCCTGCCTTCCACTAACTTACAGGAACCTGCTAAGCGGTATCAGTGGAAGGTCTTACCGCAAGACATGGCTAACAGTCTGACTTTATGTCAAGAGTTTGTGGCCGGAACAATTACCCCTTTTAGACAGAGTTTTCCCCATATATATTATATCCATTATATGGATGACTTACTTTTGGCTACTAAAACTGAGAAATTATTACAGGAGACTTTTATTTCTCTTCAAAGATGCCTTAAAGCATATAATTTGGTTGTTGCCCCTGAAAAAGTTCAAAGAAAAGCATCTTTTAAATACCTAGGGTATCTCATCTCCAAATCAACTGTCCGACCTCAGAAAGTATCAATTAGAACCGGACATTTGACTACTTTAAATGATTTTCAGAAATTATTAGGAGATATAAACTAAATTAAAAATACACTAGGGGTCACCACAAAACAATTACTACCTTTGTTTAATATTCTAAAAAGAGTTCTCCAGCATCCCCGCAAAGTCTCACTCAAAAAGCTAAAGAAGCTATAAGACATATAGAACAGGCCATTCAACAGGCCCAAGTCACTAAAATTGACCCTTCTCAGCCTTTGTATCTAATAATATTAAAACCTCAGGTCATCCCCTTTACAATTCTGTGACAATCTCATGGTCCACTTAAATGGCTACATTTAGCCTTACACTCTATGCATGTCATTAATCCTTTGCTATCTATGGTTTGTCTTCTCATCATTAGAAAAAGATCCCGAGCTGTTCAGCTCTTTGGACACGATCCAAAATTTATTACATGTGCCTTTCTGACACAAAAGCTGGTGGACGCTGCTTTTGCTCAGTCCATCAAATGACAACTTGCCTTGGCTAATTTTACAGGTCAAATTAAATTTCATTTACCTTCTAATTCTTTAATACAAGGTTTCAGTCTTATAGATATTTTGCCCTATAATCCTATTGTTTGTCAGCCGATTAAAGATACTGCTTCCATTTTTGTGGATGCTAGTAAAGAGGGTAAAATTACAGTATATTATGTCACTTCTCAACATAAAAATTTGATCACTTTAAATTATACAACTAAATCTGTCCAAAGGGCCAAGCTTTATGCTGTACAGGTAGCCCTAAGAACTTACCCAAAATCTATAAATGTCTATTCTAACAGTCAATACGTTATCAAAGCTGTGTTACAGCTTCCCACTGCCTTTATACTGACAACAGATGAGAAGCTTTATCATCTATTTCATGCTATACAAAAACTTCTTAATTCATGACACAGTCCAATTTATATTTCCCACATTCAAGCTCACACCGATCTGCCTGGTCCCCTAGTTGCTGGAAATCGGATAGCCAATGCAGCAACCCATTTATTACAAGTTCTGCCCATTACCACTCCTTTAAAAACAGCCAAAAAGAGTCATGATAATTTTCATCAAAATGCGGCAGCCCTTCGAGAAAAATTCAAAATATCTCGTAAAACGGCCAAACAAATTGTTAAACAATACGACATCTGTCCACAATTCTTCCCACAGCCGGTCTATGCCATTAATCCCCGAGGTCTTCGGCCCAATGACTTGTGACAAATGGACGTCACCCAATATTTATCTTTTGGAAAGTTACAATATTTTGTAGTGTATTTCCACTACAAGTGTCTGTAGATACTTGCTCAGGCTATATACATGCTTCAGCCCACTCAGGAAAAGCATTTGTTGATGTTCAAAATCACCTATTTTCTGCCTTTGCAGCAATGGGCAAACCTCATAAAATAAAAACTGACAATGGTAGTGCTTATACTTCTAAATCTTTTGCAAAATTTTGCCGCCGACTCCAAATTGAGCATACAACTGGCATTGCTTATAATTCCACAGGACAGGCTATTGTTGAGCGAGCTCATCTGACTCTAAAACAGTATCTGCAAAAACTTAAAGAGGGGGAGATATTAAAGGGAAAGATAAAGTATTCCCCACATGTACATCTCACTCTTGTGTTGTATGTTTTAAATTTTTTAAATGTCAATGAAGCAGGGATGACTGCCGCAGAGCGTCGCTGGGGAAAGAGTCAAGAACCTCTCTTGATGGCAAGATGGAAAGATATGCTGGAAGGCATTTGGTGAGGCCCAGACCCAGTCCTTCGAAAAGGGAGAGGGTATGCTTGTGTTTTTCCACAGGATGAGGAAGCGCCACGCTGGGTCCCGCTTCGGCTCCTCAGAGACATTACGGTTGCGCCGAAAAATGGCCAAATTGACAATGACGGAGCCCCCCCAGAAGCGACAACGGTGGAGTCATAAGGCGGGTACACCCACCTGGGGACAGATAAAGAACCTGCTGACCCAGGCCACTGATTGTAGTGATGGCCTCAGGTAGAGAGGTAAGGGCCACACATGTCTTCTTGGCATGCCTGTGCATTCTCACTACAACCGGGGAGTCTGCCCTCTATTGGGCATACATGGTAGGTCCTCCTGCAGTACAACCTGTAACATGGAGAGACCCCACACCCATAGTATACACCAATCTCACCTTTATGGGAGGGGAAGATGCAGGGTTTTTGCCCACTGTGTCGGCCTCTATAAATTGGACAGCACTCTCTGCAGGAGTACCCATCTGCCTGCAAAGGGAGTCTACGCCATACAAACTTGCTTATGGGTGTTTGGGTACAAAACCAGTAGGGCGGTCTATTACTTATACTATTTGGCAAAATGACAAGCGTCCTTCTGAATGGGTACCCCGCTCCGTTGCCGCTTATTGGCAAAAGAGAGAATTATTAGGAGAATGGATGTTTTTTGGACCCCGTGATCCCCCTCAGAATCTTCCTACATGTCCCTCAGCTGGTCAAGGCCTTACTGGGGACTCACCTTGGGGTATATGTGCCCAATCCTCTTCATTGAGGATGACTTAAACTATACCATTACAGATTATTCCCAAAAGGCCCGGCTAGCTCAGTCGGTAGAGCATGGGACTCTTAATCCCAGGGTTGTGGATCCACCTCCTAGCGAGGTACAGGTACACCATAAGATTATCCCACAAACCATTTTGCAATCCCCTGAAGGAAGAATTCATTCTGATCTTTGGAAATTATATGCTACCTTTGATAAAATATATACTAATGACAGCTTTAGTTTTCCAGAATATTATGTTTCTCCAGTTCTGCAATTGCATGCCTGTGTTCCTCCACCCTACTATCTGATTGTTGGAGATGGAACTATTACTCCAGTGAAAGAAGATGGTCATCAGTTATACTGGCTAACGTGTCCTGCTTGTGTTTTGACCAATTGTCTACCAGTAGATGGACCCTCTAGAAGTGGAATAAAGGTTTATCTGGTCTTACAACCTCCCTATTGAATGTTGCCAGTAAATGTTACAGGACCTTGGTATCCTAATTATGGGATGCAACTGGCTTTAGAAATCAGTAAACGGCTGTGCAGGACCAAACGGTTTCTTGGACTCTTAATTGCTGGACTCATAGCAGCAGTGACTGTAATTGCCTCTGCAACTGTATCTGTAATATCCTTACATAAAAGTGTCCAAACGGCATCCCATGTAAATAAATTAGCTCATAATGTATCCAAAGTGTTTGCCACTCAAGAACGAATAGACCGTAAATTGGAAGCCCAATTAGAGGCACTACAAGAAGGATTAATGTATCTTGGTGATCAGTTTGCTGTTTTGCATACCAGACTTTCTTTAATTTGTCATGATACATATAAGCATATCTGTGTTACCCCTTTAGAGTATACCAATGTAACATGGGGACAAGTGCGTCGTCATTTACAAGGGGTTTGGCATGATGCTAATACTAGCTTAGACCTCTTACAGCTATAAGAAGAGATAAATGTTGTTGCAAGTAGCTCACTCAGTTTCCCTAACCCTGGAAATCTCGCTGAAACCATACTGCACCAACTTAATGGGTTTAATCCATTTAATATTCTTCAGCATTCCTTTTGGATCTTTATTGGAATTGTTTCCGTAATATCTGTTACACTTGTCTTGCTGTGTTGTTTCTAGAGATGGGGTCTTACTGCCTTTACCACATACCAGGCCAGGATGCACATGTTGCAATTACAAACACTAGGGGGACATGTGGGGGGCCGGGCCCCGGTGCCAGGCTGAGACCGGGTCGAGCAATGTTCCCTGTTGACTCAAGCCAACCCGGTGGTTCCCCCTCCCATTCCCCCACTTTCAAGGGCATACAAAAGCCTTGTCAAGGCTGAGAAAGTTAATTCCTGAAGCCTGTGGTCTGCAGGTGTTGGCAGTAATGCTACCTCCCTTTTTCTACCCCGAGTCAGATAGAAACAAACATGGGAACTGTGTTTTGCTAGCAATCTATCAACAAGGTCTTGTGACCCGTTCAGAAAGTTCACAAGGTATACAGAACTAAATGTTTTGGCTGGCAGTGATCATGTGAAACCTGTTTATTCTTAGAATGACCTGATCCATAAGAGTCTTATATTATAAAAGATTGTGTACAGCAACAATAAAGCTGTCACTTGGGCCATCAGCCCAGGGGACCCTCCTGTTCCCAAAATTTCTCTCTTCTCTTTTTTTCTTGCATTCCCCTACCCTCAGGACCCTGACCTTGGTGTTTGTCGCACCGGTTGCGACATTTCACAGATGCGAGATATACAAAAAGCTTCCATGCTGTTCCGCCATCTTGGCTCCTCCTGGTAGACACTTTTCTAAAGAAGACATCCAGATGGCTAATAAACACATGGAAATATGCTCAACATCACGCATAATAAGGGAAATACAAATCAAAACCCCAATGAGATACCACCTCACACCTTTCAGAATAGCTAAAATTAACAACTCAGGCAATGGCAGATGTTGGTAAGGATGTGGAAAAAGAGGTACACTTTTGCAGTGCTGCTGGGAATGCAAACTTGTGCAGCCACTCTGGAATACAGTGTTGAGGTTCCTTAAAAAATTAAAAATACAACTACCCTATGACCCAGAAATTTCACTACAAGGTACTTATCCACAGATACAAATATGCTGATTCAAAGGGGCACATCCACCCCAATGTTTGTAGCAGCACTATCAACAATAGCCAAAGTATGGAAAGAACCCAAGTGTCCAACTGATGAATGGATAAAGAAGATTATATATATATTATATATATAATATATATATATATATATATATATAATAGAATATTACTTGGCAATCAAAAAGAATGAAATGTTGACATTTGCAACAACTTGGATGGAACTAGAGTTTATTATGGTAAGCAAAATAAGCCAGAGAAAGACAAATATCATATTATTTAACTCATATGTGGAATTTAAGAAACAAAACAGGTGAACATGTGGGAAGAGAAGCAAAAATAAGATAAAACCAGAGAGAGATATAGAAACCATAAAACACTCTAAATACAGAAAATAAACTGAGGGTTGCTGGCAGGGTGTTTGGTCAGGGGATGAGCTAAATAGTGATGGGCATTAAGGAGGTCACTTGTTGGGAAGAGCACTGGGTGTTATACGTAAGTGGTGAATCACTAAATTCTATCCCTGAAACCATTACACTATATGTTAACCAACTTGGATTTAAATAAAAAATAATAATAGCAATTTTTTAAATCAAATAAAGGAATCTAGATCCTACATGTGTTTTGGTTTACTTGCTAAATGAAACTTGATAGAAAAAAAGAGAAAGAGAAAAGGAGAAAAAAACTAAAAATTAAAAAAATTAAAAATTAAAATATCATAAAATAATTAAATTAAAAATTTTGATCTTTCTGTATCCAAGAAACAAACGAAAACAACAATGACAACAACATAAACAAAAACAGAAGCAACAACAAAATGAACAAATGAACAAAGAAAAAAACCCATATGAACCTAGATCCAGTTTTTCCTAGAGCCGAAACATTGTAGCACTATGTATAGTAGACTAAGCACATAGAAGGGATTTGTGCTGGTCTTCTGGGTAAGAGCTTGCTTCTCTGTTTTTCCAATTTACCCTAGTGGAGATGTGCCTTTAGGGTGCAGAGAGCAGGACTTGTTGTAACAGCTACACTTGGTGGCATTGTTTAGATCACTGGGGTCAATCCTTGTTGGGCTAATGGTGAAAATGGCCTTGCCCTGCTCTCTATTCTCCAGAGCCGGATGTTCTCACACTCACACAGCATCAGTCAACCCTCCTGTGTCTCCCGCTTCCATTAGCTCAGAGCTGTCCACCTACCAGGCAGCGCCTCCCTCTAGAGTTTTATCTCAGGTGCAGCAGTGTTTCAAAACCCCACCCTTCAGAGACTTCTGAGGTTTAGATACTCAGTGATCCTCTCGTTGGGGATGAGGCAGACTCACAGCACTGTGGTTGATGCTGGCTTGTCACAGGAAATGGTTGTGCAACCGTGCAGTGACAGCAGCTCAGAGTTGATGGTAAATCACAACACACAGCTGGTGCCAGTGTTTTCTGCCCTCAGCCTCTGTCCTTGTTCCTATTCAGGTGAATGGGGCAGCCTGATGTTACCTGCTGGGTCTTTTGCCCATGGAGAGGCCATATCACCTCTACCAAATGCATTCCACGCAGGGGAACCGCTTCTCCAAATGTGACCTAGGGAATCCTCAGACCACACTCTTCGCTCCCAGGATTCTGCCCTGCATCCTCATCAGAACACCACCAGGCACTGATCTCTGAAACTTCAGACTCTGTGCTCCAGTGTTTATAAAAAAACTGACAGTATTGAAGCCCTGTCTTTTGGGAACAGTTTTCTTGTGTAGTCCCCTGCATGTGTTTTCATTTTATCTCTACTTGCTTTCAGGGTGCTTTCTTGTGCAAACCCAATATGTTGCTCTCTCTCCTGCTCTCTCTTTCTCCTCTCCATGAAAAGGGTTCCCTTCCCTCTGTGGAGTCACAGCTCTTCTCTTCCCCAATTCACCTGTCCACACAACGTACCTGCTACATTCTCTCCCTCAAATTATACAGATTGTTCTGTTAATCCTCAGATTGATTTCCTAGGTGTTCAAAATGGTTTCATGTTGATCTAATTTGTTTGAGGGATGAGACAGGCCTAGGGTCTCCTTACTACTCTGCCATCTTAACTCCCAACTTTTTCTTTAATAATACTGATATGTCTATAAAAATGACAAAGTTCTATAGTTCTGAATTTTGATTATTCAATATATTATATATACTAAAAAGGATAAATGTATCCTCATGAAAAACTAATTGTGATATCATTGTTACCTTAAATTTTTATTGTTCTTATAAAATAATTTTTTGTAACATTGGTAGAAATTAAAGATCTAAACATGAATTTATCATTTAACCCTTAAAATGATAGAGTAATGAAAACATAAAGGGATGGAATAAAATGTTATCCAAGTGTTAAAACAAAATTTGATTCCTCATATAATAAACATCATTTGGGGTGCCTGGGTGGCTCAGTTGGTTAAGCATCTGACTCTTTGTTTCAACTCAGGTCATGATCTCACAGTTCAACAACAGACTCCACACTGTCAGGGCAGAGCCTGCTTGGGATTTTCTTTCTCCCGCTTTCTCTGCCACTCACCCACTAGCTTGATCTCTCTGACAATAAATAATATACTTAAAAAAATTTTTAAACCAACATCATTTAACCTGTAAAACTTAAATACTAAAAACAATTTCTCTAAATTGGACACAATTACATATAATGTTAACTTGTTAATAGGAATTTTTAAAACATTTATATGTTAAGGAATATACCAACTAATTTTAGTTTCAAAACAATTAAAACTCCCTTCTCAATTTTTACTCAGGTATAGTTATCTACCTCAGACTGTCCATTTTGAATCTGTTGATGTATGGATGTCACCCAAGATTGAATCAATGATTAAATTAATTCTAGATCTTTTGGTGCCCAACTATAGAAAAGATAAAGAGATGAAGCAGCAAACTCTATTAATATGACATATCATGTGCACCAATTATTGGAAATTCTGATGAAAATGAGTAGGTTAAGGGATGGGAGGGTATATATACACATACACATGCAAAGAGTTTGTTGCCATAGTCTCTATTTTAAAAATGTCATTGTAAGTTGTTTCAAATCTTGATCAATCAAGTCATTAGAATGAGCTGGAGAACAGTGACTTTTGCCATAAGTGAAACAAATTTTGTGGTAATACAAGAGAGATTTAAGTTAGCCTAAAGTGCTTTCCACTGTTGAGTAATCTAAAAAGAACATTAAGTCCATAGCTAGTCCCTATATCTATATCCTAGAAGGACATACACATTTTCCTGCTGGATATGCCCCCTGCTTCTTTATGAATCCCAATACTTTTCCTTTCAAAAAAAAAATAAGAGTCTCTCATTTATAAAAAGTTGTATTTCCAAGCAAAAAGTATCCTAATACTGTATAAAAAACTTGATAAGGAAATGATGTAAGTAGTGACTAGAATTATGACATAGTGAACATTCTTTTAAATCAGTGTTACCAAGGATTTGTGAAACACAACAGTACACTTCATTTGGAAGACTTGCCTAGCTCCAAGAGGTTCTCTCTTGAGTAGCCTCTTTCTCCACCTTCAAAAGAATCATATTTTTCTTTCTGATTTTTGTCCAAGTGTTTATGGAATCAAGAATCTGGACTAATCTACCATATTTTATCACTTGTAGCCATCTACACATGAAGTATTTGAATCTGGAAATTATTTTAAGTTTAAAGGTTTGGGTTTGAAGCTTTGCATTATGCTTAAGATATTTGGTTTTAGTATCTAAGTTAAGGTAAAAGCTATGTTCCTATCCTTTTTAATAGGATCTAGTTAATTCTTACAGCCTTCTAATCCATATAAAGTCTTATTTGACCGTTAACATCATAGATTGGAAATTAACCGAACTTGATCTGAGTCAAATGACGAATGACTTAACTAAACCATTCTTCACACTGTGAAATAGAGCTATCTTCACTTGTTTTCATGAGTGAGGAGTGAACAAATCTCTGCACTCTATATTTCATATATTTTTATTTGTGAAAATCAATGATTATTTTGAAATGTTTCCATAAAACAATATCAGTTAAGTAAACATTTTCGGAGAGAAAAGTTATCTAAAATGGCTTTGCTAAGGACTATTTCATCAGGTTTTGTCATTTAAAATCACTACTTTGACTTAATTTGTTTAATCTTTCACTTTTAGAAACATCACTTACTGTAAAAGTCAATCTTTTTAGACATGGCTGAACATGGACTTGCACCTACTCTTACTGAAATACCTCCTATAGTTCCAGTTATCAATGGGGACTCCATGCAACAGGTAAGGATAGTTTTGCTTAATTTTTCATTATAACTGGACAATTTTTTCTTGAATCCAGTATTGGCTTTTATTTAGAAAAAGTGTGTCATTTTTATGTTTGGTCATTTAGTTCACAAGTTTCCAGTCTTTTCACCAACATTGATTAATCTTACTTGTAGGCCTTTTAAAATCCTTTTAGAGACATTTAACATTACCTTAGGCCACATATAACCTCTTTTTAGGTTGCTTTAGCTGTTTTTTCAGTCTCCCTTGATCAGCTCAAAACTCCTGGTGTTGAAAGTTTATACTATCCACAGACAGTATCTTCTGAAGAATAGTTTAAAAATATGACTCTAGGGCACCTGGGTGGCTCAGTCGGTTAAGCATCCAACTTCAGCTCAGGTCATGATATCGCGGTTCACAAGTTCGAGCCCCACATCGGGCTCTGTACTGACAGCTCAGAACCTGGAGCCTGCTTTGGTTTCTGTGTCTTCCTCTCTCTCTGCCACTCCCCCCACCCATGGTCTGTGTGTGTCTCTCTCTCAAAATGAATAAATATTTTAAGAAATTTAAAAACATGACTCTAAAGCAGACTAAACTTTTTTTTTAATGAAATTTATTGACAAATTGGTTTCCATACAACACCCAGTGCTCATCCCAAAAGGTGCCCTCCTCAATACCCATCACCCACCCTCTCCTCCCTCCCACCCCCCATCAACCCTCAGTTTGTTCTCAGTTTTTAAGTCTCTTGTGCTTTGGCTCTCTCCCATTCTAACCTCTTTTTTTTTTTTTTCCTTCCCCTCCCCCATGGGTTCCTGTTCAGTTTCTCAGGATCCACATAAGAGTGAAACCATATCGTATCTGTCTTTCTCTGTATGGCTTATTTCACTTAGCATCACACACTCCAGTTCCATCCACGTTGCCACAAAAGGCCATATTTCATTTTTTCTCATTGCCACGTAATATTCCATTGTGTATATAAACCACAATTTCTTTATCCATTCATCAGTTGATGGACATTTAGGCTCTTTCCATAATTTGGCTATTGTTGAGAGTGCTGCTATGAACATTGGGGTACAAGTGGCCCTATGCATCAGTGCTCCTGTATCCCTTGGATAAATTCCTAGCAGTGCTATTGCTGGGTCATAGGGTAGGTCTATTTTTAATTTTCTGAGGAACCTCCACACTGCTTTCCAGAGCGGCTGCACCAATTTGCATTCCCACCAACAGTGCAAGAGAGTTCCCGTTTCTCCACATCCTCTCCAGCATCTATAGTCTCCTGGTTTGTTCATTTTGGCCACTCTGACTGGCGTGAGGTGATACCTGAGTGTGGTTTTGATTTGTATTTCCCTGATAAGGAGCGACGCTGAACATCTTTTCATGTGCCTGTTGGCCATCCGGATGTCTTCTTTAGAGAAGTGTCTATTCATGTTTTCTGCCCATTTCTTCACTGGGTTGTTTGTTTTTCGGGTGTGGAGTTTGGTGAGCTCTTTATAGATTTTGGAGACTAGCCCTTTGTCCGATATGTCATTTGCGAATATCTTTTCCCATTCCGTTGGTTGCCTTTTAGTTTTGTTGGTTGTTTCCTTTGCTGTGCAGAAGCTTTTTATCTTCATAAGGTCCCAGTAATTCACTTTTGCTTTTAATTCCCTTGCCTTTGGGGATGTGTCGAGTAAGAGATTGCTACGGCTGAGGTCAGAGAGGTCTTTTCCTGCTTTCTCCTCTAAGGTTTTGATGGTTTCCTGTCTCACATTTAGGTCCTTTATCCATTTTGAGTTTATTTTTGTGAATGGTGTGAGAAAAAGGGTCTAGTTTCAACCTTCTGCATGTTGCTGTCCAGTTCTCCCAGCACCATTTGTTAAAGAGGCTGTCTTTTTTCCATTGGATATTCTTTCCTGCTTTGTCAAAGATGAGTTGGCCATACGTTTGTGGGTCTAGTTCTGGGGTTTCTATTCTATTCCATTGGTCTATGTGTCTGTTTTTGTGCCAATACCATGCTGTCTTGATGATGACAGCTTTGTAGTAGAGGCTAAAGTCTGGGATTGTGATGCCTCCTGCTTTGGTCTTCTTCTTCAAAATTCCTTTGGCTATTCGGGGCCTTTTGTGGTTCCATATGAATTTTAGGATTGCTTGTTCTAGTTTCGAGAAGAATGCTGGTGCAATTTTGATTGGGATAAACTTTTTTCATACTCATTCACAGCTGTGAGTTCAACTTTCTAATATTTAAAAGTAACATTTTGAGCTGCGATGACTTCTACCTACAGGACTGGTTTCAAGAAAGAAAGAGTATGGTTTACATTTGACATTTATTCACTTAAATTTTTTTAATGTTTATTTTTTAAAGAGAGAGACAGAGACAGGGCGTGAGTGGGAGAGGGGCAGAGAGAGGAGGAGACAAGAATCCGAAGCAGGCTCCAGGCTCTGAGCTGTCAACACAGAGCCCGACATAGGGCTCAGAACCATGAACTGCAATATCATGAGCTGAAGTCAGACACTTAACCCACTAAGCCACCCAGGGGCCCCTAACATTTATTCATTTAAAGTAACCTATTCAAGGGGCACGTGGGTGGCTGAGTCAGTTGAGCTTCTGACTCTTGATTTCAGCTCATGTCACAATCCTGAGGTCGTGGGATCAAACCCTGCACTGGGCTCCTCCCTGGGTGTGGCGCCTGCTTGGGACTCTCTCTCTCTCTCCCTCTAAAATAAAATATAAATAATTTTTAAAATCTATTCAAGAAAAGTCTTATCTACATACACAATGTGAAAATATCACTTAACTTTTCTTTGGAATTCAAAAAAGTAAATATTGTACTTCTGGCTTATACATTGGCTTGACATCACCATATCAAAAGGAACTGAGATAAAAATGACCATATTGAAATTAAAAGTCCTTTTTTACTAGATGGAGAATTATCATCTGGACACCACTGTTGGAACACAGTATACTACAAATTATTCACAAATGATGACTCATCCCAAGAGATATACAAGATGGCCTTCTTGTCCACAATACTGGATACAACAAGTATGTCTGAATTTTACCATCAGACAAATTTTGTTTTCTGTTTTTCTTTTTTTGTAGGGTTTTTTACTGGAGAGTGGGTGTTGGTCTTTCCATGTCAATGCACCTGTTTTCTATGACTTTATTAAGTTTCATTTGGGTTGGAAAGGACCCATTACTTAGGGATATTGAATTTCTCCTAAGTCCCCATTGATCCAATTGTACTCTTCTTCTTGAGCATTTCAAAACTTCAATAATTAGTGAATCTGAATATTTCTCAAAATGAAAATAATGAACCTCCATACTGTTTTCCAGAGTGGCTGCACCAGTTTGCATTCCCACCAACAGTGGAAGAGAGTTTCACTTTCTCCATATCCTCACCAACACCTGTTTTTTGTGTGTGTTGTTAATTTTAGCCATTCTAACAGGTGTGAGGTGATAACTCATTGCAGTTTTGATTTGTATTTCCCTGATGATGAATGATGTTGAGCATCTCTTCATGTGTCTGTTGGCAATCTAGATGTCTTCTTTGGGAAAATGTCTATTCATGTCTCCTGCCCATTTTTTAAATATAATTTCTTGTCAAACTGGCTTACATACAACACCCAGTGCTCATTCTAACAAGTGCCTTCCCCAGTGCCCATCACCTGCTTTCCCCTCTCCCCACCCCCATGAACCCTCAGTTTGTTCTCTGTATTTAAGAGTCTCTTTATGGTTTGCCTCCCTCCCTCTCTGTTTGTAACTATTTTTTCCCCTTCCCTTCCCCCATGGTCTTCTGTTAAGTTTCTCAAGATCCACATATGAGTGAAAACATATGATATGTCTTTTCCTGCCAATTTTTAACTAAATTATTTGTTTTTTGAGTGTTGAGTTTTATAAGTTCTTTATACATTTTGGATACTAACCCTTGATCAGATACGTCATTTGCAAATATCTTCTGCCATTCCATAGGTTGTCTTTTAGTTCTGTTGATTGTTTCCTTTGCTGTACAGAAGCTTTTTATCTTCATGAGGCCCCAATAGTTTATTTTTGCTTTTGTTTCCCTTGCCTCAGGAAATATATCAAGTAAGTTGCTGTGTGGCTAATGTCAAAGAGGTTGCTGTCCATATTCTCCTCTAGGATTTTGATGGCTTCATCACATTTAGGTCTTTCATCCATTTTGAATTTATGTGTGTGTACAGTGTAAGAAAGTGGTCCAGTTTCATTCTTTTTCACGTTGCTGTCCAGTTTTCCCAACACCATTTGTTGAAGAGCCATTTTTGCATTGGATATTCTTTCCTGCTTCGCCAAGGATTAATTTACAATATAGATGTAGGTTTCTTTCTGGGCTTTCTATTCTGTTCTATTGATCTATGTGACTGTTTTTGTGCCAGTACCATACTGTCCTGATCACTAGTTTTGTAATAGACCTTGAAGTCTGGAATAGTGATGCCTCCAGCTTTGCTTTTCTTTTTCAATGTTGCTTTGGCTTCTCAGGGTCTTTTCTGGTTTCATAAAAATTTAGGATTGTTTGTTCTAGCTCTGTGAAAAATGCTGTTGGTATTTTGATAGGGATTGAATTAAATGTGTAGATTGCTTTGGGTAGTATAGCCATTTACACAAATTTGTTCTTCCAATCCATGAACATGGAATGTTTTTCCATTTCTTTGTGCCATCTTCAGTTTCTTTCATCAGTGTTTTATAGAGTTCAGACCACAAGTCATTTACCTCTTTGGTTAGGCTTATTCCTAGGTATCTTACGGTTTTTTTGTGCAATTGTAATGTGATTGATTCCTTGATTTCTCTTTCTGTTGCTTCATTACTGGTGTATAGAAATGCAACCGATTTCTGTATTTTGATTTTATTTTGCATTGTGTGACTTTACTAAATTTATGTATGAGTTCTAGGAATTTTTTGATGGATTTTTGGGGGGGTTTCTACATAGAAAACCATGTCATCTACATAGATGAATATAATGAATACCATGTCATCTACAAATAGTAAATGTTTGAATTCTTCTTTGCTGATTTGGATGCCTTTTATTTCTTTCTGTTGTCTTATTGCTGTGGCTAGGATTTCCAAAGCTAGGGTTAAAAAAGAATGGTGAGAATGGATATCCCTGTCTTGTTCCTCAAAAAATTAAAAAAAAAAAAAAAAAAAGAACTACATTATGATCCACGAATTACATTGCTAGGTATTTATCCAAAGGATATAAAAATACAAATTTGAAGATATATGTGCATTCCGATGTTTATAGCAGCATTATCTACAATACCCAAATCATGGAAACAGTCCAAATGTCCACTGACTGATGAATGGATAAATAAGGTGTGGTATATCTATACAATGGAATATTATTCAGCTATAAAAAATAATGAAGTTTTTCCATTTGCAATGACATGGACAGAGGTAGAGAGCATTATGCTAAGGTGAAATAAGTCAATTAGAGAAAGACAAATACCATATTATTTCACTCATATGTGGAATTCAAGAAACAAAACAAATGAGCAAAGAAAAAGAGAGAGAGAAACCAAGAAATAGACTCTTAACTGTAGAGAACCAACTAGTGATTAGCACAGGGGAGGGTCCTGGGGAGATGGGTTAAATAGGTGATGAGGATTAAGGAGTACACTCTTGTGATTAGCACTAGGTGTTGTATACAAGTGTTGAATAACTAAATTGTACAGCTAAAACTAATATTACACTTTATGTTAACTAACTGCAATTTAAATAAAAACTTTTAAGAATTACAATAATGATTTTTCATAGATTAACAGAAAAGTATGTCATCAAAGAATGGTTTATTTCTAGATTATATTGGTGCAAGTTAACCCTGGGGAGACCCTCACCCTCAAGTCTGATGATGGGAATATTCAGAATATCCAAGGTCAGTAAAAGTATAATCAGGTTTGTGTTACTTGAAAGCAAATAGATTACTAGTAATTAGTATCCTTTCCTGTTGGAGCCAGATGGAATGCTCTTAAATTTAATGTGTATTTATTTTTGAGAGATAGAGGCAGAGTGCGAGCAGGGGAGGTGCAGACAGAGGGGGACACAGAATCTGAAGCAGGCTCCAGGCTCTAAGCTGTCAGCACAGACCTCGACGCAGGGCTCGAACTCATAGACCATGAGATCATGACCTGAGCCGAAGTCGGATGCTTAACCAACTGAGCCACCCAGGGACCCTGGAATGCTCTTAAATTTATATAGTCCTCACAGGAGCATAGTATCAATAGAACAAACAGAGCTAGTCTTACTAGAAATCTTCATGTAAGATACTTTTTTAAATTGAAGATTAAATCAAGAATTCCATTTGAAAAATTTCACATTTGGAATATATTGATGGCCACCGATAGTTTTAGACTATGCTCTTATTGGAGGTTATTATGAGGCCTTCGGAGAGCTGATTCATTCATACATTCAAATATTTCTTTAGTGCCTATCATGTTCCAGCACTATACTAGATATTCAAAATATAATAATATACAACAAGGGGGTAAATTATTTATATATGCATATTAATTTGCTATATATGTATAAATATACATATAGAATTGATTCCACAGCAATATGAAATTAATATTTATGTACTATAAGATTTAGTATTATTTCAAATTGTGATGACTGTTTCTGTTCTTATGCCATTATTTTGTATCCTGAAGTGCTTTAGAGTTATGTCCCAAAAATTTTTTAAACATTCTCATTTAGCAATGGATTCCACATGGCTGCTATATAAAGTTTATTGCAAACTAATGTTTATTATTTTCCCCATTATTAAAAATAAATTGCCATTCTATGACTTGAAAGCCACATATATTATTTAAACTAAACATTAATTATAATTTCAAATAAAAGAATGATGACTCATGAAAGTTTCCATTCTATGTCTGATTTTTAGTTCCTATGCAATTGTATGTATAAGACGGTAAGAATACCTAGTATAGAAGTAGGGTATCACATGAGTAGTATTGGGTGCTTCTCTATATTACTCTGTTTTCTAAAAACTATTTCACTTTACTATTATCACTGAAAAGCTTAAAATTTAAATTTTATAATGTAACATCACTATATGAAATATATTTTATGGTTCAGAGTAAAACTATTACTCAATATATACATAAGTAAAAGTACAATTATACTGGAAAGCTGATAGTTCATTTTTATTAGCAGTAAAATTTGCCAACATTTTTATAATATAAATTTTACCCAATCCACATTATGTGCTTTATTTTCCATCATTTGGATGAATTTGCATTGATTCATCTACATTCATACCTAGTCTCCTTTACAAGTAAACAACTTGCACTTTCAAAATGGCTGGCTGTTGTTAAAGTTTGCAGCTAGTTTTCACTGTGAAAAGTTAAATAGACTTTGTTTAAAGTTATTAAAGAGTTTATTAATAATAATTCTCTTTTAGGACCCGCTGATGTACCTCTAATGTCACCAAGTGGCACTTTGCCACCAATATATCTTCCTCCTGGTTACATGTCTCAGGTATACTAGTATGTTTTGATTTAATATTTAGCACTAAGGCATCATTCAACAGTTATTTTTGTGTCACTATATGATAAGAGAACTTCTGGAATACTATTTAGTTGTTCATTTTATTGTTATCATCATTGCTAAAAAGCAATTTCAGTGATGCTTAACCAAATCTCCCTTAGATTGTCTTGTAAATAATTCCTTATTCATCTAACGAATTTATATCTCTTCACATTTATTAATCCTCTATTGCTTTTTGTTTCTGAGTACCTTAACCAATCTTAATTATCTATTACAATTGCTGCAGTAATGGCTTCTGATAGTATGTAGGCTTTAGTCCCTAAAATTAGTATTTTCAGTTTAGTAGTATTTCATTCACAGATGCTAGACAACAAAGGACACTTTCTGTAAATTCCTCAAATATTTACTAAGCACTTAAATAGAAAAGGATATTTGGCTTCCATAGATATTAACAAGATATTCCATGGCCTCAGAAGTTTATAATTGAGAATGTGTCTGTTTCTATTGCACAACTGTGGAAATCAAAAACATGCTTAAGTCAATATGGTTTGATTCTAAATGGAATTATCTATTTCAACAATACCTAACAAAAATACAAATGCATATACTTTTTCACCTAGCAATTCCATTTTGAGGAATTTATCCTACAGATTTTTTTACAAATGTGGAATAATGAGTGTACAAGACTATTCATTACAATATTCTTTATAATCTCAGAAGGTTGGAAACAACTCGCGCTTGTTAACGGAGAACTGTGTATAATGGAGGACATCCATATAATGGAGTACTATGCAGCTGTGCAAAAACGTGGAGAAGTTCTATGTACAGATATAGAAAGATCTTTAGGATATATTGCTAAGTGTAAAAAGCAATGTACAGATGGTAATAGTGCAAATTATGCTACCTTTTATGCCATAAAAATGAGGAAAATAACAATCAGTATTCTTGCTTGTATAGACAAATTCTGGAAGGATTCATAAGAAACTAAGAACAATCATTATCTATTGGGGGAGCAGATAAGGTTTAGGAGGGAATTTATTCATATATAGTTTTTTATACTTTACGGTTTTAAACCATGTCAATATATTATCTATTGTCAAAAAATTACCTTTTTGGTGCTGAAGGGGTACTTGAAGAAATCATAGCTGAGAAGTTCCCTGAACTGGGGAAGGAAAAAGGCATTGAAATCCAAGAGGCACAGAGAACTCCCTTCAGACGTAACTTGAATCGATCTTCTGCACGACATATCATAGTGAAACTGGCAAAATACAAGGATAAAGAGAAAATTCTGAAAGCAGCAAGGGGTAAACGTGCCCTCACATATAAAGGGAGACCTATAAGACTCGTGACTGATCTCTCTTTTGAAACTTGGAGGGCCAGAAAGAAGTGGCACGAGATTTTCAGGGTGCTAGGCAGAAAAAATATGCAGCCAAGAATCCTGTATCCAGCAAGTCTGTCATTTAGAATAGAAGGAGAGATAAAGGTCTTCCCAAACAAACAAAAACTGAAGGAATTTGTCACCACTAAACCAGCCCTACAAGAGATCCTAAGGGGGACCCTGTGAGACAAAGTCCCAGAGACATCACTATAAGCATAAAACATACAGACATCACAATGACTCTAAACCCATATCTTTCTATAATAACACTGAATGTAAATGGATTAAATGCGCCAACCAAAAGACATAGGGTATCAGAATGGATAAAAAAACAAGACCCATCTATTTGCTGTCTACAAGAGACTCATTTTAGACCTGAGGACACCTTTAGATTGAGAGTGAGGGGATGGAGAACTATTTATCATGCTACTGGAAGCCAAACGAAAGCTGGAGTAGCCATACTTATATCAGACAAACTAGACTTTAAATTAAAGGCTGTAACAAGAGATGAAGAAGGACATTATATAATAGTTACAGGGTCTATCCATCAGGAAGAGCTAACAATTATAAATATCTATGCGCCGAATACCGGAGCCCCCGAATATATAAAACAATTACTCATAAACATAAGCAACCTTATCGATAAGAATGTGGTCATTGCAGGGGACTTTAACACCCCACTTACAGAAATGGCTAGATCATCTGGACACACGGTCAATAAAGAAACAAGGACCCTGAATGAGACATTGGATCAGATGGACTTGACAGATATATTTAGAACTCTACATCCCAAAGCAACAGAATATACTTTCTTCTCGAGTGCACATGGGACATTCTCCAAGATAGATCATATACTGGGTCACACAACAGCCCTTCATAAGTTTACAAGAATTGAAATTATACCATGCATACTTTCAGACCACAATGCTATGAAGCTTGAAATCAACCACAGGAAAAAGTCTCGAAAACCTCCAAAAGCATGGAGGTTAAAGAACACCCTACTAACGAATGAGTGGGTCAACCAGGCAATTAGAGAAGAAATTAAAAGATATATGGAAACAAACGAAAATGAAAATACAACAATCCAAACGCTTTGGGACGCAGCGAAGGCAGTCCTGAGAGGAAAATACATTGCAATCCAGGCCTATCTCAAGAAACAAGAAAAATCCCAAATACAAAATCTAACAGCACACCTAAAGGAACTAGAAGCAGAACAGCAAAGGCAGCCTAAACCCAGCAGCAGAAGAGAAATAATAAAGATCAGAGCAGAAATAAACAATATAGAATCTAAAAAACCTGTAGAGCAGATCAACGAAACCAAGAGTTGGTTTTTTGAAAAAGTAAACAAAATTGAAAAACCTCTAGCCAGGCTTCTCAAAAAGAAAAGGGAGATGACCCAAATAGATAAAATCATGAATGAAAATGGAATTATTACAACCAATCCCTCAGAGATACAAACAATTATCAGGGAATACTATGAAAAATTATATGCCAACAAATTGGACAACCTGGAAGAAAGGGACAAATTCCTGAACACCCACACTCTTCCAAAACTCAATCAGGAGGAAATAGAAAGCTTGAACAGACCCATAACCAGTGAAGAAATTGACTCGGTTATCAAAAATCTCCCAACAAATAAGAGTCCAGGACCAGATGGCTTCCCAGGGGAGTTCTACCAGACGTTTAAAGCAGAGATAATACCTATCCTTCTCAAGCTCTTCCAAGAAACAGAAAGGGAAGGAAAACTTCCAGACTCATTCTATGAAGCCAGTATTAGTTTGATTCCTAAACCAGACAGAGACCCAGTAAAAAAAGAGAACTACAGGCCAATATCCCTGATGAATATGGATGCAAAAATTCTCAATAAGATACTAGCAAATCGAATTCAACGGCATATAAAAAGAATTATTCACCATGATCAAGTGGGATTCATTCCTGGGATGCAGGGCTGGTTCCACATTCGCAAATCAATCAACGTGATACATCACATTAACAAAAAAAAAGAGAAGAACCACATGATCCTGTCAATCGATGCAGAAAAGGCCTTCGACAAAATCCAGCACCCTTTCTTACTAAAAACCCTTGAGAAAGTCGGGATAGAAGGAACATACTTAAAGATCATAAAAGCCATTTATGAAAAGCCCACAGCTAACATCATCCTCAACGGGGAAAAACTGAGAGCTTTTTCCCTGAGATCAGGAACACGACAAGGATGCCCACTATCACCGCTGCTGTTTAACATAGTACTGGAAGTTCTAGCATCAGCAATCAGACAACAAAAGGAAATCAAAGGCATCCAAATTGGCAAAGATGAAATCAAGCTTTCGCTTTTTGCAGATGACGTGATATTATACATGGAAAATCCGATAGACTCCACCAAAAGTCTGCTAGAACTGATACAGGAATTCAGCAAAGTTGCAGGATACAAAATCAATGTACAGAAATCAGTTACATTCTTATACACTAACAATGAAGCAACAGAAAGACAAATAAAGAAACTGATCCCATTCAAAATTGCACCATGAAGCATAAAATACCTAGGATTAAATCTAACCAAAGATGTAAAGGATCTGTATGCTGAAAACTATAGAAAGCTTATGAAGGTAATTGAAGAAGATTTAAAGAAATGGAAAGGCATTCCCTGCTCATGGATTGGAAAAATAAATATTGTCAAAATGTCAATACTACCCAAAGCTATCTACACATTCAATGCAATCCCAATCAAAATTGCACCAGCATTCTTCTCGAAACTAGAACAAGCAATCCTAAAATTCATATGGAACCACAAAAGGCCCCGAATAGCCAAAGGAATTTTGTAGAAGAAGACCAAAGCAGGAGGCATCACAATCCCAGACTTTAGCCTCTACTACAAAGCTGTCATCATCAAGACAGCATGGTATTGGCACAAAAACAGACACATAGACCAATGGAATAGAACAGAAACCCCAGAACTAGACCCACAAACGTATGGCCAACTCATCTTTGACAAAGCAGGAAAGAACATCCAATGGAAAAAAGACAGCCTCTTTAACAAATGGTGCTGGGAGAACTGGACAGCAACATGCAGAAGGTTGAAACTAGACCACTTTCTCACACCATTCACAAAAATAAACTCAAAATGGATAAAGGACCTAAATGTGAGACAGCAAACCATCAAAACCTTAGAGGAGAAAGCAGGAAAAGACCTCTCTGACCTCAGCCGTAGCAATCTCTTACTCGACACATCCCCAAAGGCAAGGGAATTAAAAGCAAAAACGAACTACTGGGACCTCATGAAGATAAAAGGCTTCTGCACAGCAAAGGAAACAACCAACAAAACTAAAAGGCAACCAACGGAATGGGAAAAGATATTCGCAAATGACATATCGGACAAAGGGCTAGTCTCCAAAATCTATAAAGAGCTCACCAAACTCCACACCCGAAAAACAACCCAGTGAAGAAATGGGCAGAAAACATGAATAGACACTTCTCTAAAGAAGACATCCGGATGGCCAACAGGCACATGAAAAGATGTTCAGCGTCGCTCCTTATCAGGGAAATACAAATCAAAACCACACTCAGGTATCACCTCACGCCAGTCAGAGTGGCCAAAATGAACAAATCAGGAGACTATAGATGCTGGAGAGGATGTGGAGAAACGGGAACCCTCTTGCACTGTTGGTGGGAATGCAAATTGGTGCAGCCGCTCTGGAAAGCAGTGTGGAGGTTCCTCAGAAAATTAAAAATGGACCTACCCTATGACCCAGCAATAGCACTGCTAGGAATTTATCCAAGGGATACAGGAGCACTGATGCATAGGGCCACTTGTACCCCAATGTTCATAGCAGCACTCTCAACAATAGCCAAATTATGGAAAGAGCCTAAATGTCCATCAACTGATGAATGGATCAAGAAATGGTGGTTTATATACACAATGGAGTACTACGTGGCAATGAGAAAAAATGAAATATGGCCTTTTGTGGCAACGTGGATGGAACTGGAGCGTGTGATGCTAAGTGAAATAAGCCATACAGAGAAAGACAGATACCATATGGTTTCACTCTTATGTGGATCCTGAGAAACTGAACAGGAACCCATGGGGGAGGGGAAGGAAAAAAAAAAAGAGGTTAGAGTGGGAGAGAGCCAAAGCATAAGAGACTCTTAAAAACTGAGAACAAACTGAGGGTTGATGGGGGGTGGGAGGGAGGAGAGGGTGGGTGATGGGTATTGAGGAGGGCACCTTTTGGGATGAGCACTGGGTGTTGTATGGAAACCAATTTGTCAATAAATTTCATATATTAAAAAAAAAGGATATTATGCTAAATGAAGTAAACCAATGACAAAAAGAAAAAAAAATAAAAAATAAATAAATAAATAAAAATAAAAAAAAATAAAAATAAATTACCTTTTTGAAAGCTATGGTTGTGGAGACAGGAAAGAATTATCTTCTGCTTGATATAGTTTCACTTCATTATTACTTTTTGATCCCTTAGGTTTTCTAAATTAAGAGCACAGGATATAAATCTAACAGTAGAAAAATGCCGACTTTTGTTAATTCCAATATGTTTATATGGTTCTGTCTTCCAACTTAGGTGGTGGAAGAAAATGGCATTCGCAAAATTATCATTGTGCCTCAGACAATTGACTATCACACAACCATGCCTGCTCCTATACAACAAGTACCACACTTCATTACACCATCCTCTCCTATATATCCACAAGGTGCTCAACTTATGCATCCCCCAGCTCAAGGGGAGTTTCCACCACCTTACATCCAAGAGCCTATGCCACAGCAGCTGCCACCACCACCGCTGCCACCACCACCGCTACCACCACCAGCAACACTTATATACCACGAGCAACAAGGTAGTATATAATTTTCTTAAACAGGAAATATTTTGAGTTTGTTAAAATTAACAGCTTTGGGAAAGTTTTGGGAATGATTGCATTTATGCATGTATATTAGATTAATAAAAATAAGTACTGGTTTCTATCTTAGATAAAATGCTGATAAACATAATTTTCTATAAATTTTTTGTACTTTGATATAACACGTGATTTATGATATTTATTTTTACTAATTGGGTCAATATAATCATACCAGAAATTTATAAAAGAATGTTTTGATTATTAATTTCATGCAGTGGGAATATAAAAGACACTGAAGGGTCAACATTACAATCATCTTAGAACCTTAAAATTTGGAAGTGGAGACATTCCCTGGGAAAACACTATCTGTATTTGCTCATGTTTTTTTTTTTTTTTAATTTTTTTTCAACGTTTTTTATTTTATTTTTGGGACAGAGAGAGACAGAGCATGAACAGGGGAGGGGCAGAGAGAGAGGGAGACACAGAATCGGAAACAGGCTCCAGGCTCTGAGCCATCAGCCCAGAGCCCGACGCGGGGCTCAAACTCCCGGACCGCGAGATCGTGACCTGGCTGAAGTCGGACGCTTAACCGACTGCGCCACCCAGGCGCCCCAGCTCATGTTTTTCTTTCTATACATATCAAAACATTATAGAAACACACACACACACATACCTAATATCTGTATTACAGGAAAATAGGGAAAATTTGAAAAGCTAAACATAGCTTATCAGTGTTTTTTTGCTGGTTTGAGTAATATATTAAAAAGACCCTGAGATAGGTAATTATTATAATTATTAAACAGTAGTCCATTGTCTCTTTTAGAAACTTATTCCCATGGAAGAGCAAATTATAACCAGTTTGATGAAAGGGCTGCTAAAATGGAAGAACATATGAAGAAAAATCTGGGAGAATGTAAAGGTGGCGTACACAATAGCTATATGGTTAACAACACCTCTTTGCTTGTGAACAAAACCAATGATTTCTCTAGTATTCCTCCTACTCCAAGCACTTACACTGTGGACTATGCTCCAAGTACCTACACTGTTGACAATACCTTAAGCACCTACACTGTGGAAAATACTACACAAACCTACACTGTTGATAATACATCAAGTGCCTACACTGTAGACAACACTTCAAGCACTTTCACTGTGGACAATGGCCCAAGTATGTACACTGTAAACAATGCTCAGAACATTTACACTGCTGACAATACTCTCAGTACTTACAATGTTGACAACCCTCAAAGCACTAACATTGCTGATAATACTCCTAGCAATTCTTCCACTGACCATGTGCCTAGTACTCCCACTACAGACAGTGCTCTTCCTTCCACAATTGATAGTGTTCCAAACCCTTCCAGCACTAATTATGTCCCCACGCCTTCCACTTCTTTTTTTTTTAATTTTTTTTTTTATGAAATTTATTGACAAATTGGTTTCCATACAACACCCAGTGCTCATCCCAAAAGGTGCCCTCCTCAATACCCATCACCCACCCTCTCCTCCCTCCCACCCCCCATCAACCCTCAGTTTGTTCTCAGTTTTTAACAGTCTCTTATGCTTTGGCTCTCTCCCATTCTAACCTCTTTTTTTTTTTTCCTTCCCCTTCCCCATGGGTTCCTGTTCAGTTTCTCAGGATCCACATAAGAGTGAAACCATATGGTATCTGTCTTTCTCTGTATGGCTTATTTCACTTAGCATCACACTCTCCAGTTCCATCCACGTTGCTACAAAAGGCCATATTTCATTTTTTCTCATTGCCACGTAATATTCCATTGTGTATATAAACCACCATTTCTTGATCCATTCATCAGTTGATGGACATTTAGGCTCTTTCCATAATTTGGCTATTGTTGAGAGTGCTGCTATGAACACTGGGGTACAAGTGGCCCTATGCATCCGTGCTCCTGTATCCCTTGGATAAATTCCTAGCAGTGCTATTGCTGGGTCATAGGGTAGGTCCATTTTTAATTTTCTGAGGAACCTCCACACTGCTTTCCAGAGCGGCTGCACCAATTTGCATTCCCACCAACAGTGCAAGAGGGTTCCCGTTTCTCCACATCCTCTCCAGCATCTATAGTCTCCTGATTTGTTCATTTTGGCCACTCTGACTGGCCCACGCCTTCCACTTCTGACAGCACTCCCAAACCATCACCTATTGACAGCACTCCAAGCCCTTCCATTTCTGGCCATGCTTCTAACACTCCCATCTCTGAAAGTGCTCCCAGCACTCCCATCTCTAAAAGTGTTCCCAGCACTCCCATCTCTGAAAGTGCTCCCAGCACTTTGGCCATTGACAGTGATCTCACTGCTTCCAGTGCTGCCAGCAATTCCAACACTGTCAGTGCTCATGTTGAGACTAGCCATGGAAAGAAATGGAGTGCTACAAGAAGTAGAGACATCAAGCAGAAACCAGGTGGAAAACAAAACAAAGCATCATCAAATGCTACAGAAAAAGGCAAGGTCAAGAGTTTGGTTTTGTTGCCAATGAATAAACATCCTAATGTTTAGGAATCTCAACACATCTTAAATATTTAGGTGCCATTCTCTATTTTCATTTCCTCTTGTCTTCTTTGTATCCCTAAATCTAAATTCTTAATGAAACCACAGTTGAGATTCCTTTTTAAATCATGGAGAAATGACTATCCTCATGCAAAATGTGTCATGTATCTTATATGCACACCACATAATTTTTTTCTAGTTTCCTTCCAGTGAAACATTGCAGATTATTTTATAGTTGTAATTCACATTATTTCATTTAAATTGGAAACTCTGTCTTTTGTTGGAGTTTGTTTAATAATATACACTTGAAATAACCCAGAAAACCACGAGAGGATTAGCAGAACGGAGTCGCTGGAGCCAAGCGCAGACGAGAGGCCCACGGAAGAGGGTAGGAAGGGCGGCGAGGCGGTGCGCGCTCCACGGACTGGCAAGAGGGAGCCGGGGCAGAGGGGCGGCTCACCGGCCAAGCAGAGCCCCTGAGTCTGGCTTGCAAAAGCGGAGGGTCCTGACGGACTGTGTTCTGACAGCAAGCGCGACTTAGCGTCTGGGAGGTCATAAGTTAACAGCTCTGCTCGGAAAGTGGGAAGGCTGGAGGACAAAGGGAGGGAGAGCTGCTGAGCCCCCGGACGACAGAGCTCAGTTTGGTGGGGAACAAAGGCGCTCGCCAGCGCCATCTCCCCCGCCCATCCCCCAACCCAAATCCCAAAGAGAACCAGTTCCTGCCAGGGAACTTGCTCCCTCCACGCAAACACCCAACTCTGCGCTTCTGCGGAGCCAAACCTCTGGCAGCGGATCTGACTCCCTCCCGCTGCCACAGGGCCCCTCCTGAAGTGGATCACCTAAGGAGAAGCGAGCTAAGCCTGCCCCTCCTGCCCCCATGCACCTTGCCTACCCACCCCAGCTAATAGGCCAGATCCCCAGCATCACAAGCCTGGCAGTGTGCAAGTAGCCCAGACGGGCCACACCACCCCATAGTGAATCCCGCCCCTAGGAGAGGGGAAGAGAAGGCACACACCAGTCTGACTGTGGCCCCAGCGGTGGGCTGGGGGCAGACATCAGGTCTGACTGCGGCTCCGCCCACCAACTACAGTTATACACCACAGCACAGGAGAAGTGCCCTGCAGGTCCTCACCACGCCAGGGACTATCCAAAATGACCAAGCGGAAGAATTCCCCTTAGAAGAATCCCCAGGAAATAACAACAGCTAATGAGCTGATCAAAAAGGATGTAAATAATATAACAGAAAGTGAATTTAGAATAATAGTCATAAAATTAATTGCTGGGCTTGAAAACAGTATAGAGGACAGCAGAGAATCTCTTGCTACAGAGATCAAGGGACTAAGGAACAGGCACGAGGAGCTGAAAAATGCTTTAAACGAAATGCAAAACAAAATGGAGACCACGACGGCTCGGATTGAAGAGGGAGAGGAGAGAATAGGTGAACTGGAAGATAAAGTTATGGAAAAAGAGGAAGCTGAGAAAAAGAGAGATAAAAAAATCCAGGAGTATGAGGGGAAAATTAGAGAACTAAGTGATACACTAAAAAGAAATAATATATTGGGGCGCCTGGGTGGCGCAGTCGGTTAAGCGTCCGACTTCAGCCAGGTCACGATCTCGCGGTCCGGGAGTTCGAGCCCTGCGTCGGGCTCTGGGCTGATGGCTCAGAGCCTGGAGCCTGTTTCCGATTCTGTGTCTCCCTCTCTCTCTGCCCCTCCCCCGTTCATGCTCTGTCTCTCTCTGTCCCAAAAATAAATAAACGTTGAAAAAAAAAAAAAAGAAAAAAAAAAAGAAATAATATATGCATAATTGGTATCCCAGAGGACGAAGAGAGAGGGAAAGGTGCTGAAGGGGTACTTGAAGAAATCATAGCTGAGAACTACCTGAACTGGGGGAGGAAAAAGGCATTGAAATCCAAGAGGCACAGAGAACTCCCTTCAGACGTAACTTGAATCGATCTTCTGCATGACATATCATAGTGAAACTGGCAAAATACAAGGATAAAGAGAAAATTCTGAAGGCAGCAAGGGGTAAACGTGCCCTCACATATAAAGGGAGACCTATAAGACTCGTGACTGATCTCTCTTTTGAAACTTGGAGGGCCAGAAAGAAGTGGCACGAGATTTTCAGGGTGCTAGACAGAAAAAATATGCAGCCGAGAATCCTTTATCCAGCAAGTCTGTCATTTAGAATAGAAGGAGAGATAAAGGTCTTCCCAAACAAACAAAAACTGAAGGAATTTGTCACCACTAAACCAGCCCTACAAGAGATCCTAAGGGGGACCCTGTGAGACAAAGTACCAGGGACATCACTATAAGCATAAAACATACAGACATCACAATGACTCTAAACCCGTATCTTTCTATAATAACACTGAATGTAAATGGATTAAATGTGCCAACCAAAAGACATAGGGTATCAGAATGGATAAAAAAACAGGACCCATCTATTTGCTGTCTACAAGAGACTCATTTTAGACCTGAGGACACCTTTAGATTGAGAGTGAGGGGATGGAGAACTATTTATCATGCTACTGGAAGCCAAACGAAAGCTGGAGTAGCCATACTTATATCAGACAAACTAGACTTTAAATTAAAGGCTGTAACAAGACATGAAGAAGGGCATTATATAATAGTTACAGGGTCTATCCACCAGGAAGAGCTAACAATTATAAATGTCTATGCGCCGAATACCGGAGCCCCCGAATATATAAAACAATTACTCA
Organism: Prionailurus bengalensis; assembly: GCF_016509475.1. Taxonomy (NCBI): domain Eukaryota; kingdom Metazoa; phylum Chordata; class Mammalia; order Carnivora; family Felidae; genus Prionailurus; species Prionailurus bengalensis. The sequence continues at coordinate 64,288,565 of NC_057361.1, read as the reverse complement.
TAAACATAAGCAACCTTATCGATAAGAATGTGGTCATTGCAGGGGACTTTAACACCCCACTTACAGAAATGGCTAGATCATCTGGACACACGGTCAATAAAGAAACAAGGACCCTGAATGAGACATTGGATCAGATGGACTTGACAGATATATTTAGAACTCTGCATCCCAAAACAACAGGATATACTTTCTTCTCGAGAGCACATGGGACATTCTCCAAGATAGATCATATACTGGGTCACACAACAGCCCTTCATAAGTTTACAAGAATTGAAATTATACCATGCATACTTTCAGACCACAATGCTATGAAGCTTGAAATCAACCACAGGAAAAAGTCTGGAAAACCTCCAAAAGCATGGAGCTTAAAGAACACCCTATTAACGAATGAGTGGGTCAACCAGGCAATTAGAGAAGAAATTAAAAAATATATGGAAACAAACGAAAATGAAAATACAACAATCCAAACGCTTTGGGACGCAGCGAAGGCAGTCCTGAGAGGAAAATACATTGCAATCCAGGCCTATCTCAAGAAACAAGAAAAATCCCAAATACAAAATCTAACAGCACACCTAAAGGAACTAGAAGCAGAACAGCAAAGGCAGCCTAAACCCAGCAGCAGAAGAGAAATAATAAAGATCAGAGCAGAAATAAACAATATAGAATCTAAAAAAACTGTAGAGCAGATCAACGAAACCAAGAGTTGGTTTTTTGAAAAAGTAAACAAAATTGAAAAACCTCTAGCCAGGCTTCTCAAAAAGAAAAGGGAGATGACCCAAATAGATAAAATCATGAATGAAAATGGAATTATTACAACCAATCCCTCAGAGATACAAACAATTATCAGGGAATACTATGAAAAATTATATGCCAACAAATTGGACAACCTGGAAGAAATGGACAAATTCCTGAACACCCACACTCTTCCAAAACTCAATCAGGAGGAAATAGAAAGCCTGAACAGACCCATAACCAGCGAAGAAATTGAATCGGTTATCAAAAATCTCCCAACAAATAAGAGTCCAGGACCAGATGACTTCCCAGGGGAGTTCTACCAGACGTTTAAAGGAGAGATAATACCTATCCTTCTCAAGCTATTCCAAGAAATAGAAAGGGAAGGAAAACTTCCAGACTCATTCTATGAAGCCAGTATTACTTTGATTCCTAAACCAGACAGAGACCCAGTCAAAAAAGAGAACTACAGGCCAATATCCCTGATGAATATGGATGCAAAAATTCTCAATAAGATACTAGCAAATCGAATTCAACGGCATATAAAAAGAATTATTCACCATGATCAAGTGGGATTCATTCCTGGGATGCAGGGCTGGTTCCACATTCGCAAATCAATCAACGTGATACATCACATTAACAAAAAAAAAGAGAAGAACCACATGATCCTGTCAATCGATGCAGAAAAGGCCTTTGACAAAATCCAGCACCCTTTCTTAATAAAAACCCTTGAGAAAGTCGGGATAGAAGGAACATACTTAAAGATCATAAAAGCCATTTATGAAAAGCCCACAGCTAACATCATCCTCAACGGGGGAAAACTGAGAGCTTTTTCCCTGAGACCAGGAACACGACAGAGATGTCCACTCTCACCGCTGTTGTTTAACATAGTGCTGGAAGTTCTAGCATCAGCAATCAGACAACAAAAGGAAATCAAAGGCATCCAAATTGGCAAAGATGAAATCAAGCTTTCGCTTTTTGCAGATGACATGATATTATACATGGAAAATCCGATAGACTCCACCAAAAGTCTGCTAGAACTGATACAGGAATTCAGCAAAGTTGCAGGATACAAAATCAATGTACAGAAATCAGTTGCATTCTTATACACTAACAATGAAGCAACAGAAAGACAAATAAAAAAACTGATCCCATTCACAATTGCACCATGAAGCATAAAATACCTAGGAATAAATCTAACCAAAGATGTAAAGGATCTGTATGCTGAAAACTATAGAAAGCTTATGAAGGTAATTGAAGAAGATTTAAAGAAATGGAAAGGCATTCCCTGCTCATGGATTGGAAGAATAAATATTGTCAAAATGTCAATACTACCCAAAGCTATCTACACATTCAATGCAATCCCAATCAAAATTGCACCAGCATTCTTCTCGAAACTAGAACAAGCCATCCTAAAATTCATATGGAACCACAAAAGGCCCCGAATAGCCAAAGGAATTTTGAAGAAGAAGACCAAAGCAGGAGGCATCACAATCCCAGACTTTAGCCTCTACTACAAAGCTGTCATCATCAAGACAGCATGGTATTGGCACCAAAACAGACACATAGACCAATGGAATAGAATAGAAACCCCAGAACTAGACCCACAAACGTATGGCCAACTCATCTTTGACAAAGCAGGAAAGAACATCCAATGGAAAAAAGACAGTCTCTTTAACAAATGGTGCTGGGAGAACTGGACAGCAACATGCAGAAGGTTGAAACTAGACCACTTTCTCACACCATTCACAAAAATAAACTCAAAATGGATAAAGGACCTGAATGTGAGACAGCAAACCATCAAAACCTTAGAGGAGAAAGCAGGAAAAGACCTCTCTGACCTCAGCCGTAGCAATCTCTTACTCGACACATCCCCAAAGGCAAGGGAATTAAAAGCAAAAACGAACTACTGGGACCTCATGAAGATAAAAGGCTTCTGCACAGCAGAGGAAACAACCAACAAAACTAAAAGGCAACCAACGGAATGGGAAAAGATATTTGCAAATGACATATCGGACAAAGGGCTAGTCTCCAAAATCTATAAAGAGCTCGCCAAACTCCACACCCGGAAAACAAATAACCCAGTGAAGAAATGGGCAGAAAACATGAATAGACACTTCTCTAAAGAAGACATCCGGATGGCCAACAGGCACATGAAAAGATGTTCAGCGTCGCTCCTTATCAGGGAAATACAAATCAAAACCACACTCAGGTATCACCTCGCGCCAGTCAGAGTGGCCAAAATGAACAAATCAGGAGACTATAGATGCTGGAGAGGATGTGGAGAAACGGGAACCCTCTTGCACTGTTGGTGGGAATGCAAACTGGTGCAGCCGCTCTGGAAAGCAGTGTGGAGGTTCCTCAGAAAATTAAAAATAGACCTACCCTATGACCCAGCAATAGCACTGCTAGGAATTTATCCAAGGGATACAGGAGTACTGATGCATAGGGCCACTTGTACCCCAATGTTCATAGCAGCACTCTCAACAATAGCCAAATTATGGAAAGAGCCTAAATGTCCATCAACTGATGAATGGATAAAGAAATGGTGGTTTATATACACAATGGAGTACTACGTGGCAATGAGAAAAAATGAAATATGGCCTTTTGTAGCAACGTGGATGGAACTGGAGCGTGTGATGCTAAGTGAAATAAGCCATACAGAGAAAGACAGATACCATATGGTTTCACTCATATGTGGATCCTGAGAAACTGAACAGGAACCCATGGCGGAGGGGAAGGAAAAAAAAGAAAAAAAAGAGGTTAGAGTGGGAGAGAGCCAAAGCATAAGAGACTGTTAAAAACTGAGAACAAACTGAGGGTTGATGGGGGGTGGGAGGGAGGAGAGGGTGGGTGATGGGTATTGAGGAGGGCACCTTGTGGGATGAGCACTGGGTGTTGTATGGAAACCAATTTGACAATAAATTTCATATATAAAAAAATAAATAATAAAAAATTAAAAAAAATTAAAAACATAAAAAAATATATATACACTTTACACTGCTCTCTTCTTTTAAAACTTTAATGTAAATTGCTACTAGGTGTTTAGTAGTTCCCCTGGTGATGATGTATTTGTAGTTGGATGATAGATATCTAACTTCTTTCTCTTGTTTTTGCCAATGTAATATTTTATTTTGGGGTTTTTTCTTTTAGAATGCATAACAGAAGGTGGAAAGTCATGCTGTTTCAGCATTGAGAAACCTATAGTAAGTAACTAAACTGAAAATTTAAGCATTCCTTTTAATTTACCTTTTCACTCTAAAATGTGCAAGTTCACTGATATTTTTCTCTAGTAAAGTGTTAATTTGAAGCCTTGACCTCGTTAAAATTTCATAATCTCCTTTAGCTATACATAAAGATTCAGAATGGCCTTATTAAAGATAATATTAATGGCATTGTTTAATCACAGTATTTAAGCACCTAATATGAGGAGAACAATATTCTTAGCATCAAAAAGATGTAAGGAAAGATTATATCATAAGTTACAGGTTATATTTTTTAAATGTCCCACTTGAATTTTTGTTATTTATTTTAGGTTTCTGATATTCAAACAAGATCTGCTGTTATTTCATGGAAACTACATGGTTCTAAGAAGTGTAATCACACCAAATCTCCTGTGACATTTGAACTGGCAATATCTAACAGTGGTAAAAATGGAAACTATAAAAATCTATATATGTAAGTCTCTTTCTTTTTAATCATCTCTCATTTCTCATAATTAAATTCAAATAGTCTATGTAAATGTATAGACCTCAGTTTATACCTAGACTGAGTTCTAAAGATTTTATCTGAAAATTTTCCCAAGCTTTAAAAGCAATTTTCTACTAAAATAGTTTTACACGTGGTGGGAGGTTGCCAGGTCAAAATCCATGAAATTCAATGAATTGTAAGCATGTTAGTGCTGAGAAGGACCTTAAATATCAACTGGTCAATTCTCTTCAGTTTACAACTTTCCTATTTAACAAGTTTATAGTCCAGGAAGAAAATGTTCCCTCCAATTCTCCCTTCTGTTTTTTCACTTAGGTCATTTTAGGAAAAAAAAAGTCACTTTATGGTTGGCCTTTGGCGACACAAATGAGGTATTTGCACTGCAATGGGATTTATGACTTAGGCTTTTTTCAAATATTCATTACAGAAGCTAGTTATAAGGTGGAGCTATGACAGTAGCAGTATGAGCTTAGGAATGTGCCTAGAAGATAGAACCAGGACTAGGGAGGATAGAGTGGAGGACACAGCAAAATTATACCCAACCACTCTTAACAGCTTCTCAACTGAATCAGGACATGCAGTCTGAAAAAGAACAAACTGAGAGACACAGTAGAAAGGAAATCACAAGTGAGGAAGAAGGAGAAATTATCTCGCCCACCAAACAATTATGCAAGATATGTCAGAGATCTGGAGCTGTCTGTACAGCACTTTAAAAATCATAACACATCTTAAACTTAATTTGCTAAAATTTGTCATCTTTACACAGAGACTCAAAGTGAAAATTTAAGTGTAATTAGTTATAATGAAAAGTTTTACTTCCTTTATAATTAGCAGGTGGAAATTTTAAATTTAAGAACTATAATACACAGTCTTCTACATTGGGTAGAGGGATGGGAAGATGTAAAATGTGATTAAAAGCTATTTATGAAATTAAGTTTTGCATAAGGTTACATGGTGGTCTTTTTCGGTGTTATGTATTTCATAAAAGTCTGTTTTTTATAAAAATACTCTAATCGCCCTACAACCTTGAGTGGCCTTTGCTTAGAAGTATAAGTCTTTGCTTAAAAATAATAATCTTTTAGCACTTTTTGGAGGCTACTTCTGGGGTTAGAGCCTGAAGGAACTCTTTGAGTTGGTAGAGTACACCTACGTACTTATGACTGTTTCAGAAAGACATGGGTGTGAAAGCACAGCCACTTTATCCACTATAGCAAACAGATGCCCTCCCCAGAAAGATTTCCCTGTGTAACTGAATGAATAAATTGCACAATGCACAGTGTCCTTGAGGCTTTTCATATCAGCACTATTTAAAATAAGCTAATTAAAGATAAATCCGTATTATTACAGTGTGAAGAAGTTGTAGTGGTAAAATTATAAAATTTCATTTCTTAAAGCCATATTAATTTAGCATGCAAATGAAAAATTTGAAGTATTAGTATCACTTTTTTGCATTCATATAAAATGGGCTAAATTTATCTAAACTTCAAGAAAAATTGTGCTTCTTTGTTTATCACTTGAATATATAAGATTACGACTTAATCAGCTATTAAATATGTGTGAGATCATTTATAAACAAAGATTATGTTCACAGTGGTGATGGAGTTACATTTACTCTACTTGATCTACAACCATCCATGGCCTATTTTGTAAGGTAAGAACTCCATCCTACACAATCTCCACCCACCCTGTAGCCAGGAAGACTCCCCAGTCTGTATCAATTTACTACTTATGATTTCTGCAGTCAGGCTTGCTACTGCCAGGAGCATGGCCTTTCCTTCAAGCTTCAGAACAGCCCCCCAAAAATCCAACATTAGTTTACTTTTTGTCACTTAGAACTGGTGAGAGGGCGATTTGGGAACCATTATCTGTAACAATCCAAGTTTGCTCTATTCGAAAATGTTTTATCTCCTAAGGTATATATGGAAACTGAAGTACCCAATTTAGTACATGTTAGGATAAATATCTGAAAGCTTACAACAACTATCATTACATTTTTAGAATCACAACCATAAGAGGCTCAGCACACAGAACTGTGTCTGAACTGGTTAGCTTCACAACTCCAGGTTGTGAACCAGACCCTCCACCTGCACCCAAACTAATTAACCGATCCAAGAGCAGCCTGAATTTACAGTGGAAAGTAAGTATTCTACCGCCAAAGTCTCCTCCACTTTTTATTTAAAAACATTCTTTCTACTTTGTCCTGAATTTTAAATATGAAATTATGCATGCCCCACCTGATCTATTTCCCTAGCACTTTCCCTTTTCCATAATCATCTTTCTCTCCAATCTATATCAAGCATCAAGTAAATTGAGAAATGTCAACCGGAATTTCAATTAGTAAAAGTTGAAGTGTCAATTTCTACAACTAAATTTATTTATAAGTACTGCATGCTAACCAATTGCGCCAATGGAGCTCCACTACAACCTAAACTTACTTATAATTGTAGTTACCAATAAATCTACCTCTTAACTTATTTAAATACTAACTTCCTTTGTCACATAAAACTTGGAAAACACAAGACCTAGAATTTGAGCATGCCTTATAGACTGTAAAAAAAAGTGCATTTTAACTTTAAAATCAGGATTGTTTTAAAAACAAAATGTAAGCAAGTTTAATTTTACAGTAATTTCAGTCGCTTAATTATATAGTGTGTGTATGTGTATATATATATATATATATATATATATATCTACTGTGTAAAAACATCCCATCATAATTTTATCTTTTTGATATATTTAGGGTTCCAATGATAATGGTTCCAAAATAAATGGCTTCCTTTTGGAATGGGATGAGGTAAACTGTTTTATTTTGGAAAAGCACTTCTTTATAAATGGTTATTAATGTTATGGTAAATTTTTATATTTGCAACATTTTATAATATTCTAATATTTTGTGTCTATGATTAAGGGCAAAGGTGAAGACTTCAAAAGTTGCTATATGGGTAGCATGAAACAGTACAAAATCCTTAAACTAAATGCTTCTACAAAATATTCATTCAGAATAGCTGCCAAAAATAACTTTGGCTTGAGGTACGTTGAATTATTGCAATATTTAAAAGTCTGCACTTCAATAAGAACCTGAAAATAATTTTTCCACATTAATTTATTTTTCAGTGATTTCAGTGAAATAGCAGTTTTCCATACATCAGGAACTATGCCTCCAACACCTTTACCTCCTAAGCTAAAAGAAGCAGGAATCTGTTATTTGTCACTAGAATGGTGTGCTCCAACTAACACAAACCCAAATGACAGTCTTACTTATGTACTAGAAATGGAGGAAGAAGGATCTGTAAGTTTTCTTTCCACATGTTTTAATCTTCAACTTCGGTTTTAGGTACAATTTATATGCATTTTATACTAAAAAACCTTAGATTTAAGCTAATTTATTTTTTTAAGTCTTTATTTAAACTCCAGTTAGTTAACATACAGTGAAATATTAGTTTCAGGTATACAATTTAGTGACTCAACACTTACATACAACTCCCAGTACTCATCACAATAAGTGCATTCCTTAATCCTTATCACCTATTTAAACCATCCTCCTACCCACCTCTCCTCTGGCAATCATCAGTTTGTTCTTTGTAATTAAGAGTCTGTTTCTTGCTTTGTCTCTCTCTGTCTCTTATTTTTTCCCTTGGTTTGTTTTGTTTCTTAATATCACATATGAGTGAATCATATGGTATTTGTCTTTCTCTGAGTTATTTTGCTTAGCACTATACTCTGTAGTTCCATCCATGTCTACTAACAATCAGTTTATTCTCTATAGTTAAGAGTTTGTTTCTTGGTTTTCCTCTCCTTTTTTCTCCTATGACTAAGTTAATTTCTACTCAATCAAACTGTATGATTCCTGAGTCTCTGTGTTCTGGATGGGACCAATGCAGAGCCAAGGTTAGGCAAACCAGCGCAGGGAGATTTTCCCTGAAAATTAGCTAAAAGCAGCAGCACCCATAACAACACAGTAGATACTCAGTGAAATGTGTTAGTTCTTCAATTTTGGGCTTATCCCAGATGACCTTGCATGGTCACAGAGATCGTCTGCATACTTCTACCTGGGCAAACTCTTTTCTTCATCTCCCTGGATTCCTGATGTGGGTGGGCAAACTGTTTCATTGCATTCTGAACTTTCAAGTCTATACTAAATAAGCTAGTCAAGTTAAAAAGCAGCTGTAAATTTTATATTATGTATATTTTACATTTTAAATGAAGAGACTAACATTAAGAAGAGTTCTGTATAATTAATATGCTAAGCACCTTCATATACATTATCTCATTATATCCTGAAAAAAGAAAATGAGCCCTTTAAAGTAGAAAGTATCAGGGTGCCTAGGTGGCTCAGTCAGTTGAGCATCCAACTTGGCTTCAGCTCAGGTCATGATGTGGGTTTGAGCCCTGCATCCGGCTCCATGTGGAGCCTGCTTGAGATTCTCTCTCTCTCTCCCTCTGCCCCTCTCCCCCACTAACTCTCTCTATATAAAATAAATAAAATGAAAAAAAAGTTAAAGTATCTCCTTTTTTTTTTTTTTAAGAGAAACTAAGGTTCAGAGAGACTAAGGGACTTGCTCAGGACTACCCAGATGGAAAATAGGTTGAAGTTGGAACTTGAACCCAGGCCTGCCTGTTTCCTAAGTTTATTGTCTTTCATTTCCAGGGCTTGGGTTTTAAACCTAAATATAATGGAGAAGACCTCTCATGCACTATAAGAAATCTTCAGAGAAGTACTACATACAAATTTAGGGTATGTAGCTATAATTTCTAAATTTGTATCATATTTTAATATTAAATTATACTCATCACTGGAGATAAAAAGAAATGTCTTTTTTGGTTGAAATTAAATGTTATTTTGCATTTAGTTCTCAGAAATTTTTAGTCAAATAACTTGCTTTATAATATTATTTGCAAATTATGCACATTTTCAAATCAGACATTTATTTCCAGTCGTCAACCAAGGTATTCTCTTTTACTCAAACAGATTTTTGCCTACACTTTGGAAGGAAGGAGTAACCCCAGTGGAGAAGTAAAATACACTACTTGTCCAGATAAGCCTGGATCCCCTAAAAAACCATATATAAAGGGAAAGATCTATGCACACAGAGTAAAAATTGGATGGGGTAATGTTTTTGTATTTAAAATGTACTCTGTCTTAATATTAACTACTGAGGAGAAATCTTCCCTAATTGCCCTCAGCTTTATAAAATATTCTCTTAATTATTTACATAGGAAGTATTTCACCATATAAATTAGTTATAAATGATGTTTTTCCAGTTCTCTGTTGAGTTCTCTATTGCTATCTCATTAATTCACACATGAACAAATCATTAAATTTTTATGAGCCCTTAACAACTATAGTTATTCCAAGTAAAAGTATATCTAATATAGAGGCCACAATTAAAACAATACATCAATGATAAATGTCAACTTGACAAGAAAAATATTTTTATAAATTATTTTGCCTCTAAACTGGAAAAATCAAATTCAAGGTACAAATACTTAGTATTTTAGTCTTTTCCAAAGAACTTTAAAATCTCACCTTAAATGTTTCATGTCCAATATTAATATTCTATTGTGTCATGTTTATATTTTTTCTCCATAAAAAATTAATTTATAAATTTCCAGTGAAAGACTTTTAAGTTTATTCAAGAATAATTTTAATTTTATTTCTCTTTCCAGAACCACCACAAGATAATGGTGGTACATACATTTCAAGTTACAGTTTAGAAGTTAGTGAAAATTCAGATGGTAAGACATTATGATTTTTTTCAAAGATAAATTACAGGTTTTTTTTTAAGTTTTTATTTAAATTCCACTCAGTTAACATCCAATGTAATATTAGTTTCAGGTGTACAATATTCAATACTTCCATACAACACTGGGTGCTCATCACAACAACTATGCATCATGATTTTTTTTTAAGTTTTTTTATGTTTATTCATTTCCTGAAAGAGAGACAGAGTGTGAGCAGGGAAGGGGCAGAGAGAGAGCGAGACACAGAATCCGAAGCAGGCTCCAGGTTCTGAGCTGTCAGTGCAGAGACCAATGCGGGGCTCGAACTCACAGACTGGGAGATCATGACCTGAGCTGAAGTCAGATGTTTAACTGACTGAGCCACCCAGGCACCCCATATCATGATTTTTTTTAAGTTTTTATTTTGAAATAATTTATGCTTACCTAGAAGTTGCCAAAATAGTATAGAGAATTCCCATATATAACCTTCATTCAGCTTCTCCTAAAATTAATTTCTTACATAACCATAGTGCAATTATCAAAACCAGGAAATTGGCATTGGTACAATGCTATTAACTAAACCCCAGGACCTACTTATATTTCTCCATTTTTTAGTGACAAATTATGTTTACTTACTGATCTTTTATTATTTTATGTCTAGTTCTATAAGGAATATAATTATTGTAAATAGGTAACTGGACCTATTGTAAATAGGAACTGGACCACGGTTAATTTCCAAAATGCCTATTTCTTGGCATATACATGAGATAATAATGGGGCCCATAGCATTTATAGGCTAACTATAAATAAATTGGATAAATTTGCTTTCATCCCTTCAGCGAATTACTGGAAGATAATCTATAATGGAACCACAAAGGAATTTCTATATGATCACCTGCAACCTGGTAATACATATAAACTGAGAGTCTTTTGTACTTCACCTATAGGTCAAAGCCAGGTGAGGAAACAGAGAGGGAAGTTTTTAAATTAAGGATTTGTGTTTTAAAAATTGTTTTAAAAACTTAACTTGAATTTAATATAATCATAAGGTATTTTGTACCTCTCTTAGCCTTCAGATATACTGACTACTCAAACACCTAATCTTTCTCCTGCATCTTGCCATCCTCCACCCTTGAATGGTGCGGCAAAGACCAGAGAAAACAACATCAAATGTGGTGAGTCTTCTTGTAGGATTTGAATGACTTTACCTAAATTACTTGTTTTGTAACTCCTGATTTTAATTAATTAATGTTACTAAGGGGCAACTGGGTGGCTCAGTCAAGCATCCAACTTCAGCTCAGGTCATGATCTCAGGGTCCATGAGTTTGGGCCCTGTGTCAGGATCTGTGCTGACAGCTCAGAGCCTAGAGCCTGCTTTGGATTCTTTGTCTCTCTCTCTCTCTCTCTGCCCCTCCCTGACTCACTTGTTCTCTCTCTAAAAAGTAAACATTAAAAAAATTAAAATTAATGTTACTAAAGCAGAGCAAGTAGGTTTTTTAACTATAAAATTGAATATTTAGAATATTTAGAAAACTGTTTCTTTGTAATTGAAATCACAAAAATTTCTGGAGTATAATTAACATTCAATGTTATATTAGTTTCATGTGTACAACATATTGATTCAAAGATTCTATATATCAGTGCTCACCACAATAAGTATAAATACCATCTGTCAATATTATTGATTATATATATTCCCTATGCTGTACTTTTCATCTCCATTACTTACTTTTTTTATTTATTTTTATTTTTATATTTATTTATTTTTGAGAGACAGAGTGAGACAAAGTGAGAGTGGGAGAGGGGCAGAGAGAGAGGGAGACAGGATCAGAAGCAGGCTCCAGGCTCTGAGCTGTCGGCACAGAGCCCGACGTGGGGCTCGAACCCACAGACCATGAGATCATGACCTGAGCCGAAGTCAGACACTCAACCAACTGAGCCATCCACGCGCCCCTTACTTACTTATAACTGTTAGTTTATACCTCTTAATCCCTTTTATATATTTTCCCATCCCCCCACCCACCTCTCCTCTGGTAATCACCAGTTTGTCCTTTGTATTTAAGAGTCTGGTTTTTTGTTTGTTCATTTTTAAATTCCACATATAAGTGAAATCATATGGTATGAAATCATATGGTCTCTCTGTATGACTCACATCACTTAGCATAATACCCTCTAGGTAAATCCATTTTTTAATGGATTTTTAAACTTTTTAAGTGTCTTTACATTAAATTTAAAATTGACACAAACTAATATAATTTGTATTTTCTGTTACTTTATTATGTGCTTTGACATTGTGTCTTATAAAGTTATTTTGTGTTATTTTAAAGTAACACCCTTAAAATTATTTGCAATTTTTTAAGTTTATTTTGTACATTTTTGTAGTTTATTTTGTACATTTTTGTAGACAATCCTCCTACTAATGGAAACTCGGAAGCATTTGCAAATGTCAAAAAGGCAGAAGGTAACCAAGATGACAAACGAAGGCATCCTGGCTCCAAAGTGAGATGCACAGTGAGTAAATTAATTTCTGAAGAATCCAGTTTCTGGTTAAAAGCAGTGAATAGTGCTGGGGAAGTTATATTGTTCAGTTGGCCCATTCATCGTTCATTTCACTTTGGATGAATATATGTTTCTACTCCCTGTCAAGATAGAGAGTAACTATACCTGCACAATCATTTTTGTGTTTTCTTATTTGCTTGTGTTTATTTGTAGTCTGGATCTCATTCAATGAAGTGTGAAAGTGCACCAGTTCCAAGCCCTCCTTCTCAATGTGGTACACCTGTGGTAACCTGCAAGGGTCCAACCTGCATTGCTGTTAGTTGGGAGGTATGTTATCAACTTACTTTTATTAATTTTGTTCCATAAGCGCACAGCAATTGCTTTAGTATGTTTTTGAAAGTACACAACTCCCTAAGGAGTTAGAGTTTAGATTAAGGTCCCATAAGCCTTGGATCATGATTCTAGAACACACATAAAACCTGATACTAGTACTATTAGAAATGCTAAGACTATAGTAATCTTGCTTTCCAGATCCTATTTTTATGGAGATTATTAACTTGGAAAACCAAATAGACTATTAATAGGTAACTAATTTAATTCTTAAAACCAAAATATGAGGTAATAAAATTAAATGAATTTATAATAAAAAAACAAATAAGTAAATTTATAGAATCTATTATTTTTTAAAAAACTTCATTGGGAAATCTCTGGTCGTGTTTGTTTGCATGTAACTCTACAATATGACACATTAAAATGTGGCTATGAGATAATGAAGCTTAAAAAAATGTTTTGCATCACCAGAAGAGACTCTTAAAATTTTTTTAAATGTTTATTTATTACTGAGAGACAGAGACAGAGCATGAGCATGGGAGGGGAAGAGAGAGGAGGAGACACAGAATCTGAAGCAGGCTCCAGGCTCTGTGCTACAGAGCCTGATGCATAGCTCAAACTCACAAACTGTGAGATCATGACCTGAGCCGAAGTTGGACACTTAACCGCCTGAGCCACCTAGGCGCCTCAAGAGACTCTTAAATACAGAGAACAAACTAAGCGTTGATGGGAGTGGGGGGTGGCGGGGTGGGGAAAATGGGTGATGGGCATTAAGGAGGTCACTTGTTGTAATGAGCACTGGGTGTTACATGTAAGTGATGAATCTCTGGATTCTACTCCAGAACCAAGACTACACTGTATGTTAACTAACTTGAAAATTAAAAATAATTAATTAAAAATGTTTTGCATTCATGTGAATACCTTCCCATTTAAGCAAGCTGAAAAAAGTCGGCCTAATTATTAAGCCACCTAGGTAACTTTGAATTTTTCTTCCATTTTTCCCAGACTCTAGCAGAGGGTTTCTAGTATTAACACAAAAGCTTTTAATCTGATAATAATAAAAGGTCTAATTACAGCACTGTACAAATTCCAGAGACTACTGGAATTTGTGTTTTATCCCACTATCATCAATAGTAATGTTAAGCAACATTAATATATCTAAGAGTGCTCTTTTTTAAGTAAGCTATTTGAGAATAATTTTAAAATTACAAACAGGAGGGACGCCTGGGTGGCGCAGTCGGTTAAGCGTCCGACTTCAGCCAGGTCACGATCTCGCGGTCCGTGAGTTCGAGCCCCGCGTCAGGCTCTGGGCTGATGGCTCGGAGCCTGTTTCCGATTCTGTGTCTCCCTCTCTCTCTGCCCCTCCCCTGTTCATGCTCTGTCTCTCTCTGTCCCAAAAATAAATAAAAAACGTTGAACAAATTAAAAAAAAAATACAAACAGGAATTTATCAAATATGTGCGATTAGCCAATCTTTTCTCTTAATTTTGAGACTTTTAATGTCAATTACAGTGCTCTGTCTTATGCTTAATTATTTCTATTCTTGTCTATATCTCATACCATTTAATATGAGTTTTGACATCAAAAGATCATATTGTAATGCTCCACAGTATCTAGTATAGTGACAATTTATAGAAAAAAATCAATTTCTGTTTTTGTTGAATCTTTTAGATTCCTGTATGTAATGGTGCCGAAATCACAGATTACAGACTAGAGTGGGGAAAAACTGAAGAATCGATGCACTTGATATATACTGGCCCTTGTCTGAGCTATGAAGTTAAAGGTCTCATTCCTGCAACTACATATTTTTGCAGAGTTCAGGTAATCCTAACAGTTATTTCCATGTAAACAAGAGAACAGTTATTAACCTATGCTACCCACATCCATAATACTGGCACCATTTCCAGTGTAGTGAATAGAAGGGAGTCACAGAATTCCAAATGTTAAATATTCCTCATGTTCAGCAACATCATTCTGAGCTTCTTCATCTGGCATTTAAAGCCCCCCCATAATCTGGAACCTACTTTTATTCCAACTTGATCTGCCATTATCTTTTCTACAGTTCTGTTTCCCAAATTACCTTGAACTTAACAATAACCTGAAATGCTTGTTTAAAATAGATTCCTACACTTCCACTCAGACCTACTGAATCAAAATTTCTAATCCAGTGACTTGTTAATCCATAAAATTAAAAAGCACTGTAAGTGATAATTATCATTAATTAGGAAAAATGTCAGAAACCATTTCAAACAAACAAGTCTATTCTACCACCACCCCAAGTATGCCTCGTATATTTGCTCATACCTTGTTTTTTGCCTGTCTTGTCCCATAAAACCAAGCTTTTGCATGAATGCTTCCCTGAAAACCGTAGCTAGAAGTGATTTCTTTCTCCTCTGAATTACCATAATTGTAAGACTCATAACTTTAAGATTAGGGGAGACAATCCAAATTTATAATGATCTTATTTATTGTCCCTATCAACTTAAGTCATCAAATCCTAGGAGCCCTAATACTAAGAATCTAAGTTCCATCTCCCAAATTGTCTTCAGCACTGGAAGTAATTTTTTAAAATCCGTTGTTAACTTTTTGGGTGTCTATATTTTTTGTTGGAAAAATGCTCTTACAATATATATTTATTAGTGAGGAGGCCACTGTGGTTGTCCAAAGGATGGGTGAATTTATGAATATTAAGGATGATACAATGGGAATTCCGGGACATTAATGGATTTGAAACATATTAGAGAGGTAAAAATCAACGGAATAGGATCCTGCCAAGACAGAGTGTCCCCATACCTCCCAGACCCTCCCTTTTGTAACTAAAAAATCTGAACATAACACAACAAACAGCACAGGAAGACTCTGAATGGTGGAAAGAAAGAAAAATGTAGAAAGGCAAAGATCCTAAGACCTCATAACTTGAGAAAGAATACAGTGGTGAGCCCCCTGCTAGACTTATCTCCTCACACATGTCCCAGAAAGGGTATGGGAGAAGCCTCCAACTCAAAATTGCAAACAGGAACAGACAGGAAAAAAACCTCCAGAAAAAGCCTGCTTCCCCTCAACAAAGTGACTAGGAAAATGCTAGCCTAATCACAGAAAATCTCTTAAGTAATTCCCACCTTACTCCAGCCAAAAATCAATTGAGAAAGCACACACACTCCTGTCCTTCTTCACCCCTGAAGTTTCAACAGGCAGAGTGGGAAGTTGACCATCCAACCCACCCCAGAAACAACAAGGAACATGCTCCAATTTCCCTACCAAGTGGTTTCAGTTTCAGCAGGGCCAAGCATGGAATTGATCTTTCATTCCTTGCATATCAAAAGCAGGCAGTGCTCTGCTCCCATTCCCCTGTCAACTGGTGTCAGTAATGGCCAAGTAGGGATCTTAAGATCTTCCATACCTCTCTGATGGAAGCAGGAGGCAGCAATATAATCCCCTTGAAGGGTTAGTATTGGCAAACTGAACCTCCGCCACCCTCAACCAGCAGCAATAGACTGACCAAGACTGATATAATTCAGGCTAGTCAGCACTCTACTTTCTTCCTACTCCTGTGTCAATAAGGCCTAGTGAGAAGTTTAACCTAAATTTCCACCTACCAGCACTAAGACTGAATAACAATTTGGGAAATAGAGCTGGTCAACACTCATATTCCTCCTTCACCTGCTATCAGCAGGGTCTGCTGGAGAGCTCAGCCTTTATCTCTACTCAGCATCAAAGATGCAAATCTAGGTGGTGAGAGGCTATATTACTTGGCGCCCCACTCCCCCATTCCCTTCCCATGGTGTCATTTAGACCCTACTGGGAACTGAGACCCTACTGGGAACTGAGTTTCCACCTCCACCCTACAGGAACACAGAGATGTTAGTCAGATCTCCATTTCCCCCTTCGTGGTATCATCAGGAACCTGTGGGGGGCTGAGCTTAGTCCACACTCAGAGACAGTAATACAGTACAAATAGTTGCTCTACTTCTGTTAGAAAGGTTTCAAAAAGGTGTAGATAAGAGAGGAATTTCCACCTTACCCAACTTTGCACTATACTTCTAAGGGATACTGCTTACTATGATAAGGATTAAATATAACCCAGACTCTTATAATATAATATTAAAAATGTCTAGAATAATCATTTGTTATAATGAGGACCAGGGAAATCAGAACCTGAATGATGAAAACAATCAAAAACAGTTAATTCATCTGTGATGAATCAGAAATTTGAAGTATCTGATAAGGATTTAAGTAACCATCAAAAAATGCTTCAACAAGCAATTATGAGATACCTTGTAATAAATTTAAAAAAATATTAAAAATCTCAACAAAGAAATAAAATATATAAAAGAGATAAAAATTTATAGAAAAGAACCAAATGGAAATTATAGAACTGAAATATATAATAACAAAAATAAAAACCTTACTGTATGGGTTCAACGGTAGAGTGGAGATGACAGAAGATAGAATCTGTGAACTTGAAGGCAGATTAATAAAATCTTGAATACATAAAGGATTTTAAAAGAAAAAATTGAACAAGGTTTCAGGGACATATGAAAAAATAACAAAAGAGATAATAGTCATATCATTAAACTCCCAGAAGGAGAGAAGAAAAAGAGTGTGAATTAAAAACTTGCCCAAAGAAATAATGAAAACTTCCCAATTTGGGGGAGAACATAAGCCAAAATATTAAAAAAACAGAATATCTAAAATAGGATAAATGTGAAGAAATCCACACCACCAAAACAATTCATAATTAAACTTCTGAAAAAAAAAACAAAGAAAAAATCTTGAAAGCACACAGAAATGGTGCATTACTTATAGGCGAAAATCAATTCAAATGACAAATATATCTCTTTTGAAACCATTTTAATAAGTTGCATAACATTTTTCAAGTACTGAAAGAAAACTGTCAACTACAAACTATATTAGGCAAAAAATATCCTTCAGGAATGAAAATATAAAGACACTCTCAGATAAAGAAAAACTAAGAATTTGTTGCCAGTAACACTCCCAATTAAAATTGGTTACAAAAAGCACTCTTTAAAAAAAAAGGAAATGATAACAAAAGAAGGCTTAGAACTTCAGAAAAGCAATGACATTGGGATTCTGGTCCAAGTTGGTGACACAAAAGGCTCCTGAAATCATCTCCTCCCACAGATACACTGAAACCACAGTTACATATACAATTTCCTCTGAAAGAAATCCAGAAAATAGCTGAGTGACTCATAAACACCAGGCAAATGAGAGAAAAACCACATCAAAATTGGTAAGAAAGGCTGAGATACACTCTCGGTATAAACTCCACACCAGCACAGCAACATACAATGGGGGAGGAAACACAACTGCCAACATCTCCGTGAGGAATCAAGATTTTGGACCCAACATCTAGTATACCAGGTTTGAAAACTTCCACCTAACAGACAGGGCTCTAAAACGACCTATCCTTTTTTTTTTTTTTTCCTTCCCCTCCCCCATGGGTTTCTGTTAAGTTTCTCAGGATCCACATAAGAGTGAAAACATATGGTATCTGTCTTTCTCTGTATGGCTTATTTCACTTAGCATCAAAAAAAAAAAAAGTTAGAGTGGGAGAGAGCCAAAGCATAAGAGACTCATAAAAACTGAGAACAAACTGAGGGTTGATTGGGGGGTGGGAGGGAGGGGAGGGGGGTGATGGGTATTGAGGAGGGCACCTTTTGGGATGAGCACTGGGTGTTGTATGGAAACCAATTTGACAATAAATTTCATATACTGAAAAAAATAAATAAAAATAAAATAAAATAAAATAAAAATAAAACGGCCTATCCTGAAATCCAATGGGGGCATGCATCCATGAGACCCACAACACTAACCAAACAAAGAAGCAGTCTTAATTGGCTTGTTAGGACTCACACTGGCTATTCCCTCAGGTCTCAGTGCAGAGGTAGTAGAAACACCCATCTCCCAGTCTTTCCCTGAAAAAGGGCCTAATTGAATAGTTTTAAGGCTGTAACCTGAGGGTCAGGCTCCTAATTTAGCACACATCTAAGGGATGACTGAAATCTCCCTCTGCCACACTCCAGGTCACCAGTATCTCCTTGAAAGGAGCTTGTGCACATGTATGGCACCCCAGCATTTTGGTTGCAACCCAGAGGATGCAACTATTGATTTCCTGGCTTTCGTGACCAGTGAAACTTGCATCTGTAGGTTTCAGAATACTGTATCAAACAAAGAAACAGTTCTTGACTGGCTATAACCCAAGATCTCAGTACAGAGGCACAAGTTAGAAATACTCATCTCCCAGTCTTTCCCTGAAAGAGACTGTTTTGCCTATCATAGAAGCTATAGCTGAGGGTCCAGCTTCCAATAAGCTCAAAGTAAGTGCCAACTGGTATCCATCCTTTTCGGACACTGACAGATATTGGCAACAACTTCAACTACTGGAACCACTAAGAACAAAGATGCTAGCTTGCAAAATCACTAAGGTTTGAGAGAAAACTAAGAGCTAGGACGAGGCCAAATGATAATGTTCATACCCTACACAAGGCTACTCCTTCAAGATTGTGGGAGAAGTAGATGTTTTATATATTGCACAGAAAGTCAGGTAAAATGGGGAAACAATATGTTCCAAACAAAATAATAAGACGAAACTCCAGAAACAGCTTTTAATTAAATGGAGACAAGAGATTTACCTGATAAAGAGTTCAAAACAGTGGTCATAAAGATGCCCTCTAGATCAGGAGAACAGTGCATGGATAAAGTGAAAATTTCAACAAAGAGATAGAAAGTTAAAAAGTACCAAGGAGATATCACATAGGTGAAGAATATAAAAACTGACATGAAAAATTCAATAAAAGTGCTGAACAGCAGACAAGATCAAGTGTTAGAAAGGATCAGCAAGTCTGAAGACAGGGCAGTGGAACTCATCCACCATAGAAGCAAAAATATGAAAAAGACAGGACTTATGGGATACCATAAAGCAAATAAATATATGCATAACAGAGATCCCCAAAGGAAAACAGAAAGGGGAAGAAAGTTTAGTCAAAGAAACAGTAGCTAAAAACGCTATAAACTGGGGAGGAAACAGCCATCCAGATTCAAGAAGCCCAGAAAGTCCAACTAAGATAATCCAAAAAAGACCCATATCCAGACACATAATTAAATTGTAAAAAGTTAAAGACAAGGAAAAAATCTTAAAAAAAGCAAAAGAAAAACAACTTGTTACATGCAAGAGAACCCCCCATAAAAGTATCAGCAGATTTTTCAGCAGAAACTTTGCAAGACAGAAGGGAGTGGCATGATATATTCATAGAGCTGAAAGAAAAAGACTTCCAACCAGGAATACTCTACCCAGAAAAGTTGTTCTTCAGAATTAGAAAGATCAAGTATTTCCCAGACAAGCAAAACCTGAAGGAGTTCATTACCAACAGACTGGTCCTACAAAAAATGTTAAAGGGACTTTTAAAACTGAATGAAAGGACACTAACTAGTAATAGGAAAACATGAAACTATACATCTCACTGGTTAAGGTAATTATATAGTTAAATTCTGAATACTATAATGTAATGGTGGTGGGTAAGACATGTATAAATCTATTATGAATGTTAAAAGATGAAAGTACTAAAAACAGTTACAAAAATTTAATGGATACATAAAATTAAAAGATTTAAATTGTGCCATCAAAGACATAAAATGGGGGGGGGTACAGCAAAAATACATATCTTTAGTACACATTTAAATTTAAGTTGCTGTCAGCTTAAAATAAACTGTTATAAATATGCTTTATATAAGCCTGGAGGTAATCACAAAGCAAGAACCTATAATAGATACACAGGAGATAAAGAGAATAATCTAAGGATATGACTGTAGAAAATTATCAAATCACAAAGAAAGCAAGAGAAGAAAAAAGAAACAAGAGAATTCTGGCAAAACAGCCAGAAAACAATGAACAAAATGGCAGTAGTAAGCCCAAACCTATAAATAATTACTTTAAATGTAAATGGATTCAATTCTACAATCAAAAGGCACAGAGTGTCTGATAAAATAAGGCCCAGCTATATAATGTCTATAAGTGATTTGCTTCAGCTTTAAAGACACACACAAACTGAAGGTGAAGGGATGGGAAAAGATATTCCATGCAAAAGGAAATCAAAAGAAGGCAGGGGTAGATATACATATATTAGACAAAATAGACTTTCAGCCAATTGTCAATAAGAGACAGATAAGGTTACTATACAGTGAAAAATGGCTCAATCCATTACAATATCATTTGTAAATATTAATGAACCCAACACAAAGCACCTAAATAATATAAGGCAAATGCTAACGGACCTAAGGGAGAAATAAGCAACAATGCAATAATAGTAGAAAACTTTAATATTCCATGTTCAACAATGGATAGATTGCCCAAACAGAAAATTAGTAAGGAAACATGGGACTTAACCTGCATGTTAGACCAGATGGACTTAACAGACATTTATAAAACATTCTATATAACAGTGGCATACACATTCTTCTCAAGCACATATGGAATACTCTCAAGGATAGATCATATGTTATGTCGCAAAAAAAGCCTTAATGAATTTAAGAAGATTGAAATGATATCAAGTATCTTTTCCAACCACAGTGGTATGGAACTAGAAATTAATTGCAAGAAGAAAATTGGAAAATTCACAAATATGTGGAGATTAAACCACATACCACTGAATAGCCAATAGGTCAAAGAAGAAATAAAAAGAGAAATAAAAAAATATCTTGAGACAATTGAAAATGTAAATACAACATACAAAAATTTAATAGGATGCAGCAAAAGCTCTAAGAGAGAACTTCATAGTGATAAATGCCTACAATAAAGAAAAAGAAAGAGCTCAAATAAACTAAATTTACACCTTAAAGAAAACAAACTAAACAAACTAAAAAAAGAAAACAAACTAAGCCTAGTATAATAATGAAATCACAAAATGAACTAACAGTAAACTAGTAAAAGAAATGAAATAACAAAGATCAGAGCAGAAATGAATAGAGACTAAAAAGAAAATAGAAATCAACAAAACTAAGACTTGGATGTTTTTCTTAAAGATAAACAAAATAGACAAACATTTATCTAAACTTACCAAGAAAATAAGAATAAGGATTCAAATAGAAATGAAAGAGGAGACTTTACAACAGATGCCATAGAAATACAAAGCATCATAAGAGTTTACTATGAATAATTACATGCCAAGTTGAAAAACATAGAAGAAATAGATATGTTCCTGGAAACATACAATCTACTCCAACTGAATCATGAATAAATAGATAATATGAACAGATCAATAATGAATAAGGAAATTGATTCAATAATAAAAAAACCTCCCAATAAAGAAAAGTCCAGGACCTGACAGCATTACTAGTGAATTATACCAAACACTTAAAGAACTAATAGCAATTCTCAAACTCTTTCAAAAAATAGGAGAGAATACTTCACAACTCATTTTATGAGGTCAGCAGTATGATACTATACCAGACAAAAGCAGTACAAGAAAATTACAGGCCAATATCCCTGAGAAACATAGATGAGAAACAAAAAATCCTCAAAATAGTAGCAAACCAAATTCAACAGTACATTAAGTGTATAATGCACTATGATCAAGTAGAATTTATTCCAGGAATTCAAGGATGGTTCAACATCTGCAAATCAATCAATGTGATATACCACATTAATGAAATGAGGGATAAAAGTCATATGATCAAAAAAATCATATGATCCTCTCAATAGATGTAGAAAAAGCATTTGACAAAATTATACATCCATTCAAAATAACAAATACTTTCAACAAACTGCTTACGGAGGAAATATACCCCAACGTAATAAGGCCAGATAAGACAAGCTCACAGCTAACATTATTCTCAGTGGTACAAAGCTGAAAATTTTTCCACCAAGATCAGTTACAAGACAAGGATCAGTTACAAGAGTTGTCACTTTTTAGTCAGCATAGTCCAAGGAGCACTAGCCAGAGAAATTGGGGAAGAAAAGGAAAAGGCATCCAAATCGTAAAGAAAGAAGTAAAACCATCCCTATTTTCAGATGATACATTATATGGAGAACATTCTAAGGACTCCACCAAAAAATTGTTAGAAATCATAATTGAATCCAGTAAAGTTACAGCATACAAAATGAATATACAAAAATCGATTGTGTTTCTATACACTAATAACAAACAATATGAAAGAGGGAGTAAGAAGACAATCCCATTTATGATTGTATCAAAAAGAATAAAATACTTAGGAATAAATTTAGCCAACGTGAAAGATTTACTGAAACTATATAAGACATTGTTGAAAGAAACTGAAGAAGACACGATTAAATGGAAAGATATTCTGTACTCATGGATTAGAAGAATTAACATTGTTAAAATATCCATAACTATCACAGAATCTATAGATTCAATGCAACCCCTATGAAAATTCTAGTGACATTTTTCACGTCAATAAAGTAAACAATTCTAAAATTTCTATGGAACCACAAAAGACTCCAAATAGCCAAAGAAATCCTGACAAAGAACAAAGGAGAGGCATCATACTTCCTCCTATCAAACTATATTACAAAGCTATAGTAATCTAAACAGTATGGTTTTAGCATAGAAACAGATACATAAATAAATGGAACAGAATAAAGACCCAAGAAATAAACAGGATATGTGGTCAGTTAACTTATGTCAAAGGAGCCAGGAATATATAAGAGGAAATGGATTATCTCCTCTAAATGGTAAATTGGGCAGCCATGTGCAAAAGAATGAAACTGAACCACTATCTTACATCATACACAAAAATCAGTAAAAAATGAGTTAATGGCTTCAACATAAGAAATGAAACTATAAAAATCCTAGGAGAAAACATACGGGGTAGGCCTCTTGACATTAGTTGTGGCAATGATATTTTGGATTTGACACCAAAAGCAAAGGAACCAAAAACAAAAATAAATAAGTGGGACTACATCAAACTAAAATCCTTCAGCACAGCAAAGTAAACATCCAAAAAGTTAGAAGGCAACCTATAGAATGGGAGAAAATATTTGCAAATCATATATCTGATAAAGGGTTACTATCATAAACATATGAGGAACTCATACAATTCAATAGCAAAAAAACTAATAATTCAATTTAAAACTTAGTAGAGTAAAAGAATAGACATATTTCCAAAAAAAACATACAAATACCCAACAGGTACATGAAAAGATGATCAACATGACTAAACATCAGAGAAATACAAACAAAAACTACATGCGATATTAACTCACACCTGTCAGAATGGCAGTCATCACCCTTTTTTTTTGTATTTTAATTCCAATATACCTAACATACAGTGTTATATTAGTTTCAGCTGTACAATATAATAATTCAACAATTCCATACATCACCCAGTACTCATCACAACAAGTGTATTCTTTAATCCCCATCATCTATTTAACTCATCCTCCTACCCCCTTCCCATCTGGTAATGAAAAGTTTGCTCTCTATAGTTATAGTCTATTAGTTTCTTTCTCTCTCATTTTTTCCTCTCATTTTTTTTCTTAAATTCTACATATGCATGAAATCATGTCATATTTGTCTTTCTCTCATGGACTTATTTCACTTAGCATTATACTCTCTAGCTCCATCCATGTCACTGCAAATGGCAAGATTTCATTCTTTTTTTCCTGGCTGAATAATGAGCCTATACATATACATATATACCACATCTTTTTTTAATGTTTATTTATTTTGAGAGAGATAGAGTGCAAGTGGGGGAGGGGCAGAGAGAGGGAGGGAAACAGAATCCCAAACAGGATCTGCACTGCCAGCTCAGAGGCCAATGTGGGGCTCCAACTCACAAACTACGAGGTCATGACCTGAGCCAAAATCAAGAGTAGGACACTGAACCAACAGAGCCACCAAGGCACCCCATACATACCACATCTTTACCATTCATCTATTGGTGGATACTTGGGCTGCTTACATAATTTGACTATGTTAAATAATACTGCAGTACACAAAGGGGTGCATGTATCACTTTGAATTAGTGTTTTTGTCTTTTGGGGGTAAATACCCAGTAGTGTGATTACTGGACTGTAGGGAAGTTCTATTTTTAACATTATGAGGAGCCTCCATACTACTTTTCACCGTGACTACACCAGTTTGCATTCCCACCAGCAGTGCTAGCAGGTTCCATTTTCTCCACATCCTAGCCAATGTTTGTTGTTTATGATTTTAATCATTCTGACAGGTGTGAGGTGATATCTCACTGTAGTTTTTTTTTTTCATCACTGAAGTTTTGACTTGCATTTTTCCCTGATGCCTAGTAATGTTGAACATCTTTTTGTGTGTCTGTAATACATTTGAACGTCTTTTTTGCAGAAGTGTCTGTTCATATCTTGTTTCCATTTTTTACACGTTTATTTTGAGAGAGTGTGTGTGCAAGCAGGGAAGGAGCAAAGAGGGAGGGAGAGAGAGAAACCCAAGAAGACTCCACACTGCATGGAGCCCAATGCAGGGCTCAATCTCACAAACCATGAGATCATGACCTGAGTTGAAATCAAGAGTTGGACACTTAGCCAACTGAGGCACCCAGGTGCCCCTCCACTCCCACTTTTAATTTGATTATTTGATTTTGGGGCATGGAGATGTACCAGTTCTTTATATATTTTGGATACTAACCCTTTTTCAGATATATCATTTGAAAATATCTTCTCCTATTCAGTAGGTTGACTTTTAGTTTTATGGATTGTATCTTTCATATACAGAAGGATGTTATTTTGCTGTAGTTCCACGAGTTTATTTTTGTATTTATTTCCCTTGCCTCAGGAGATATATCCAGAAAAATTATTTGATGGCCAATATTAAAGACATTTATGCCTATGCCTCCTTCTAGGATTTTTATGGTTTCAGGTCTCATATCTAGGTCTTTAATCCGTTTTTAGTTTATTTTTGTGTATGGTGTTAGAAAGTGGTCCAGTTTCACTGTTTTGTATGTAGCTGTTCAGTGTTCCCAACACCATTTGTTGAAGAGATGGTCTTTTTTCCCATTGAATATTCTTTCCTGCTTTGCTAAAGATGGATCATATAATTGTGGTTTCATTTCTGAGTTTTCCTTTCTGTTGCATTGGTCTGTGAGTCTATTTTTGTGCCAGTACCATACTGTTTTGATTACTATACCTTTGTAATATAACTTGAAGCCCGGAGTTGTGATGCCTCCAGCTATGCTTTTTTTTTTTTTCTCTCCAAAATTGCTTTGGCTATTCGGGTTCTTTTGTGATACCATAAAAATTTTAGAATAGTTTATTCTAGTTATGTGAAAAATGCCCTTGGTAGTTTGAAAGGGATTGCATTAAATCTGTAGATTGCTTTGGGTAGCATAGACATTATAATAATATTTGTTCTTCCAGTCCATGAGCATAGAATGTCTTTCCATTTCTTTGTGACATCCTCAAATTCTTTCAACAATTTTTTATAGTCTTCAGAGTTCAGCTCCCTCATACCTTTCATTAGGTTCATTTCTAGGTATCTTGTTTTTTTGTTGTAATTGTAAATTGGATTGTTTGCTTCATCTTTTTCTACTGCTTTATTACTGGTGTATAGAATACAGCAGATTTCTGTACATTCATTTTGTATCCTACAAATGGGAGTCTTTTGGGTTTTCAATACATAGTATGATGTCATGTGCAAATGGTGAAATTTTTACTTCTTCCTTACCAATCTGTATGCCATTTATTTTTGTTGTTATTGTCTGATTGCTGTGCCTAGGACTTCCAGTAGTATGTTGAATTAAAGTGCTGAGAGTGGACATCCTTGTCTTGTTCCTGACCTTAGGGGAAAAGCTCTGAATTTTTCCCCAGTGAGTATGATGTTAGCTGAGTGTTTTTCATATATGACCTTTATTATGTTGAGGTATATTTCCTCTACACCTACTTGCTTGAGGGTTTTTATCATTAATGAATGATGTACTTTGTGAAATGCTTTTTCTTCCTCCATTAAAATGATCATGTGTTTTTAATATTTTCTCTTATTGATGTGATGTATTACATTGATTAATTTGCGAATACTGAACCACCCTTGCATCCCGAGAATAAATCCCACTTGATTGTGGTGAATGATTTTTAAATGCATTGTTAGATTCAGTTTGCTAGTATTTCGTTGAGAATCTTTGCATCTATGTACATCAGAGATACTGGCCCATAGCTCATTCTGTGCTGTCTTTATCTGGTTTTGGCAAGTGATAGTGGCCTCATAGAATGAATTTGGGAGCCTTCCTTCTTCTATTTTTTGGAATAGCTTGAGAAGAATAGGTATTAACTTTTCCCTAAATGTTTGCTATAATTCATTTATGAAGCCATCTCGTCTTGGACTTTTCTTTGTTGGGGTTTTTTGATTATTGACTCAGTGTCTTTGCTGCTAATTGTTCTGTGCAAATTTTCTATTTCTTCCTGCTTCAGTTTTTGTAGGTTATATATTTCTAGGAACTTATCCATTTCTTCTAGGTGGACCAATTTGTTGACATATAGCTTTTCATAATATTCATTGACAATTGCCTGTTATTTCTGTGGTGTTGGTTATTTCTCCTCTTTCATTTGTGATTTTAAGTTCTCTCTCTCTTTTCTCTCTCTCTCTCTCTCTCTCTCTCTCTCTCTCTTGCTCTCAATAAGTCTGACTAGAAATTTACTGATTTTGTTGATCATTTCAAAGAACCAGCTCCTGATTTTATTGATCTGTTCTATTTTTTTACTTTATATATCATTTATTTCTACACTGATCTTTATTATTTCCTTCCTTCTGCTGTTCTGAGTTTTGTTTGTTCTTCTTTTCTAGCTCCTTTAACAGTAAGATTAGGTCGTTTGAGATTTTTCTTGATTTCTGAGTGGGAAGGAAAGACAAAAAGTGACAAACACTAGAAAAGAACAGAGAAAATCTCTAGAAATGATAAAACCAGTAATAAAATGGCACTAAATACTTATCTATCAATAATTATGCTAAATGTAAATGGACTGAACACTCTACTCAAAAGATATAGGGTGTCATAATGGATAAAAAACAAGACCCATCTATATGCTGCCTACAAGTGACTCAGTTTAGACCTACAGATACCTGCAGATTGAAAGTGAGGGGTGGAGAAACATTTATCATGCAAATGGACATCAAAAGATAGCTAGAGCAGTAATACTTATATCAGACAAACTATATTTTAAACCAAATATAGTAACAAGAGATAAGGAAGGTCACTATATCATAATAAAAGGGGTTATCCAATAAGAAGATCTAACATTTGTAAATATTTATGCCAACAGCTTGGGAGCACCCAAATATATAAAATAGCTAATAACAAACATGAAGGAACTCAGGAACTCATTGGTAATATACAATAATAGTAGGGGACATTAACACCCTACTTACATCATTGGACAGATTATCTAAACAGAAAATCAACAAGGAAACAATGGCTTTGAATGACACAGTGGACCAGATTGACTTAACAGATATATTCAGAACATTACATCCTAAAGCAGCAGAATACACATTGTTCTCAAGTGCACATGGAATATTTTCCAGAATAGAATACATACTAGGTCACAAATCAGGCTTCAACCATTACAAAACATTTGAGATCATACCATGCATATTTCCAACCACAACACTATGAAACTTGCAGTCAACAACAAGAAAAAATTTGGAAAGACCACAAATATATGGAGGTTAAAGAACATGCTACTAAAGAATGAAGGAGTCAACCAGTAAATCAAAGAAGAAATTTTAAAAATACATGGGAACAAATTAAAACGAAAACACAATGATCCAAAACCATTGGGATGCAGCAAAAGTAGTCACAAGAGGGATATATAGCAATACACGACCAACCTCAAGAACCAAGAAGCATCTCAGATAAACAACCTAACCTTACACCCAAAGGTGCTAGAAAAAGAACATAAACAAAGCCTAAAGCCAGATGAATAAGTGAAATAACAAATATTAGAGTAAAAATAAATGTTATAGAAACAAATAAAAAAAAAAACAGAACGGATCAATGAAACCAGGAGCTGGTTCTTTGAAAAATTTAATAAAATTGATTAAGCCCTAGCCAACCGTATCAAAAAGAAAAAAGACCATGGGGCGCCTGGGTGGCTCAGTCGGTTAAGCGTCTGACTTTGGCTCAGGTCATGATCTCACGGTCCATGAGTTCGAGCCCCACGTCGGGCTCTGTGCTGACAGCTCAGAGCCTGGAGCCTGCTTCAGATTCTGTGTCTCCCTCTGTCTCTGACCCTCCCCCGTTCATGCTCTGTCTCTCTCTGTCTCAAAAATAAATAAACATTAAAAAAATTAAAAAAAAAAAGAAAAAAGACCATAATCAATAAAATCACCAATGAGAAAGGAAAAATAACCAACACCACAGAACTACAAACAATTATAAGAGAATATAATGAAAAATTATATGCCAACAAATTGGACAACCTGCACAAAATGGATAAATTCCTAGAAACACATAAGCTACCAAAACTGAAACAGAAATAAATAAAAAACTTGAACAGGTCAATACCCAGCAATGAAAGTGAATCAGTAATCAAAAAACTCCCAACAAACAAAACTCCAAGACCAGGTGTCTTCACAGGGGAATTCTACCAGACATTTAAAGAACAGTTCATATCTATTATTCACAAACTATTCTAAAAATAATAGAAATTGAAGGAAAACCTCCAAACTCATACTATGAGGCCAGCTTATCCTGATGCCAAAACCCTACAGGGATTCCACTAAAAAAGCAAACTACAAGCCAATATCCCTTATGAACATGAATGTACAAATTCTTAACAAAATACTAGCATATTGAACCCAACAGTGCATTAAAAGATCATTCACCATGATCAAGTGCGATTTATTGCTGAGTTGCAAGGGTGGTTCAATATTCACAAATCACTTAATGTGATACACCACATTAATAAAAAACGGGATAAGAACCATATGAACAATAGATGCAGAAAAAGCATTTGACAAAGTACAGCATCAATTCTTTTTTTTTTTTTAGTTTTTTTAAGTTTATTTATTTTGAGAGAGAGAGTGCAAACAGGGTAGGGGCAGAAAGAGAAGGGGATACAGAATCTGAAGCAGGTTCCAGGCTCTGAGCTGTCAGCACAGAGTCCGATGCAGGGCTCGAACTCATGAACCATGAGATCATTACCTGAGCCAAAGTCAAACACTTAACCGACTAAGTCACTCAGGTGCCTCGTATCCATTCTTGCTTAAAAAAAAAAAAAAGGAAAAAAAAACTTCAACAAAGTAGGGATAGATGGAACATACCTCAACAAAATAAAGGCCATATATTAAAAAACTCATAGCTAGTATCATCTTCAATGGGGAACAACTGAGAGCTTTTCTTCCATGGTCAGGAACAAAACAGGGTGTCCACTCTCACCACATTTATCTAACATAGTACTGGAAGTCCTAGCCTCAGCAATCAGACAACACAAAGAAATAAAAAGCATCTAAATTGGCAAGGAAGAAGTCAAATTTTCACTATTTGCAGATGACATGATACTATATATAGAAAACTCAAAAGACTCCACAAAAATATTGCTAGAACTGATATAGAAAACTCAGCCAAAATGAAATGGACATCTGAATATCCCTATAGCCATTAAAGAAGTTGAATTCATAACTAAAAAGCCCCTGAAAGAGAAATCTGCAGGTCGAGATAGTTTCACTGGAGAATTCCACAAAGTCTTTAAAGAAAAAGTAACACCAATTTAAAATAATATTTTCCAGAAAATAAAAGATGAGAGAGTTACCAATTCCTTTTATGAGGAAAGTATCACCCTAAAACCAAAATCAAAGAGTGTAGAAAAAAAACCCCAAAACCAATAACTCATTTAGATGCAAAAAACCCTCAACAAAATAATGGCATATCAAATCCAGCACTGTACAAAAAGAATTATACACCAAGACCAAATGGGATTTATTTCAGCTATGCAACCCTATTTTGAAATTGAAAAACCAATGTAACTTTTTATACAAACAGGATGGAGATGAAAAATCATATGGTCATATTAATTGACACAGAAAACACATTTAACAAAATCCAACACCCATTAGTGATGAAAAAAATCTCATAAAGTTAGGAATAGATGGGGACTTCCTCAACTTATACAGAGCATCTACAAAAAAACCTACAGCTAACATCATATGTACCAGTGATTTCCTCCAAAAACAAAGCAAAGATGTCAGCTCTAATCAGTCTTAATCTTAATTCAGCCATTGCAATAAGGTGAGTAAAGGAAATAAAAGGCATCCATGTTAGAAAGGAAGAAATAAAACTACTTATTTTGCAGATAATATGATTATCTACATAGACCACCACCTGGAATGTACAAAAATCTCCTAGAACTAATATGTGAGGTCAGCAAGGTTGCAGGACACAAGATCAACACCCCAAAAATAACCCACATTTCTAGTTACTAACAACAAACATGTATAAACAGACATTCAAAACAGAATACCATTATACTCTTTAGCTCCATCCATGTCATTGCAAATTGCTAGAGAGCATAACGCTAAGTGAAACCAGTTAGTTAAAAAAATACCATATGTTTTCCTTCATATGTAGCATTTAAAAAATAAAATAAAGGAGCAAAGGGAAAAAAAGAGAGAAAAACAAAGAAGCAGACTCTTAACTATGGAAAACAAAACTTATGCTTACCAGAGGAGAGGGGATGGGTTTATGGGTTAAATAGGTGATGGGGACTGAGGAGTGCACTTTTTGTGATGAGCACCAGGTGATGTATGGAATTGTTGAATCACTATATTGTGCACTTGAAACTATTATAACACTGTATGTTAACTGTACTGGAATTTGAAATAAGAATAAATAAATACATACATACATCCATCATATATACATATACAAATACATAAATAAATACATAAATAAAGTATGTATTTAAAAACACAGTACCACTTACCATCACTTCTAAGAAAATATTTAGGTATAAATCCAACAAAACATATACTGTACATGTATGCTGAAAATTGCATAATGCTAATTAATCAAGAAAGACCTAAATAAGTAAAGAGACATACCATGTTCATAGATGGGAAGACTAAATATAGTAGAGATGTCAGTTTTCTCCAAGAAGATTTATAAGTTTAATGTAATTTCTATGGAAATCTCAGCAAGTTTATTTATAGATATGTGCAATCTCATTCTAACTTTCATTTGGAAAGTCACCAGACCTAGAAAAATCAATCTTGAAAGAGAAAAAGAAGGTGGACAAAACCACTCTACTTAATGTTAAAGCTTACTATTTAACTACAGTAATCAAGACAGTGTAGTATTAGTGGAGGGAAAGATACATAAGTCAATGAAACAGAATAGAGGACCCAGAGAGAGGAAGTATGGAAGATGGCAGCGTAGGAGGACACTGGGCTCACCTCGTCCTGCTGACTGCTGAGATTCTACCCACATCGACCTAAATAACCCAGGAAACCACCGGCAGACTAGCAGAATGTACTCTCTGGAGCCAAGCATAAACAAGAGGCCCACGGAAGAGGGTAGGAAGGGTAGAGAGGCAGTGCGTGCTACACGGACTGGCAGGAGGGAGCCAGGGCGGTGGAGGGGCAGTGTGCCGGGCAAGGCAGAGCCCCCAAAGTCTGGCTTCCAAAAGCAGAGGGGCCGGACTGTGTGAGTTCTGACAGCCAGCAGGACTTAACATCTGGAATGTTAAAAGTCGACAACTCTGCTCTCAGAGAGCAGTGAGGGTGAGAGGATGCTGGGAGGGAGAGTTGTTGAGCCCAGGAAGACAGAGTTCAGCTGCCGAAATTCCAAAGGGAACTAGTTCCTGTCACTGAACTTGCTTGCACCATGCACACGCCCAATGCTGTGCTTCTGTGGATCCACCCCTCCAACAGCCCTGCCTACTCCTGGTGCTGCAGGGCCCCTCCGCAGGGGACCACCAATGGCAAAGCTAGCTAAGCCTACCCCTCCCGCCCCTGTGCACCTTGCAGATCATCCCCGGCTAATACGCCCTTGGGCAGATCTCCTCGAAGCAGCACCACAAGCCTGGCAGTGTGCAAGCAGCCCAGACAGGGGCCACACCACTCCACAGTGAGTCCTGACCCTGGGAGAGGGGAAGATAAGGTACACACCAGTCTGACTGTGGGCCCCGCAGTGGGCTGGGGACAGACATCGGGTCTGACTGAAGCCCCGCCCACCAACACAAGTTTCTCCAGACAGCACAAGGGAAGTGCCCTGCAGTTGGGAGCTACCACAGGGACTAGCCAAAATGACAAAACGGAAGAATTCTCCTCAAAAGACACTCCGGGAAGTAGCGACAGCTAACGAATTGATCAAAACCGATTTAGGCAATATAATGGAACAAGAATTTAGAACAATAGCCATAAAATTAACCGCCGGGCTGGAAAAAAGCATAGAGGACAGCAGAGAATCTACTACAAAGACCAAGGGACTAAGAAACAGTCATGAGAAACTAAAAAATTCTATAAATGAGGTGCAAAATAAAATGGAGGCGGCCATAGCACGGATTGAAGAGGCAGATGAGAGAATAGGTGAATTAGAGGATAAAATTATGGAAAAAGAGGAACCTGAGAAAAAGAGAGATAAAAAAAATCCAGGAGTATGAGGGGAGAATTAGAGCACTAAGTGATGCAATTGAACGGAACAATATCCATATCATAGGAATTCCAGACGAAGAAGAGAGAGAAAGGGGCTGAAGGTGTACTTGAACAAATCATAGCTGAGAACTTCCCTGATCTGGGGAAGGAAACAGGCATTGAAATCCAAGAGGCACACAGAACTCCCTTCAGACGTAACTTGAATCGATCTTCTGCACGACATATCATAGTGAAACTGGCAAAATACAAGGACAAAGAGAATTCTGAAAGCAGCTAGGGAATAAACAGGCCCTAACTTACAAAGGTAGACACATAAGGGTAGTAGCAGACCTATCTACTGAAACTTGGCAGGCCAGAGAGGAATGGCAGGAAATCCTCAATGTGATGAACGGATAAAATATGCAGCCAAGAATCCTTTATCCAGCAAGTCTGTCATTCAGAATAGAAGGAGAGATAAAGGTTTTCCCAAACAAACAGAAACTGAAGGAATTCATCACCACTAAACCAGCCCTACAAGAGATCCTAAGGGGGATTCTGTGAGTGAAATGTTGCAAGGACCACAAAGTACCAGAGACATCACTACAAGCATGAAACCTACAGACATCACAAGAACTCTAAACCCATATCTTTCAAAAATAACACTGAGTGTAAATGGACTACATGCTCCAACCAAGAGACATAGGGTATCAGAATGGATAAAAACCAAGACCCATCTATTTGCTGTTTACGAGAGACTCATTTTAGACCTCAGGACACCTTCAGATTGAAAGTGAGGGGATGGAGAACTATCTATCATGCTACTGGAAGTCAAAAGAAAGCTGGAGTAGCCATACTTATATCAGACAAACTAGAGTTTAAATTAAAGGCT
The DNA here is from genome assembly GCF_016509475.1 of Prionailurus bengalensis. Lineage (NCBI taxonomy): Eukaryota > Metazoa > Chordata > Mammalia > Carnivora > Felidae > Prionailurus > Prionailurus bengalensis. Next base: position 64,254,119 of record NC_057361.1, on the reverse strand, counting down.
GTAACAAGAGATGAAGAAGGGCATTATATAATAATTACAGGCACTATCCATCAGGAAGAGCTAACAATTATAAGTGTCTATGTGCCAAATACGGGAGCCCTCAAATATATAAAACAATCGCAAACATAAGCAACCTTATTGATAGGAATGTGGTAACTGCAGGGGACTTTAATACCCCACTTACAACGATGGATAGATCATCTAGACATAGGATCAATAAAGAAACAAGGGCCTTAAAGGGTACATCGGATCAGATGGACTTGACAGATATATTTAGAATTCTGCATCTCAAAGCAACAGAATATACTTTCTTCTCGAGTGCATGTGGAACATTCTCCAAGATAGATCACATACTGGGTCACAAAACAGCCCTTCATAAGTATACAGGAATTGAGATCATACCATGCACACTTTCAGACCACAATGCTATGAAGCTTGAAATCAACCACAGGAAAAAGTCTGGAAAACCTCCAAAAGCATGGAGGTTAAAGAACACCCTGCTAAAGAATGAATGGGTCAACCAGGCAATTAGAGAAGAAATTAAGAAATATATGGAAACAAATGAAGATGAAAAGACAACAATCCAAACGCTTTGGGATGCAGCGAAGGCACCCCTGAGAGGAAAATACATTGCTATCCAGGCCTATCTCAAGAAACAAGAAAAATCCCAAATACAAAATCTAACAGCACACCTAGAGGAAATAGAAGTGGAACAGCAAAGACACCCCAAACCCAGCAGAAGAAGAGAAATAATAAAGATCAGAGCAGAAATAGACGATATAGAATCTTAAAAAAATGTAGAGCAGATCAATGAAAGCAAGAGTTGTTTTTTTGAAAAAATAAACCAAATGGATAAACCTCTAGCCACGCTACTCAAAAAGAAAAGGGAGATAACCGAAATAGATAAAATCATGAATGAAAATGGAATTATTACAGCCAATCCCTCAGAAATACAAGCAATTATCAGGGAATACTATAAAAAATTATATACCAACAAACTGGACAACCTGGAAGAAATGGACAAATTCCTCAGCACCCACACACTTCCAAAACTCAAACAGGAAGAAGTAGAAAACTTGAACAGACCCATAACCAGCGAAGAAATTGAATCAGTCATCAAAAATCTCCCAACAAATGAGTCCAGGACCAGATGGCTTCCCAGGGGAATTCTACCAGACATTTAAAGCAGAGATAATACCTATCCTTCCCAAGCTGTTCCAAAAAATAGAAAGGGAAGGAAAACTTCCAGACTCATTCTATGAAGCCAGCATTACTTTGATTCCCAAACCATACAGAAAACCAGCAAAAACAGAGAACTACAGGCCAATATCCCTGATGAATATGGATGCAAAAATTCTCAACCACATACTAGCAAATCGAATTCAGCAGCATATAAAAAGAATTGTTCATCATGACCAAGTGGGATTCATTCCTGGGCTGCAGGCCTGGTTCAACATTCGGAAATCAATCAATGTGATACATCACATTAATAGAAGAAAATAAAAGAACCATATGATCCTGTCGATCGATGCAGAAAAAGCATTTGACAAGATTCAGCATCTTTTCTTAATAAAAACCCTTGAGAAAGTCGGGATAGAAGGAACATACTTAAACATCATCAAAGCCATTTATGAAAAGTCCACAGCTAATATCATCCTCAATGGGGAAAAACTGAGAGCTTTCCCCCTGAGATCAGGAACACGACAGGGGTGTCCACTCTCACCGCTGTTGTTTAACATAGTGTTGGAAGTTCTAGCATCAGCAATCAGACAACAAAAGGAAATCAAAGGCATCAAAATTGGCAGAGATGAAGTCAAGCTTTCACTTTTTGCAGATGACATGATATTATACATGGAAAACCCGATAGACTCCACCAAGAGTCTGCTAGAACTGATACATGAATTCAGCAATGTCGCAGGATACAAAATCAATGTACAGAGATCAGTTGCATTCTTATACACTAATAATGAAGCAGCAGAAAGACAAATAAAGAAACTGATCCCATTCACAATTGCACCAAGAACCATAAAATACCTAGGAACAAACCTAACCAAAGGTATAAAAGATCTGTATGCTGAAAACTATAGAAAGCTTATGAAGGAAGTTGAAGAATACACAAAGAAATGGAAAAACATTCCGTGCTCATGGATTGGAAGAATCAACATTGTTAAAATGTCAATACTACCCAAAGCTATCTACACATTCAATGCAATCCCACGCAAAATCGCACCAGCATTCTTCTCGAAGCTAGAACAAGCAGTCCTAAAATTTATATGGAGCCACAAAAGACCCCGAATAGCCAAAGTAATATTGAAGAAGACCAAAGCGGGAGGCATCACAATCCCACACTTTAGCCTCTACTACAAAGCTGTAATCATCAAGACAGCATGGTATTGGCACAAAAACAGACACATAGACCAATGGAACAGAATAGAGATTCCAGAATTGGACCCACAAACGTATGGGCAACTAATCTTTGACAAAGCAGGAAAGAATATCCAATGGAAAAAAGACAGTCTCTTTAACACATGGTGCTGGGAGTACTCGACAGAAATATGCAGAAGAATGAAACTAGACCACTTTCTTACACCATTCCCAAAAATAAACTCAAAATGGATAAAGGACCTGAATGTGAGACAGGAAACCATCCAAACCCTAGAGGAGAAAGCAGGAAAAAGCCTCTTTGACCTCAGCAGCAGCAGCAGCAGCAGCAGCAGCAGCAGCAGCAACTTCTTGCATGATACATCTCCAAAGGCAAGGGAATTAAGAGCAAAAATGAACTACTGCAAACTCATGAAGATAAAAAGCTTCTGCACTACAATAGAAACAATCAACAAAACTAAAAGCAACCGACAGAATGGGAAAAGATATTTGCAAATGACATATCGGACAAAGGGCTGGTATCCAAAACCTATAAATAGCTCGCCAAACTGCACACCCGAAAAACAAATAATCCAGTGAAGAAATGGGCAGAAAACATGAATAGACACTTCTCTAAAGAAGACATCCAGATGGCCAACAGGCACATGAAAAGATGCTCAACGTCACTCCTCATCAGGGAACTATAAATCAAAACCACACTCAGATACCACCTCATGCCAGTCAGAGTGGCTAAAATGAACAAATCAGGAGGCTCTAGATGCTGGCCAGGATGTGGAGAAACGGGAACCCTCTTGCACTGTTGGTGGGAATGCAAACTGATGCAGCCGCTCTGGAAAACAGTGTGGAGGTTCCTCAAAAATTAAAAATAGGCCTACCCTACGACCCAGCAATAGCACTGCTAGGAATTTGCCCAAGGGATACAGGAGTGCTGATGCATAGGGGCTCTTGTACCCCAATGCTTAGAGCAGCACTTTCAACAATAGCCAAATTATGGAAAGAGCCTAAATGTCCATCAACTGATGAATGGATCAAGAAATTGTGGTTTATATACACAATGGAATACCACGTGGCAATGAGAAAGAATGAAATATGACCCTTTGTAGCAACGTGGATGGAACTGGAGCGTGTTATGCTAAGTGAAATCAGTCATACAGAGAAAGACAGATACCATATGTTTTCACACTCATGTGGATCCTGAGAAACTTAACAGAAGACCATGGGCGAGGGGAAGAGAAAAAAAAGGTTAGAGAGGGAGGAAGCCAAAACTTAAGAGACTCTTAAGAACTGAGAACAAACTGAGGGTTAATGGGGGGTGGTCGGGAGGGGTGGGTGGGTGATGGGTATTGAAGAGGGCACTTGTTGGGATGAGCACTGGGTGTTGTATGGAAAGCAATTTGACAATAAATTTCATATTAAAAGAATTAAAAATAAACTACTTTGTGTATTTAAAAAAATAAAATAAAGTGATTAAAAATGAATAAATTGCCTTGTCTTTATGCACAAAACAAATAACAATGAAGCTCTAACAGAGTATACTTCTTCAGGCTGTAAACGTAGCTGGAGTTGGAGTGTTTGGAGGAACTGGCAGAGTAACCACACCAGCAACTGTACCAGCAGTAGTACCAATGCTACATGAAGTTGAAAACAAAGTTCCTGCCAAATTGGCATCATCTTGCATTGCTATTAAATGGGAGGAACCAGATTGCCATGGCTCTCCAATCACTGGATATAACATTGAATACGGAGACAGAAAAATTCAGACTGTTGATAGAGTAACAGAATGTCTTCTGAAAAACCTACAGCCTGATACCACATACATGTAAGTTGCTTATATCTTACTTTGGGTAGCCAAAAGTTTTTTGAGAATTTTAAACAAGTCTACATCTCTATGTTTTATATAGTCTACATATTTTTTGAAAGAGAATTTTACTGGTTCAGAAAAATTTGACGTTACTAAAATCCAGTGTCTCTCATCAAAATTTGTCAATAGTGATTATGCAAATTCAAGATTTTGGCTTCACAAATTTGTCTCTAATTATTAGTATAATATGATGGTCAATACTCTTTCATGGGGTTGCCAGAGGCATAGCTTAAATGTAGAAATTTATTTTCCTTTCTAAACCCAAATTAATAAAGTTTAATTTTTTTTCTTCTTACCGCTAGAATCAGAATTCAAGCCGTCAATCATTATGGACTAAGCCCTTTTAGCCAATCAATAAGAACCAAAACCAAGCCACTACCACTTGATCCTCCACATCTTGATTGTGTGGTCTATGGACAGCAGAGCCTCAAACTGAAATGGGGTAACTCTTCAAGCAAAGGATTACTTTCCAGCCTTATAAGCTACAATTTGTTAATAGGAGATCGATCTGGCAGGTAAGCTATTTGTACTATTAAACATGTATTACAATAAAAATGTTTTAAAATTTCTAAAATTTTAAAATTTCCTATCAAACCTATAATCCAAAGTGGTTTCAATGAACTGATAGATGTGAAATCAGTATATTATTATGTAAAGCATACTTTCTTAAATTCCTACTGATAATTTAGCTCTCTATTTTTGCCTCTTCCAAAACACTTCTTCCTTTATAAAACATACATTAATACCGGGGAATAGAAGTTACCAAAGGAATATGAAAGCCAACACCGTGCCATTATGATATATACAACCTGATTTTTTTTCCTTTTATGTTGTACATACCTGGCTTCAAGTTGATTTATTTAGGCCTTACTGAGGTACCAGTTTCAAGTCAGATAAATAGAGTTATGTGTACTTGAATAACTGTTGATTAATAATATTGCTTCTCCCATATTGTTTCCCACTCCCAGATTTTCTATCATTTACCATGGACCTTGTCAGACTCACTAAGTGAACAGACTGAGTGAATATACTCAATACAAATTTAAAATACAAACATGCAATGAAGCTGGTGAGGGACCACTGTCTGGTATCTACACTTTCACTACAACCAAAACTCCACCAGCCGCACTTAAAGGTAAGTATTATAAGCCAGACAATGAAGCGTGCATTAATATGAGCTCCAATAGTTCATATATAAAACTCTGCAGTAAGGTTTATTTTAAATGTTCAAAAATAGCAAAAGACTGTGCTACTTAATTATGGGCTCAAGGGGCAATTAAAAATTTAATAAGACTCTGAAAATCTTATTTTACTTTTTGAGGATTTTATTTAAATTTGTTAGTAAATGCATAGTATACTACTAGTTTCAGGTCTACAATATAGTGATTTCAACACCCAGAGCTCATCACAAGTGTACTCCTTAATCCCCTCTCCTATTTAACCCATCTCCACACCCACCACCCCTCTGGTAACCATTAGTTTGTTCTCTATAGTTAAGAGTCTCTTTTGTCATTTAATTCTCACACTTTTCTCCCCTTTGCTCATATGTTTTGTTTCTAATATTCACCACATGAGTGAAATCATATGGTATTTGTCTTTCTCTGGCAACTTATTTCGCTTAGGATAATCTTCTCTAGTCCCATCCACATCCTTACAAATGGCAAGATTTCATTCCATTTTGTGAGTAATATTCCATTGTAAATACATACCACTTCTTCGCTATTTATTCACCAGTTAATGGAAATTTGGGCTCCTTCAATAGTTTGGCTATTCTTGATAATGCTGCTATAAACATCGGGGTGCATGCACCCCCTGAGAACCTGTATTTTTGTATCCTTTGGGCAAATACCTAGTAGTGCAATTGCTGGATCATAGGGAAGTTCTATTTTTAACTTTTGAAGAACCTCAATACTGTTTTCCAACGTAGCTACACCAGTTTTTATTCACACTTACCATGTAAGAGGGTTCCCCTTTCTCCACATTCTCACCAACACCAGTTGTTGCTCGTGTTGTTGATTTTAGCTATTCTGTCAAGTGTGAGGTGATATCTCATTGTAGTTTTGATTTGTATTTCACTGATGATAAGTGATGAGCATCTTTTCATGTGCCTGTTGGCCATATGACTGTCTTCTTTGGAAAAAATGTCTATTCATGTCTTCTGCCCATTATACTTTTTCTTATATGTTGAGTTTTACAAGGTATTTGTATATTTTGATACTAACCCTTTGTCAAATATGTCATTTGCAGATATATTCTCCTTTTCAGCAAGTTTCCTTTTAGTTTTATTGATTGTTCCCTTTGCTGTGCACAAGCTTTTTATCTTGGTGAAGTCCCAATAGTTTATTTTTAATTTTGTTTCACTTACTTCAGGAGACATACCTAGAAATAAGTTGCTGCAGCTGATGTCAAAGAGGTTACCGCCTGTGTTATCTTCTAGGATTTTTATAGTTTCCTGTATCACATTTAGGCCTTTCATCCATTTTGAATTTATGTTTGTGTATGGTGTAAGACACTGGTCCATACACAAACATAAATTTCACATGTTGCTGTCCAATTTCCCAACACTATTTGTTGAAGACTTTTTCCCACTAGATATTCTTTCCTGCTTTGTCAAAGATTAATTGACCATACAGTTGTGGAGTTATTTCATGGTTTTCTATTCTGTTCCCTTGATCTCTGTCTATTTTTATGCCGGTACCATACTGTTTTGATCACTAACACTTTGTAATATCACTTTCAGTCTGGAATTGTGATGCCTCTGGCTTTGCTTTGCTTTTAAGTTTGCTTTGGTTATTTGGCATCTTCTGTGCCTCTATACAAATTTTAGGATTGTTTGTTACAGCTCTGTGAAAAATGCTGGTGGTATTTTTGTAGGGATTGCATTAAATGTGTAGATTGCTTTGGGTAGTATACACATTTTAACAATATTTGTTCTTCCAATCCATGAGCATTGAATGTCTTTCCATTTCTTTGTGTCATCTTCAATTTCTTTCATCACCATTTTACAGTTCTCAGAGTACAGGTCTTTCATCTCTTCAGCTAGTTTTATTCCTAGGTATCTTATTGTTTCCAGTGCAATTGTAAATCAGATTGATTACTTACTTTCTCTTTTCACTGCTTCATTATTGGTGTATAGAAGTACAAAAGATCTCTGTACATCAAATTTGTACCCTGTGACTTCTCTGAATTCATGTATCAGTTCTAGCAATTTTTTGGTGGATTCTTTTGTATTTTCTATATACAATATCATGTCATCTGCAAAGAATGAAAGTCTGACTTCTTCCTTGCTGATATGGATTGATTTTGTTTCTTTTTGTTGTCTTATTGCTGAGGATGGGACTTCCAGTACTCTGTTAAATAACAGTGGTGAGAGTGGATATCCCTGTCTTATTCCTGACCATAGACAAAAAGCTTTCAGGTTTTCCCCATTGTGGATGATATTATCTGTGTTTATATATATATATATATATATATATATATATATATATAGTCTTTATTATGTTGAGGTATGTTCCCTTTAATCCTACATTCTTTTTTTTTAATATGAAATTTATTGTCAAATTGATTTTCATACAACACCCAGTGCTCACTCCAACAGGTTCCCTCCTCAATACCCATCATTCTTAAGGGATTTTATCATAAATGGATGTTGTACTTTGCCAAATGCTTTTTCTACATCTCTTGAAATAAACATGTGGTTCTTATCCTTTCTGTCATTAATGTGGTGTATCACAATGATTGATTTCTGAATACTGAACCACCCTTGCAGCCCAGGAATAAATCCCACTTGATCATGGTGAATGACTCTTTTAATGTGTTGTTGCAGTTGGTTTGTTAGTATTTTATTGAGAATTTTTTCATCCATGTTCATCAGGGATATTGGCCTGTATTTCTCTTTTTTTAATGGAGTCTTTATCTGGTTTTGGTATCAGGGCACTGCTGGCCTCATAGAATGAGTTTGGAATTTTCCTTTCTTCTCTGTTTTTTGGTGGTTTGATAAAAGGTATTAACTCTTCTCTAAATGTTTGGTAGAATTCCCCTGTGAAGCCATCTGGCCTGGACATATATTTGTAGGCTATTTTTTGACTACTGATTCAATTTCATTGCTGGTTATTAGTTTGTTGAAGTTTTTTTTTTTAATTCTTCCCGTTTCAGTTTTGGTACTTTATGTGTTTCTAGGAATTTATCCATTTCTTCCAGGTTGTCCAATGTATTGCCATATAGTTTTTCGTAATATTCTCTTACAATTGTTTATACTTTTGTGGTGTTGGATATTTCTCTTCTCTCATTTGTGATTTTATTTATTTGTGTCCTTTCTCTTTTCTTTTTGATAACTCTGGCTATGAGTTTGTTGATTTTATTAACCTTTTCAAAGAACGAGCCCCTGGTTTCATTGATCTGTTCTATTGTGTTTTGTGTGTTTGTTTGTTTGTTTGTCTCTTAGTTTCTATATAATTTATTTTTGCTCTAATATTCCTTCTGTTTAGGCTTTGTGTGATGTTCTTTTTCTAGTTCCTTTAAGTGTAAAGTTAGGTTGTTGATTTGAGATTTTTCTTGATTCTTAAGGTCTGCATATATTTCTATATACTTCCCTCTTAGGACCACTGTTGCTGCATCCCAAAAGTATTGGACCATTTTGTTTTCATTTTCATTTTAATTTGCTTCCATGTATTCTTGAACCTCCTTTTTGATTTCCTGGTTGACCCATCCATTGTTTTGTAGCATGTTGTTTAACCTCTGTGTATCTGTGGCCTTTCCAAATCTTTTTTTTCTGGTTGAATTCAAGTTTCTTAATGTTGTGGTCAGAAAATACACATAGTATGAGATCAATCTTTTTGTATCTGTTGAAGCCTTATTTATGACCTGGTATCTGATTTATTCTAATGTCCCATGGGAACTTGAAAAGAATGTGTATTTTGCTGCTTTAGGATGGAATGTTCTGAATATATCTGTTAAGAACATCTGGTCCAGTGTGTCATTCAAAGCCATTGTTTCCTTGTTGATTTTCTGCATAGATGATCTGTCCATTGATGTAAGTGTTTAAGCCCCCTACTATTGTTGTATTATTATCAATGAGTTCCTTCATGTTTGTTATTGTTGTATATATTTGGGTTTTTTCAAAGTTAGGGACATAAATATTTACAATTGTTAGATCTTCTTGTTGGATTGTCTTCTTTATTATGATATAGTGTCCTTCTTTATCTCTTGTTACAGTCTTCGTTTTAATGTCTAATTTGTGCAATATAATTATTGCAACTCTGGCTTTCCTTTGACATCCATTTGCATGATAAATGTTTCTCCATCCCCTCACTTTCAATCTACATGTGAGTTTAGGTCTAAAGTGAGTCTCTTGTAGGCGGCATACAGATGGATCTTGTTTTTTTTTTTATCCATCCTCACATGTCTTTTGATTGGAGTATTTAATTCATTCACATTCAAATTAATTATCGATAGATATGTATTTATTGCCATTTTATTACCTTTTTTGTCATTGTTTCTAGAGATTTTCTCTGATCCTTTACTGTCTTTGTTACTTTTAGTCTTTCCTTTCCACCCAAAGAGTCCCCTTCAATATTTCTTGCAGAACTGGTGTAGTGGTCACAAACCCTTTTAGTTTTGTCTGGGAAACTCTTTCTCTCTCCTTCTATTCTGTATGATAGGTTTTCTTGATGGAGTATTCCTGCCTGAAGATTTTTCCCATTCAGTACTTTGAATATACCATACCACTCCATTCTTGCTTGTCAAGTTTCTGTTGAGAAATCTCCAGCTAGCCTTATGGATCTTCCATAGTACATTAAGGATTTATTTTGTCTTGTTGCTTTTACGATTTTTTGATCACTATATTTTGCAAATTACAATATCTCTTGTTGTTGACTTGCTTTTTTTTTTTTTCCATTTTGATGGCAGTTCCCTGTGCCTCCTCGATCTGTTTCCTTCCCCAGATTAGGGAAGTAATCTATTATTTCCTCACATAAATACTCTATTATTTCCTCACATAAATTTTCTGCCCCTTTTTCTCTCTTCTTCTGGGACTCCTATAATATGAATGTTACTACATTTGATGGACTAAGTGATTTCCCTAAGTCTATTCTCATGTTCCATAATTCTTTCTTTCTTTTGTTCAGTTTCATTATTTTCCATTACTTTTTCTTCTATGTCATTAATTCATTCCTGTGCTTCTTGCAGCCTGCTGTTCATTGCTTTTAACCTATATCCAATCTCATTTATTGGATTTTACATTTCTGATTCTTTTTAAACTCTTTTATCACTGTGGTAAGGGTCTCTCTGATGTTTTCGAGTGTTTTCTCAAGCCCAGTGAGTACCCTTATGATTATTGCATTAAATTCTCCATCAGGCACATTACTTTTATCTACTTCACTTAATCTCTCCAATGGCCTTATCCTTTTCTTTCATTTGGGATAAACTCCTCTACCTTGGAATTTTGTCTAAGTCTCTGCCTTCTTTGTGTTAGAAAAGCCAGTTATGTTCCTGCTCCTGGATATAATGGTTTTATGAAGAAGAGCTCATGTGGTGTCCAAGATCTGGAAAGTCAGGGAGTGTCTCTGGTGTGTGCTCTGCTTTTGTGTTTTGGCTGCTTTATCCCTCAGACAAGTCATCTGCACAGTCCTCCCTTGCCTGGTCTGGGCAGTTTTTGGCTCTAGCCTGAATATGGTGAGAGTTAACTAGATGTGCTCTGGTCTGCTTGAAAAATGAGACCTGATACTACTTCTACTAAAACTGAGTGTCTTGCAGAACTCTCTGATTGGATGATGTGGTGTGGGCAAGGGTTTCTGCTGGTCTTCTAGGGGAAGGGCCCATCACACTGGGACTGAAACAAACTTGGCTGAAAAGGGCAGCACTGCCAGAGCACAGGGGCATGGGGCTTGGTGTAAGCAAGTTAGGCAACCAGTGTAGATGCTGGGCTGCTTCCTGCAGGTGGCTCTGTGTTTATGCTTAGTGACAGGGAGGGAAACTTGGTGCCATCCAGCTGCTTTGTTCACAGAGGCATCTCCATAAATGACTGCCTCTCAGGGAAGCACTCCAAGAAGACTGAATAATCTCCCTTCCATGTGCCCCAGGCATTCTTCATATCCCTGTTTCCTTGCTGTATGCCCCTGGGTTGTTTGCCTGCCATCTCTCCAGGACCAGGACAGTGCCCCCAGGGCTCTATCCCACCCAAGCCCACTGACCCTAAAAACTCTAGGCTTTAAGGGGCAACTGGGTGGCTCAGTTGGGTGAGCATCCAACTTTGGCTCAAGGTCATGATCTCACAGTTCGTGGGTTTGAGCCCCACGTTGGACTCTGTGCTGACAGCTCAGAGTCTGGAGCCTGCTTCAAATTTTGTGTCTCCCTCTCTCTCTCTCTACCCCTCCCCTGCTTGCATGCTCTGTCTCTCAAAAATAAATATTAAAAATTTAAAAAAAAAACAAAAATTACAGGCTTTAAGCACCACTGGTTGAAGGAACTCACTTGCAAGAAATTCAAACTCTCTCATTTTCCACGCCAACAGCTTTGGGGAAACATTCTCTTTATGTGTCTCTTTGTGTGCTTCTCTGTCACCCTTTGCAACCAGTTCCTCCCCGATGTAGTACTAGTGATCCATATCTCCCCTAAACCATGTCTCCACACATCCTACATTCTTTGCTGTGGCTTTTCCCTCCCGTTAACTGTAGAGTATTTTCTGTCAGTCTTCGGGTTCATTTCTGGGTTATGGATGATTTGATAGTTATCCAGGTGTTTTCATTGGACAAAACAAGCCTAGGTCCTACTACTCTGCCCTCAAAAATATTTTTTAAAAGATCTTTGAAATAAACTAATCCAGCCAATCAATCTATCACCACAGCCATTTTTTAATAGAAACAAGCAAACTCCCCAAATGGTAAGTAACCTAACTAAAGAACACTATGAGCCAGTAACAGAGTCAAAATTGGAATTGTAGGCTCCTGATCGCCATCACAGTTCTCCTTCCACTTTATCATGGTATCCATTCCTTGCTATATCTCACATTTTCTGATATGGATTAATACGTGAAAACATCACCTGATAGGTATAATTATACTAGTAAAGCTAAAAAAAGGAATTAGTAAATAGTACATATTTGTACATATTTATTACAAATTTGTAATTTCATACGTCATAATTAGTACATATTTGGTAATTTCTGAAACTGAATTTAATCTCCTTGTTTGAACAGTGAAATAAACTGCTTTCTATAATACATAACAAGGAAAATTTACAGTCATGAAAGCTCGAGCTTTGAGTTTTTTCCTTCTCATATGTAAAATTCAGTTGTTTCTATCTTTCCACACATGAGTCAAATCACTATTATGAAGTAGTTTGTTCTCAGTGAAAAGCTAATTGGAATATATTGGAATTAAACATGACTTAGATCACAATACTGCCTTACTCTATTGTGACATATTTAAGCCCCGTTTTCCTGAAACGTAGAGAGGCTAATAATATGAAATAAAGATCCTTCCCTCCTTTCTTCACACAGTTACTGTGAACCTGAAATAAAATTTTTAATGTATGCGAAACGCTTTCAAATGTATGATGTACCATATAAGTACAATACAGAAGATTATAGCAGTAGGGATTAAACAATAGTAATAAAATTTGTAATAAGATCTTACTAAAAACCAAAACAAGCATTATTTTTTTCATCATTTATTTTTTTCATATGAAATTTATTGTCAAATAGGTTTCCATACAATACCCACTGTTCATCCCAACCGGTGCCCTCTTCAATACCCATCACCCACCCACCCCTCCCGACCACCCCCCATTAACCCTCAGTTTGTTCTCAGTTCTTAAGAGTCTCTTAAGTTTTGGCTCCCTCCCTCTCTAACCTTTTTTTTCTCTTCCCCTCGCCCATGGTCTTCTGTTAAGTTTCTCAGGATCCACATAAGTGTGAAAACATATGGTATCTGTCTTTCTCTGTATGACTGATTTCACTTAGCATAACACGCTCCAGTTCCATCCACGTTGCTACAAAGGGTCATATTTCATTCTTTCTCATTGCCACGTGGTATTCCATTGTGTATATAAACCACAATTTCTTGATCCATTCATCAGTTGATGGACATTTAGGCTCTTTCCATAATTTGGCTATTGTTGAAAGTGCTGCTCTAAGCATTGGGGTACAAGAGCCCCTATGCATCAGCACTCCTGTATCCCTTGGGCAAATTCCTAGCAGTGCTATTGCTGGGTCATAGGGTAGGCCTATTTTTAATTTTTGAGGAACCTCCACACTGTTTTCCAGAGCGGCTGCATCAGTTTGCATTCCCACCAACAGTGCAAGAGGGTTCCCGTTTCTCCACATCCTGGCCAGCATCTAGAGCCTCCTGATTTGTTCATTTTAGCCACTCTGACTGGCATGAGGTGGTATCTGAGTGTGGTTTTGATTTATAGTTCCCTGATGAGGAGTGACGTTGAGCATCTTTTCATGTGCCTGTTGGCCATCTGGATGTCTTCTTTAGAGAAGTGTCTATTCATGTTTTCTGCCCATTTCTTCACTGGATTATTTGTTTTTCGGGTGTGCAGTTTGGCGAGCTATTTATAGGTTTTGGATACCAGCCCTTTGTCCGATATGTCATTTGCAAATATCTTTTCCCATTCTGTCGGTTGCTTTTAGTTTTGTTGATTGTTTCTATTGTAGTGCAGAAGCTTTTTATCTTCATGAGTTTGCAGTAGTTCATTTTTGCTCTTAATTCCCTTGCCTTTGGAGATGTATCATGCAAGAAGTTGCTGCTGCTGCTGCTGCTGCTGCTGCTGCTGCTGAGGTCAAAGAGGCTTTTTCCTGCTTTCTCCTCTAGGGTTTGGATGGTTTCCTGTCTCACATTCAGGTCCTTTATCCATTTTGAGTTTATTTTTGGGAATGGTGTAAGAAAGTGGTCTAGTTTCATTCTTCTGCATATTTCTGTCGAGTACTCCCAGCACCATGTGTTAAAGAGACTGTCTTTTTTCCATTGGATATTCTTTCCTGCTTTGTCAAAGATTAGTTGCCCATACGTTTGTGGGTCCAATTCTGGAATCTCTATTCTGTTCCATTGGTCTATGTGTCTGTTTTTGTGCCAATACCATGCTGTCTTGATGATTACAGCTTTGTAGTAGAGGCTAAAGTGTGGGATTGTGATGCCTCCCGCTTTGGTCTTCTTCAATATTACTTTGGCTATTCGGGGTCTTTTGTGGCTCCATATAAATTTTAGGACTGCTTGTTCTAGCTTCGAGAAGAATGCTGGTGCGATTTTGCGTGGGATTGCATTGAATGTGTAGATAGCTTTGGGTAGTATTGACATTTTAACAATGTTGATTCTTCCAATCCATGAGCACGGAATGTTTTTCCATTTCTTTGTGTATTCTTCAACTTCCTTCATAAGCTTTCTATAGTTTTCAGCATACAGATCTTTTATACCTTTGGTTAGGTTTGTTCCTAGGTATTTTATGGTTCTTGGTGCAATTGTGAATGGGATCAGTTTCTTTATTTGTCTTTCTGCTGCTTCATTATTAGTGTATAAGAATGCAACTGATCTCTGTACATTGATTTTGTATCCTGCGACATTGCTGAATTCATGTATCAGTTCTAGCAGACTCTTGGTGGAGTCTATCGGGTTTTCCATGTATAATATCATGTCATCTGCAAAAAGTGAAAGCTTGACTTCATCTCTGCCAATTTTGATGCCTTTGATTTCCTTTTGTTGTCTGATTGCTGATGCTAGAACTTCCAACACTATGTTAAACAACAGCGGTGAGAGTGGACACCCCTGTCGTGTTCCTGATCTCAGGGGGAAAGCTCTCAGTTTTTCCCCATTGAGGATGATATTAGCTGTGGACTTTTCATAAATGGCTTTGATGATGTTTAAGTATGTTCCTTCTATCCCGACTTTCTCAAGGGTTTTTATTAAGAAAAGATGCTGAATCTTGTCAAATGCTTTTTCTGCATCGATCGACAGGATCATATGGTTCTTTTATTTTCTTCTATTAATGTGATGTATCACATTGATTGATTTCCGAATGTTGAACCAGGCCTGCAGCCCAGGAATGAATCCCACTTGGTCATGATGAACAATTCTTTTTATATGCTGCTGAATTCGATTTGCTAGTATGTGGTTGAGAATTTTTGCATCCATATTCATCAGGGATATTGGCCTGTAGTTCTCTGTTTTTGCTGGTTTTCTGTATGGTTTGGGAATCAAAGTAATGCTGGCTTCATAGAATGAGTCTGGAAGTTTTCCTTCCCTTTCTATTTTTTGGAACAGCTTGGGAAGGATAGGTATTATCTCTGCTTTAAATGTCTGGTAGAATTCCCCTGGGAAGCCATCTGGTCCTGGACTCATTTGTTGGGAGATTTTTGATGACTGATTCAATTTCTTCGCTGGTTATGGGTCTGTTCAAGTTTTCTACTTCTTCCTGTTTGAGTTTTGGAAGTGTGTGGGTGCTGAGGAATTTGTCCATTTCTTCCAGGTTGTCCAGTTTGTTGGTATATAATTTTTTATAGTATTCCCTGATAATTGCTTGTATTTCTGAGGGATTGGCTGTAATAATTCCATTTTCATTCATGATTTTATCTATTTCGGTTATCTCCCTTTTCTTTTTGAGTAGCGTGGCTAGAGGTTTATCCATTTGGTTTATTTTTTCAAAAAAACAACTCTTGCTTTCATTGATCTGCTCTACATTTTTTTAAGATTCTATATCGTCTATTTCTGCTCTGATCTTTATTATTTCTCTTCTTCTGCTGGGTTTGGGGTGTCTTTGCTGTTCCACTTCTATTTCCTCTAGGTGTGCTGTTAGATTTTGTATTTGGGATTTTTCTTGTTTCTTGAGATAGGCCTGGATAGCAATGTATTTTCCTCTCAGGGGTGCCTTCGCTGCATCCCAAAGCATTTGGATTGTTGTCTTTTCATCTTCATTTGTTTCCATATATTTCTTAATTTCTTCTCTAATTGCCTGGTTGACCCATTCATTCTTTAGCAGGGTGTTCTTTAACCTCCATGCTTTTGGAGGTTTTCCAGACTTTTTCCTGTGGTTGATTTCAAGCTTCATAGCATTGTGGTCTGAAAGTGTGCATGGTATGATCTCAATTCCTGTATACTTATGAAGGGCTGTTTTGTGACCCAGTATGTGATCTATCTTGGAGAATGTTCCACATGCACTCGAGAAGAAAGTATATTCTGTTGCTTTGAGATGCAGAATTCTAAATATATCTGTCAAGTCCATCTGATCCGATGTACCCTTTAAGGCCCTTGTTTCTTTATTGATCCTATGTCTAGATGATCTATCCATCGTTGTAAGTGGGGTATTAAAGTCCCCTGCAGTTACCACATTCCTATCAATAAGGTTGCTTATGTTTGCGATTGTTTTATATATTTGAGGGCTCCCGTATTTGGCACATAGACACTTATAATTGTTAGCTCTTCCTGATGGATAGTGCCTGTAATTATTATATAATGCCCTTCTTCATCTCTTGTTACAGCCTTTAATTTAAACTCTAGTTTGTCTGATATAAGTATGGCTACTCCAGCTTTCTTTTGACTTCCAGTAGCATGATAGATAGTTCTCCATCCCCTCACTTTCAATCTGAAGGTGTCCTGAGGTCTAAAATGAGTCTCTCGTAAACAGCAAATAGATGGGTCTTGGTTTTTATCCATTCTGATACCCTATGTCTCTTGGTTGGAGCATGTAGTCCATTTACACTCAGTGTTATTTTTGAAAGATATGGGTTTAGAGTTCTTGTGATGTCTGTAGGTTTCATGCTTGTAGTGATGTCTCTGGTACTTTGTGGTCCTTGCAACATTTCACTCACAGAATCCCCCTTAGGATCTCTTGTAGGGCTGGTTTAGTGGTGATGAATTCCTTCAGTTTCTGTTTGTTTGGGAAAACCTTTATCTCTCCTTCTATTCTGAATGACAGACTTGCTGGATAAAGGATTCTTGGCTGCATATTTTATCCGTTCATCACATTGAGGATTTCCTGCCATTCCTCTCTGGCCTGCCAAGTTTCAGTAGATAGGTCTGCTACTACCCTTATGTGTCTACCTTTGTAAGTTAGGGCCTGTTTATTCCCTAGCTGCTTTCAGAATTCTCTTTGTCCTTGTATTTTGCCAGTTTCACTATGATATGTCGTGCAGAAGATCGATTCAAGTTACGTCTGAAGGGAGTTCTGTGTGCCTCTTGGATTTCAATGCCTGTTTCCTTCCCCAGATCAGGGAAGTTCTCAGCTATGATTTGTTCAAGTACACCTTCAGCCCCTTTCTCTCTCTTCTTCGTCTGGAATTCCTATGATATGGATATTGTTCCGTTCAATTGCATCACTTAGTGCTCTAATTCTCCCCTCATACTCCTGGATTTTTTTTATCTCTCTTTTTCTCAGGTTCCTCTTTTTCCATAATTTTATCCTCTAATTCACCTATTCTCTCATCTGCCTCTTCAATCCGTGCTATGGCCGCCTCCATTTTATTTTGCACCTCATTTATAGAATTTTTTAGTTTCTCATGACTGTTTCTTAGTCCCTTGGTCTTTGTAGTAGATTCTCTGCTGTCCTCTATGCTTTTTTCCAGCCCGGCGGTTAATTTTATGGCTATTGTTCTAAATTCTTGTTCCATTATATTGCCTAAATCGGTTTTGATCAATTCGTTAGCTGTCGCTACTTCCCGGAGTGTCTTTTGAGGAGAATTCTTCCGTTTTGTCATTTTGGCTAGTCCCTGTGGTAGCTCCCAACTGCAGGGCACTTCCCTTGTGCTGTCTGGAGAAACTTGTGTTGGTGGGCGGGGCTTCAGTCAGACCCGATGTCTGTCCCCAGCCCACTGCGGGGCCCACAGTCAGACTGGTGTGTACCTTATCTTCCCCTCTCCCAGGGTCAGGACTCACTGTGGAGTGGTGTGGCCCCTGTCTGGGCTGCTTGCACACTGCCAGGCTTGTGGTGCTGCTTCGAGGAGATCTGCCCAAGGGCGTATTAGCCGGGGATGATCTGCAAGGTGCACAGGGGCGGGAGGGGTAGGCTTAGCTAGCTTTGCCATTGGTGGTCCCCTGCGGAGGGGCCCTGCAGCACCAGGAGTAGGCAGGGCTGTTGGAGGGGTGGATCCACAGAAGCACAGCATTGGGCGTGTGCATGGTGCAAGCAAGTTCAGTGACAGGAACTAGTTCCCTTTGGAATTTCGGCAGCTGAACTCTGTCTTCCTGGGCTCAACAACTCTCCCTCCCAGCATCCTCTCACCCTCACTGCTCTCTGAGAGCAGAGTTGTCGACTTTTAACATTCCAGATGTTAAGTCCTGCTGGCTGTCAGAACTCACACAGTCCGGCCCCTCTGCTTTTGGAAGCCAGACTTTGGGGGCTCTGCCTTGCCCGGCACACTGCCCCTCCACCGCCCTGGCTCCCTCCTGCCAGTCCGTGTAGCACGCACTGCCTCTCTACCCTTCCTACCCTCTTCCGTGGGCCTCTTGTTTATGCTTGGCTCCAGAGAGTACATTCTGCTAGTCTGCCGGTGGTTTCCTGGGTTATTTAGGTCGATGTGGGTAGAATCTCAGCAGTCAGCAGGACGAGGTGAGCCCAGTGTCCTCCTACGCTGCCATCTTCCATACTTCCTCTCTCTGGGTCCTCTATTCTGTTTCATTGACTTATGTATCTTTCCCTCCACTAATACTACACTGTCTTGATTACTGTAGTTAAATAGTAAGCTTTAACATTAAGTAGAGTGGTTTTGTCCACCTTCTTTTTCTCTTTCAAGATTGATTTTTCTAGGTCTGGTGACTTTCCAAATGAAAGTTAGAATGAGATTGCACATATCTATAAATAAACTTGCTGAGATTTCCATAGAAATTACATTAAACTTATAAATCTTCTTGGAGAAAACTGACATCTCTACTATATTTAGTCTTCCCATCTATGAACATGGTATGTCTCTTTACTTATTTAGGTCTTTCTTGATTAATTAGCATTATGCAATTTTCAGCATACATGTACAGTATATGTTTTGTTGGATTTATACCTAAATATTTTCTTAGAAGTGATGGTAAGTGGTACTGTGTTTTTAAATACATACTTTATTTATGTATTTATTTATGTATTTGTATATGTATATATGATGGATGTATGTATGTATTTATTTATTCTTATTTCAAATTCCAGTACAGTTAACATACAGTGTTATAATAGTTTCAAGTGCACAATATAGTGATTCAACAATTCCATACATCACCTGGTGCTCATCACAAAAAGTGCACTCCTCAGTCCCCATCACCTATTTAACCCATAAACCCATCCCCTCTCCTCTGGTAAGCATAAGTTTTGTTTTCCATAGTTAAGAGTCTGCTTCTTTGTTTTTCTCTCTTTTTTTCCCTTTGCTCCTTTATTTTATTTTTTAAATGCTACATATGAAGGAAAACATATGGTATTTTTTTAACTAACTGGTTTCACTTAGCGTTATGCTCTCTAGCAATTTGCAATGACATGGATGGAGCTAAAGAGTATAATGGTATTCTGTTTTGAATGTCTGTTTATACATGTTTGTTGTTAGTAACTAGAAATGTGGGTTATTTTTGGGGTGTTGATCTTGTGTCCTGCAACCTTGCTGACCTCACATATTAGTTCTAGGAGATTTTTGTACATTCCAGGTGGTGGTCTATGTAGATAATCATATTATCTGCAAAATAAGTAGTTTTATTTCTTCCTTTCTAACATGGATGCCTTTTATTTCCTTTACTCACCTTATTGCAATGGCTGAATTAAGATTAAGACTGATTAGAGCTGACATCTTTGCTTTGTTTTTGGAGGAAATCACTGGTACATATGATGTTAGCTGTAGGTTTTTTTGTAGATGCTCTGTATAAGTTGAGGAAGTCCCCATCTATTCCTAACTTTATGAGATTTTTTTCATCACTAATGGGTGTTGGATTTTGTTAAATGTGTTTTCTGTGTCAATTAATATGACCATATGATTTTTCATCTCCATCCTGTTTGTATAAAAAGTTACATTGGTTTTTCAATTTCAAAATAGGGTTGCATAGCTGAAATAAATCCCATTTGGTCTTGGTGTATAATTCTTTTTGTACAGTGCTGGATTTGATATGCCATTATTTTGTTGAGGGTTTTTTGCATCTAAATGAGTTATTGGTTTTGGGGTTTTTTTTCTACACTCTTTGATTTTGGTTTTAGGGTGATACTTTCCTCATAAAAGGAATTGGTAACTCTCTCATCTTTTATTTTCTGGAAAATATTATTTTAAATTGGTGTTACTTTTTCTTTAAAGACTTTGTGGAATTCTCCAGTGAAACTATCTCGACCTGCAGATTTCTCTTTCAGGGGCTTTTTAGTTATGAATTCAACTTCTTTAATGGCTATAGGGATATTCAGATGTCCATTTCATTTTGGCTGAGTTTTCTATATCAGTTCTAGCAATATTTTTGTGGAGTCTTTTGAGTTTTCTATATATAGTATCATGTCATCTGCAAATAGTGAAAATTTGACTTCTTCCTTGCCAATTTAGATGCTTTTTATTTCTTTGTGTTGTCTGATTGCTGAGGCTAGGACTTCCAGTACTATGTTAGATAAATGTGGTGAGAGTGGACACCCTGTTTTGTTCCTGACCATGGAAGAAAAGCTCTCAGTTGTTCCCCATTGAAGATGATACTAGCTATGAGTTTTTTAATATATGGCCTTTATTTTGTTGAGGTATGTTCCATCTATCCCTACTTTGTTGAAGTTTTTTTTTCCTTTTTTTTTTTTTTTAAGCAAGAATGGATACGAGGCACCTGAGTGACTTAGTCGGTTAAGTGTTTGACTTTGGCTCAGGTAATGATCTCATGGTTCATGAGTTCGAGCCCTGCATCGGACTCTGTGCTGACAGCTCAGAGCCTGGAACCTGCTTCAGATTCTGTATCCCCTTCTCTTTCTGCCCCTACCCTGTTTGCACTCTCTCTCTCAAAATAAATAAACTTAAAAAAACTAAAAAAAAAAAAAGAATTGATGCTGTACTTTGTCAAATGCTTTTTCTGCATCTATTGTTCATATGGTTCTTATCCCGTTTTTTATTAATGTGGTGTATCACATTAAGTGATTTGTGAATATTGAACCACCCTTGCAACTCAGCAATAAATCGCACTTGATCATGGTGAATGATCTTTTAATGCACTGTTGGGTTCAATATGCTAGTATTTTGTTAAGAATTTGTACATTCATGTTCATAAGGGATATTGGCTTGTAGTTTGCTTTTTTAGTGGAATCCCTGTAGGGTTTTGGCATCAGGATAAGCTGGCCTCATAGTATGAGTTTGGAGGTTTTCCTTCAATTTCTATTATTTTTAGAATAGTTTGTGAATAATAGATATGAACTGTTCTTTAAATGTCTGGTAGAATTCCCCTGTGAAGACACCTGGTCTTGGAGTTTTGTTTGTTGGGAGTTTTTTGATTACTGATTCACTTTCATTGCTGGGTATTGACCTGTTCAAGTTTTTTATTTATTTCTGTTTCAGTTTTGGTAGCTTATGTGTTTCTAGGAATTTATCCATTTTGTGCAGGTTGTCCAATTTGTTGGCATATAATTTTTCATTATATTCTCTTATAATTGTTTGTAGTTCTGTGGTGTTGGTTATTTTTCCTTTCTCATTGGTGATTTTATTGATTATGGTCTTTTTTCTTTTTTTTTTTAATTTTTTTAATGTTTATTTATTTTTGAGACAGAGAGAGACAGAGCATGAACGGGGGAGGGTCAGAGACAGAGGGAGACACAGAATCTGAAGCAGGCTCCAGGCTCTGAGCTGTCAGCACAGAGCCCGACGTGGGGCTCGAACTCATGGACCGTGAGATCATGACCTGAGCCAAAGTCAGACGCTTAACCGACTGAGCCACCCAGGCGCCCCATGGTCTTTTTTCTTTTTGATACGGTTGGCTAGGGCTTAATCAATTTTATTAAATTTTTCAAAGAACCAGCTCCTGGTTTCATTGATCCGTTCTGTTTTTTTTTTTATTTGTTTCTATAACATTTATTTTTACTCTAATATTTGTTATTTCACTTATTCATCTGGCTTTAGGCTTTGTTTATGTTCTTTTTCTAGCACCTTTGGGTGTAAGGTTAGGTTGTTTATCTGAGATGCTTCTTGGTTCTTGAGGTTGGTCGTGTATTGCTATATATCCCTCTTGTGACTACTTTTGCTGCATCCCAATGGTTTTGGATCATTGTGTTTTCGTTTTAATTTGTTCCCATGTATTTTTAAAATTTCTTCTTTGATTTACTGGTTGACTCCTTCATTCTTTAGTAGCATGTTCTTTAACCTCCATATATTTGTGGTCTTTCCAAATTTTTTCTTGTTGTTGACTGCAAGTTTCATAGTGTTGTGGTTGGAAATATGCATGGTATGATCTCAAATGTTTTGTAATGGTTGAAGCCTGATTTGTGACCTAGTATGTATTCTATTCTGGAAAATATTCCATGTGCACTTGAGAACAATGTGTATTCTGCTGCTTTAGGATGTAATGTTCTGAATATATCTGTTAAGTCAATCTGGTCCACTGTGTCATTCAAAGCCATTGTTTCCTTGTTGATTTTCTGTTTAGATAATCTGTCCAATGATGTAAGTAGGGTGTTAATGTCCCCTACTATTATTGTATATTACCAATGAGTTCCTGAGTTCCTTCATGTTTGTTATTAGCTATTTTATATATTTGGGTGCTCCCAAGCTGTTGGCATAAATATTTACAAATGTTAGATCTTCTTATTGGATAACCCCCTTTATTATGATATAGTGACCTTCCTTATCTCTTGTTACTATATTTGGTTTAAAATATAGTTTGTCTGATATAAGTATTACTGCTCTAGCTATCTTTTGATGTCCATTTGCATGATAAATGTTTCTCCACCCCTCACTTTCAATCTGCAGGTATCTGTAGGTCTAAACTGAGTCACTTGTAGGCAGCATATAGATGGGTCTTGTTTTTTATCCATTATGACACCCTATATCTTTTGAGTAGAGTGTTCAGTCCATTTACATTTAGCATAATTATTGATAGATAAGTATTTAGTGCCATTTTATTACTGGTTTTATCATTTCTAGAGATTTTCTCTGTTCTTTTCTAGTGTTTGTCACTTTTTGTCTTTCCTTCCCACTCAGAAATCAAGAAAAATCTCAAACGACCTAATCTTACTGTTAAAGGAGCTAGAAAAGAAGAACAAACAAAACTCAGAACAGCAGAAGGAAGGAAATAATAAAGATCAGTGTAGAAATAAATGATATATAAAGTAAAAAAATAGAACAGATCAATAAAATCAGGAGCTGGTTCTTTGAAATGATCAACAAAATCAGTAAATTTCTAGTCAGACTTATTGAGAGCAAGAGAGAGAGAGAGAGAGAGAGAGAGAGAGAGAGAGAGAAAAGAGAGAGAGAACTTAAAATCACAAATGAAAGAGGAGAAATAACCAACACCACAGAAATAACAGGCAATTGTCAATGAATATTATGAAAAGCTATATGTCAACAAATTGGTCCACCTAGAAGAAATGGATAAGTTCCTAGAAATATATAACCTACAAAAACTGAAGCAGGAAGAAATAGAAAATTTGCACAGAACAATTAGCAGCAAAGACACTGAGTCAATAATCAAAAAACCCCAACAAAGAAAAGTCCAAGACGAGATGGCTTCATAAATGAATTATAGCAAACATTTAGGGAAAAGTTAATACCTATTCTTCTCAAGCTATTCCAAAAAATAGAAGAAGGAAGGCTCCCAAATTCATTCTATGAGGCCACTATCACTTGCCAAAACCAGATAAAGACAGCACAGAATGAGCTATGGGCCAGTATCTCTGATGTACATAGATGCAAAGATTCTCAACGAAATACTAGCAAACTGAATCTAACAATGCATTTAAAAATCATTCACCACAATCAAGTGGGATTTATTCTCGGGATGCAAGGGTGGTTCAGTATTCGCAAATTAATCAATGTAATACATCACATCAATAAGAGAAAATATTAAAAACACATGATCATTTTAATGGAGGAAGAAAAAGCATTTCACAAAGTACATCATTCATTAATGATAAAAACCCTCAAGCAAGTAGGTGTAGAGGAAATATACCTCAACATAATAAAGGTCATATATGAAAAACACTCAGCTAACATCATACTCACTGGGGAAAAATTCAGAGCTTTTCCCCTAAGGTCAGGAACAAGACAAGGATGTCCACTCTCAGCACTTTAATTCAACATACTACTGGAAGTCCTAGGCACAGCAATCAGACAATAACAACAAAAATAAATGGCATACAGATTGGTAAGGAAGAAGTAAAAATTTCACCATTTGCACATGACATCATACTATGTATTGAAAACCCAAAAGACTCCCATTTGTAGGATACAAAATGAATGTACAGAAATCTGCTGTATTCTATACACCAGTAATAAAGCAGTAGAAAAAGATGAAGCAAACAATCCAATTTACAATTACAACAAAAAAACAAGATACCTAGAAATGAACCTAATGAAAGGTATGAGGGAGCTGAACTCTGAAGACTATAAAAAATTGTTGAAAGAATTTGAGGATGTCACAAAGAAATGGAAAGACATTCTATGCTCATGGACTGGAAGAACAAATATTATTATAATGTCTATGCTACCCAAAGCAATCTACAGATTTAATGCAATCCCTTTCAAACTACCAAGGGCATTTTTCACATAACTAGAATAAACTATTCTAAAATTTTTATGGTATCACAAAAGAACCCGAATAGCCAAAGCAATTTTGGAGAGAAAAAAAAAAAAAGCATAGCTGGAGGCATCACAACTCCGGGCTTCAAGTTATATTACAAAGGTATAGTAATCAAAACAGTATGGTACTGGCACAAAAATAGACTCACAGACCAATGCAACAGAAAGGAAAACTCAGAAATGAAACCACAATTATATGATCCATCTTTAGCAAAGCAGGAAAGAATATTCAATGGGAAAAAAGACCATCTCTTCAACAAATGGTGTTGGGAACACTGAACAGCTACATACAAAACAGTGAAACTGGACCACTTTCTAACACCATACACAAAAATAAACTAAAAACGGATTAAAGACCTAGATATGAGACCTGAAACCATAAAAATCCTAGAAGGAGGCATAGGCATAAATGTCTTTAATATTGGCCATCAAATAATTTTTCTGGATATATCTCCTGAGGCAAGGGAAATAAATACAAAAATAAACTCGTGGAACTACAGCAAAATAACATCCTTCTGTATATGAAAGATACAATCCATAAAACTAAAAGTCAACCTACTGAATAGGAGAAGATATTTTCAAATGATATATCTGAAAAAGGGTTAGTATCCAAAATATATAAAGAACTGGTACATCTCCATGCCCCAAAATCAAATAATCAAATTAAAAGTGGGAGTGGAGGGGCACCTGGGTGCCTCAGTTGGCTAAGTGTCCAACTCTTGATTTCAACTCAGGTCATGATCTCATGGTTTGTGAGATTGAGCCCTGCATTGGGCTCCATGCAGTGTGGAGTCTTCTTGGGTTTCTCTCTCTCCCTCCCTCTTTGCTCCTTCCCTGCTTGCACACACACTCTCTCAAAATAAACGTGTAAAAAATGGAAACAAGATATGAACAGACACTTCTGCAAAAAAGACGTTCAAATGTATTACAGACACACAAAAAGATGTTCAACATTACTAGGCATCAGGGAAAAATGCAAGTCAAAACTTCAGTGATGAAAAAAAAAAACTACAGTGAGATATCACCTCACACCTGTCAGAATGATTAAAATCATAAACAACAAACATTGGCTAGGATGTGGAGAAAATGGAACCTGCTAGCACTGCTGGTGGGAATGCAAACTGGTGTAGTCACGGTGAAAAGTAGTATGGAGGCTCCTCATAATGTTAAAAATAGAACTTCCCTACAGTCCAGTAATCACACTACTGGGTATTTACCCCCAAAAGACAAAAACACTAATTCAAAGTGATACATGCACCCCTTTGTGTACTGCAGTATTATTTAACATAGTCAAATTATGTAAGCAGCCCAAGTATCCACCAATAGATGAATGGTAAAGATGTGGTATGTATGGGGTGCCTTGGTGGCTCTGTTGGTTCAGTGTCCTACTCTTGATTTTGGCTCAGGTCATGACCTCGTAGTTTGTGAGTTGGAGCCCCACATTGGCCTCTGAGCTGGCAGTGCAGATCCTGTTTGGGATTCTGTTTCCCTCCCTCTCTCTGCCCCTCCCCCACTTGCACTCTATCTCTCTCAAAATAAATAAACATTAAAAAAAGATGTGGTATATATGTATATGTATAGGCTCATTATTCAGCCAGGAAAAAAAGAATGAAATCTTGCCATTTGCAGTGACATGGATGGAGCTAGAGAGTATAATGCTAAGTGAAATAAGTCCATGAGAGAAAGACAAATATGACATGATTTCATGCATATGTAGAATTTAAGAAAAAAAATGAGAGGAAAAAATGAGAGAGAAAGAAACTAATAGACTATAACTATAGAGAGCAAACTTTTCATTACCAGATGGGAAGGGGGTAGGAGGATGAGTTAAATAGATGATGGGGATTAAAGAATACACTTGTTGTGATGAGTACTGGGTGATGTATGGAATTGTTGAATTATTATATTGTACAGCTGAAACTAATATAACACTGTATGTTAGGTATATTGGAATTAAAATACAAAAAAAAAGGGTGATGACTGCCATTCTGACAGGTGTGAGTTAATATCGCATGTAGTTTTTGTTTGTATTTCTCTGATGTTTAGTCATGTTGATCATCTTTTCATGTACCTGTTGGGTATTTGTATGTTTTTTTTGGAAATATGTCTATTCTTTTACTCTACTAAGTTTTAAATTGAATTATTAGTTTTTTTGCTATTGAATTGTATGAGTTCCTCATATGTTTATGATAGTAACCCTTTATCAGATATATGATTTGCAAATATTTTCTCCCATTCTATAGGTTGCCTTCTAACTTTTTGGATGTTTACTTTGCTGTGCTGAAGGATTTTAGTTTGATGTAGTCCCACTTATTTATTTTTGTTTTTGGTTCCTTTGCTTTTGGTGTCAAATCCAAAATATCATTGCCACAACTAATGTCAAGAGGCCTACCCCGTATGTTTTCTCCTAGGATTTTTATAGTTTCATTTCTTATGTTGAAGCCATTAACTCATTTTTTACTGATTTTTGTGTATGATGTAAGATAGTGGTTCAGTTTCATTCTTTTGCACATGGCTGCCCAATTTACCATTTAGAGGAGATAATCCATTTCCTCTTATATATTCCTGGCTCCTTTGACATAAGTTAACTGACCACATATCCTGTTTATTTCTTGGGTCTTTATTCTGTTCCATTTATTTATGTATCTGTTTCTATGCTAAAACCATACTGTTTAGATTACTATAGCTTTGTAATATAGTTTGATAGGAGGAAGTATGATGCCTCTCCTTTGTTCTTTGTCAGGATTTCTTTGGCTATTTGGAGTCTTTTGTGGTTCCATAGAAATTTTAGAATTGTTTACTTTATTGACGTGAAAAATGTCACTAGAATTTTCATAGGGGTTGCATTGAATCTATAGATTCTGTGATAGTTATGGATATTTTAACAATGTTAATTCTTCTAATCCATGAGTACAGAATATCTTTCCATTTAATCGTGTCTTCTTCAGTTTCTTTCAACAATGTCTTATATAGTTTCAGTAAATCTTTCACGTTGGCTAAATTTATTCCTAAGTATTTTATTCTTTTTGATACAATCATAAATGGGATTGTCTTCTTACTCCCTCTTTCATATTGTTTGTTATTAGTGTATAGAAACACAATCGATTTTTGTATATTCATTTTGTATGCTGTAACTTTACTGGATTCAATTATGATTTCTAACAATTTTTTGGTGGAGTCCTTAGAATGTTCTCCATATAATGTATCATCTGAAAATAGGGATGGTTTTACTTCTTTCTTTACGATTTGGATGCCTTTTCCTTTTCTTCCCCAATTTCTCTGGCTAGTGCTCCTTGGACTATGCTGACTAAAAAGTGACAACTCTTGTAACTGATCCTTGTCTTGTAACTGATCTTGGTGGAAAAATTTTCAGCTTTGTACCACTGAGAATAATGTTAGCTGTGAGCTTGTCTTATCTGGCCTTATTACGTTGGGGTATATTTCCTCCGTAAGCAGTTTGTTGAAAGTATTTGTTATTTTGAATGGATGTATAATTTTGTCAAATGCTTTTTCTACATCTATTGAGAGGATCATATGATTTTTTTGATCATATGACTTTTATCCCTCATTTCATTAATGTGGTATATCACATTGATTGATTTGCAGATGTTGAACCATCCTTGAATTCCTGGAATAAATTCTACTTGATCATAGTGCATTATACACTTAATGTACTGTTGAATTTGGTTTGCTACTATTTTGAGGATTTTTTGTTTCTCATCTATGTTTCTCAGGGATATTGGCCTGTAATTTTCTTGTACTGCTTTTGTCTGGTATAGTATCATACTGCTGACCTCATAAAATGAGTTGTGAAGTATTCTCTCCTATTTTTTGAAAGAGTTTGAGAATTGCTATTAGTTCTTTAAGTGTTTGGTATAATTCACTAGTAATGCTGTCAGGTCCTGGACTTTTCTTTATTGGGAGGTTTTTTTATTATTGAATCAATTTCCTTATTCATTATTGATCTGTTCATATTATCTATTTATTCATGATTCAGTTGGAGTAGATTGTATGTTTCCAGGAACATATCTATTTCTTCTATGTTTTTCAACTTGGCATGTAATTATTCATAGTAAACTCTTATGATGCTTTGTATTTCTATGGCATCTGTTGTAAAGTCTCCTCTTTCATTTCTATTTGAATCCTTATTCTTATTTTCTTGGTAAGTTTAGATAAATGTTTGTCTATTTTGTTTATCTTTAAGAAAAACATCCAAGTCTTAGTTTTGTTGATTTCTATTTTCTTTTTAGTCTCTATTCATTTCTGCTCTGATCTTTGTTATTTCATTTCTTTTACTAGTTTACTGTTAGTTCATTTTGTGATTTCATTATTATACTAGGCTTAGTTTGTTTTCTTTTTTTAGTTTGTTTAGTTTGTTTTCTTTAAGGTGTAAATTTAGTTTATTTGAGCTCTTTCTTTTTCTTTATTGTAGGCATTTATCACTATGAAGTTCTCTCTTAGAGCTTTTGCTGCATCCTATTAAATTTTTGTATGTTGTATTTACATTTTCAATTGTCTCAAGATATTTTTTTATTTCTCTTTTTATTTCTTCTTTGACCTATTGGCTATTCAGTGGTATGTGGTTTAATCTCCACATATTTGTGAATTTTCCAATTTTCTTCTTGCAATTAATTTCTAGTTCCATACCACTGTGGTTGGAAAAGATACTTGATATCATTTCAATCTTCTTAAATTCATTAAGGCTTTTTTTGCGACATAACATATGATCTATCCTTGAGAGTATTCCATATGTGCTTGAGAAGAATGTGTATGCCACTGTTATATAGAATGTTTTATAAATGTCTGTTAAGTCCATCTGGTCTAACATGCAGGTTAAGTCCCATGTTTCCTTACTAATTTTCTGTTTGGGCAATCTATCCATTGTTGAACATGGAATATTAAAGTTTTCTACTATTATTGCATTGTTGCTTATTTCTCCCTTAGGTCCGTTAGCATTTGCCTTATATTATTTAGGTGCTTTGTGTTGGGTTCATTAATATTTACAAATGATATTGTAATGGATTGAGCCATTTTTCACTGTATAGTAACCTTATCTGTCTCTTATTGACAATTGGCTGAAAGTCTATTTTGTCTAATATATGTATATCTACCCCTGCCTTCTTTTGATTTCCTTTTGCATGGAATATCTTTTCCCATCCCTTCACCTTCAGTTTGTGTGTGTCTTTAAAGCTGAAGCAAATCACTTATAGACATTATATAGCTGGGCCTTATTTTATCAGACACTCTGTGCCTTTTGATTGTAGAATTGAATCCATTTACATTTAAAGTAATTATTTATAGGTTTGGGCTTACTACTGCCATTTTGTTCATTGTTTTCTGGCTGTTTTGCCAGAATTCTCTTGTTTCTTTTTTCTTCTCTTGCTTTCTTTGTGATTTGATAATTTTCTACAGTCATATCCTTAGATTATTCTCTTTATCTCCTGTGTATCTATTATAGGTTCTTGCTTTGTGATTACCTCCAGGCTTATATAAAGCATATTTATAACAGTTTATTTTAAGCTGACAGCAACTTAAATTTAAATGTGTACTAAAGATATGTATTTTTGCTGTACCCCCCCCCATTTTATGTCTTTGATGGCACAATTTAAATCTTTTAATTTTATGTATCCATTAAATTTTTGTAACTGTTTTTAGTACTTTCATCTTTTAACATTCATAATAGATTTATACATGTCTTACCCACCACCATTACATTATAGTATTCAGAATTTAACTATATAATTACCTTAACCAGTGAGATGTATAGTTTCATGTTTTCCTATTACTAGTTAGTGTCCTTTCATTCAGTTTTAAAAGTCCCTTTAACATTTTTTGTAGGACCAGTCTGTTGGTAATGAACTCCTTCAGGTTTTGCTTGTCTGGGAAATACTTG
The DNA here is from genome assembly GCF_016509475.1 of Prionailurus bengalensis. Taxonomy (NCBI): domain Eukaryota; kingdom Metazoa; phylum Chordata; class Mammalia; order Carnivora; family Felidae; genus Prionailurus; species Prionailurus bengalensis. The sequence continues at coordinate 64,223,288 of NC_057361.1, read as the reverse complement.
ATCTTTCTAATTCTGAAGAACAACTTTTCTGGGTAGAGTATTCCTGGTTGGAAGTCTTTTTCTTTCAGCTCTATGAATATATCATGCCACTCCCTTCTGTCTTGCAAAGTTTCTGCTGAAAAATCTGCTGATACTTTTATGGGGGGTTCTCTTGCATGTAACAAGTTGTTTTTCTTTTGCTTTTTTTAAGATTTTTTCCTTGTCTTTAACTTTTTACAATTTAATTATGTGTCTGGATATGGGTCTTTTTTGGATTATCTTAGTTGGACTTTCTGGGCTTCTTGAATCTGGATGGCTGTTTCCTCCCCAGTTTATAGCGTTTTTAGCTACTGTTTCTTTGACTAAACTTTCTTCCCCTTTCTGTTTTCCTTTGGGGATCTCTGTTATGCATATATTTATTTGCTTTATGGTATCCCATAAGTCCTGTCTTTTTCATATTTTTGCTTCTATGGTGGATGAGTTCCACTGCCCTGTCTTCAGACTTGCTGATCCTTTCTAACACTTGATCTTGTCTGCTGTTCAGCACTTTTATTGAATTTTTCATGTCAGTTTTTATATTCTTCACCTATGTGATATCTCCTTGGTACTTTTTAACTTTCTATCTCTTTGTTGAAATTTTCACTTTATCCATGCACTGTTCTCCTGATCTAGAGGGCATCTTTATGACCACTGTTTTGAACTCTTTATCAGGTAAATCTCTTGTCTCCATTTAATTAAAAGCTGTTTCTGGAGTTTCGTCTTATTATTTTGTTTGGAACATATTGTTTCCCCATTTTACCTGACTTTCTGTGCAATATATAAAACATCTACTTCTCCCACAATCTTGAAGGAGTAGCCTTGTGTAGGGTATGAACATTATCATTTGGCCTCGTCCTAGCTCTTAGTTTTCTCTCAAACCTTAGTGATTTTGCAAGCTAGCATCTTTGTTCTTAGTGGTTCCAGTAGTTGAAGTTGTTGCCAATATCTGTCAGTGTCCGAAAAGGATGGATACCAGTTGGCACTTACTTTGAGCTTATTGGAAGCTGGACCCTCAGCTATAGCTTCTATGATAGGCAAAACAGTCTCTTTCAGGGAAAGACTGGGAGATGAGTATTTCTAACTTGTGCCTCTGTACTGAGATCTTGGGTTATAGCCAGTCAAGAACTGTTTCTTTGTTTGATACAGTATTCTGAAACCTACAGATGCAAGTTTCACTGGTCACGAAAGCCAGGAAATCAATAGTTGCATCCTCTGGGTTGCAACCAAAATGCTGGGGTGCCATACATGTGCACAAGCTCCTTTCAAGGAGATACTGGTGACCTGGAGTGTGGCAGAGGGAGATTTCAGTCATCCCTTAGATGTGTGCTAAATTAGGAGCCTGACCCTCAGGTTACAGCCTTAAAACTATTCAATTAGGCCCTTTTTCAGGGAAAGACTGGGAGATGGGTGTTTCTACTACCTCTGCACTGAGACCTGAGGGAATAGCCAGTGTGAGTCCTAACAAGCCAATTAAGACTGCTTCTTTGTTTGGTTAGTGTTGTGGGTCTCATGGATGCATGCCCCCATTGGATTTCAGGATAGGCCGTTTTATTTTTATTTTATTTTATTTTATTTTTATTTATTTTTTTCAGTATATGAAATTTATTGTCAAATTGGTTTCCATACAACACCCAGTGCTCATCCCAAAAGGTGCCCTCCTCAATACCCATCACCCCCCTCCCCTCCCTCCCACCCCCCAATCAACCCTCAGTTTGTTCTCAGTTTTTATGAGTCTCTTATGCTTTGGCTCTCTCCCACTCTAACTTTTTTTTTTTTTGATGCTAAGTGAAATAAGCCATACAGAGAAAGACAGATACCATATGTTTTCACTCTTATGTGGATCCTGAGAAACTTAACAGAAACCCATGGGGGAGGGGAAGGAAAAAAAAAAAAAAAGGATAGGTCGTTTTAGAGCCCTGTCTGTTAGGTGGAAGTTTTCAAACCTGGTATACTAGATGTTGGGTCCAAAATCTTGATTCCTCACGGAGATGTTGGCAGTTGTGTTTCCTCCCCCATTGTATGTTGCTGTGCTGGTGTGGAGTTTATACCGAGAGTGTATCTCAGCCTTTCTTACCAATTTTGATGTGGTTTTTCTCTCATTTGCCTGGTGTTTATGAGTCACTCAGCTATTTTCTGGATTTCTTTCAGAGGAAATTGTATATGTAACTGTGGTTTCAGTGTATCTGTGGGAGGAGATGATTTCAGGAGCCTTTTGTGTCACCAACTTGGACCAGAATCCCAATGTCATTGCTTTTCTGAAGTTCTAAGCCTTCTTTTGTTATCATTTCCTTTTTTTTTAAAGAGTGCTTTTTGTAACCAATTTTAATTGGGAGTGTTACTGGCAACAAATTCTTAGTTTTTCTTTATCTGAGAGTGTCTTTATATTTTCATTCCTGAAGGATATTTTTTGCCTAATATAGTTTGTAGTTGACAGTTTTCTTTCAGTACTTGAAAAATGTTATGCAACTTATTAAAATGGTTTCAAAAGAGATATATTTGTCATTTGAATTGATTTTCGCCTATAAGTAATGCACCATTTCTGTGTGCTTTCAAGATTTTTTCTTTGTTTTTTTTTTCAGAAGTTTAATTATGAATTGTTTTGGTGGTGTGGATTTCTTCACATTTATCCTATTTTAGATATTCTGTTTTTTTAATATTTTGGCTTATGTTCTCCCCCAAATTGGGAAGTTTTCATTATTTCTTTGGGCAAGTTTTTAATTCACACTCTTTTTCTTCTCTCCTTCTGGGAGTTTAATGATATGACTATTATCTCTTTTGTTATTTTTTCATATGTCCCTGAAACCTTGTTCAATTTTTTCTTTTAAAATCCTTTATGTATTCAAGATTTTATTAATCTGCCTTCAAGTTCACAGATTCTATCTTCTGTCATCTCCACTCTACCGTTGAACCCATACAGTAAGGTTTTTATTTTTGTTATTATATATTTCAGTTCTATAATTTCCATTTGGTTCTTTTCTATAAATTTTTATCTCTTTTATATATTTTATTTCTTTGTTGAGATTTTTAATATTTTTTTAAATTTATTACAAGGTATCTCATAATTGCTTGTTGAAGCATTTTTTGATGGTTACTTAAATCCTTATCAGATACTTCAAATTTCTGATTCATCACAGATGAATTAACTGTTTTTGATTGTTTTCATCATTCAGGTTCTGATTTCCCTGGTCCTCATTATAACAAATGATTATTCTAGACATTTTTAATATTATATTATAAGAGTCTGGGTTATATTTAATCCTTATCATAGTAAGCAGTATCCCTTAGAAGTATAGTGCAAAGTTGGGTAAGGTGGAAATTCCTCTCTTATCTACACCTTTTTGAAACCTTTCTAACAGAAGTAGAGCAACTATTTGTACTGTATTACTGTCTCTGAGTGTGGACTAAGCTCAGCCCCCCACAGGTTCCTGATGATACCACGAAGGGGGAAATGGAGATCTGACTAACATCTCTGTGTTCCTGTAGGGTGGAGGTGGAAACTCAGTTCCCAGTAGGGTCTCAGTTCCCAGTAGGGTCTAAATGACACCATGGGAAGGGAATGGGGGAGTGGGGCGCCAAGTAATATAGCCTCTCACCACCTAGATTTGCATCTTTGATGCTGAGTAGAGATAAAGGCTGAGCTCTCCAGCAGACCCTGCTGATAGCAGGTGAAGGAGGAATATGAGTGTTGACCAGCTCTATTTCCCAAATTGTTATTCAGTCTTAGTGCTGGTAGGTGGAAATTTAGGTTAAACTTCTCACTAGGCCTTATTGACACAGGAGTAGGAAGAAAGTAGAGTGCTGACTAGCCTGAATTATATCAGTCTTGGTCAGTCTATTGCTGCTGGTTGAGGGTGGCGGAGGTTCAGTTTGCCAATACTAACCCTTCAAGGGGATTATATTGCTGCCTCCTGCTTCCATCAGAGAGGTATGGAAGATCTTAAGATCCCTACTTGGCCATTACTGACACCAGTTGACAGGGGAATGGGAGCAGAGCACTGCCTGCTTTTGATATGCAAGGAATGAAAGATCAATTCCATGCTTGGCCCTGCTGAAACTGAAACCACTTGGTAGGGAAATTGGAGCATGTTCCTTGTTGTTTCTGGGGTGGGTTGGATGGTCAACTTCCCACTCTGCCTGTTGAAACTTCAGGGGTGAAGAAGGACAGGAGTGTGTGTGCTTTCTCAATTGATTTTTGGCTGGAGTAAGGTGGGAATTACTTAAGAGATTTTCTGTGATTAGGCTAGCATTTTCCTAGTCACTTTGTTGAGGGGAAGCAGGCTTTTTCTGGAGGTTTTTTTCCTGTCTGTTCCTGTTTGCAATTTTGAGTTGGAGGCTTCTCCCATACCCTTTCTGGGACATGTGTGAGGAGATAAGTCTAGCAGGGGGCTCACCACTGTATTCTTTCTCAAGTTATGAGGTCTTAGGATCTTTGCCTTTCTACATTTTTCTTTCTTTCCACCATTCAGAGTCTTCCTGTGCTGTTTGTTGTGTTATGTTCAGATTTTTTAGTTACAAAAGGGAGGGTCTGGGAGGTATGGGGACACTCTGTCTTGGCAGGATCCTATTCCGTTGATTTTTACCTCTCTAATATGTTTCAAATCCATTAATGTCCCGGAATTCCCATTGTATCATCCTTAATATTCATAAATTCACCCATCCTTTGGACAACCACAGTGGCCTCCTCACTAATAAATATATATTGTAAGAGCATTTTTCCAACAAAAAATATAGACACCCAAAAAGTTAACAACGGATTTTAAAAAATTACTTCCAGTGCTGAAGACAATTTGGGAGATGGAACTTAGATTCTTAGTATTAGGGCTCCTAGGATTTGATGACTTAAGTTGATAGGGACAATAAATAAGATCATTATAAATTTGGATTGTCTCCCCTAATCTTAAAGTTATGAGTCTTACAATTATGGTAATTCAGAGGAGAAAGAAATCACTTCTAGCTACGGTTTTCAGGGAAGCATTCATGCAAAAGCTTGGTTTTATGGGACAAGACAGGCAAAAAACAAGGTATGAGCAAATATACGAGGCATACTTGGGGTGGTGGTAGAATAGACTTGTTTGTTTGAAATGGTTTCTGACATTTTTCCTAATTAATGATAATTATCACTTACAGTGCTTTTTAATTTTATGGATTAACAAGTCACTGGATTAGAAATTTTGATTCAGTAGGTCTGAGTGGAAGTGTAGGAATCTATTTTAAACAAGCATTTCAGGTTATTGTTAAGTTCAAGGTAATTTGGGAAACAGAACTGTAGAAAAGATAATGGCAGATCAAGTTGGAATAAAAGTAGGTTCCAGATTATGGGGGGGCTTTAAATGCCAGATGAAGAAGCTCAGAATGATGTTGCTGAACATGAGGAATATTTAACATTTGGAATTCTGTGACTCCCTTCTATTCACTACACTGGAAATGGTGCCAGTATTATGGATGTGGGTAGCATAGGTTAATAACTGTTCTCTTGTTTACATGGAAATAACTGTTAGGATTACCTGAACTCTGCAAAAATATGTAGTTGCAGGAATGAGACCTTTAACTTCATAGCTCAGACAAGGGCCAGTATATATCAAGTGCATCGATTCTTCAGTTTTTCCCCACTCTAGTCTGTAATCTGTGATTTCGGCACCATTACATACAGGAATCTAAAAGATTCAACAAAAACAGAAATTGATTTTTTTCTATAAATTGTCACTATACTAGATACTGTGGAGCATTACAATATGATCTTTTGATGTCAAAACTCATATTAAATGGTATGAGATATAGACAAGAATAGAAATAATTAAGCATAAGACAGAGCACTGTAATTGACATTAAAAGTCTCAAAATTAAGAGAAAAGATTGGCTAATCGCACATATTTGATAAATTCCTGTTTGTATTTTTTTTTTAATTTGTTCAACGTTTTTTATTTATTTTTGGGACAGAGAGAGACAGAGCATGAACAGGGGAGGGGCAGAGAGAGAGGGAGACACAGAATCGGAAACAGGCTCCGAGCCATCAGCCCAGAGCCTGACGCGGGGCTCGAACTCACGGACCGCGAGATCGTGACCTGGCTGAAGTCGGACGCTTAACCGACTGCGCCACCCAGGCGTCCCTCCTGTTTGTAATTTTAAAATTATTCTCAAATAGCTTACTTAAAAAAGAGCACTCTTAGATATATTAATGTTGCTTAACATTACTATTGATGATAGTGGGATAAAACACAAATTCCAGTAGTCTCTGGAATTTGTACAGTGCTGTAATTAGACCTTTTATTATTATCAGATTAAAAGCTTTTGTGTTAATACTAGAAACCCTCTGCTAGAGTCTGGGAAAAATGGAAGAAAAATTCAAAGTTACCTAGGTGGCTTAATAATTAGGCCGACTTTTTTCAGCTTGCTTAAATGGGAAGGTATTCACATGAATGCAAAACATTTTTAATTAATTATTTTTAATTTTCAAGTTAGTTAACATACAGTGTAGTCTTGGTTCTGGAGTAGAATCCAGAGATTCATCACTTACATGTAACACCCAGTGCTCATTACAACAAGTGACCTCCTTAATGCCCATCACCCATTTTCCCCACCCCGCCACCCCCCACTCCCATCAACGCTTAGTTTGTTCTCTGTATTTAAGAGTCTCTTGAGGCGCCTAGGTGGCTCAGGCGGTTAAGTGTCCAACTTCGGCTCAGGTCATGATCTCACAGTTTGTGAGTTTGAGCTATGCATCAGGCTCTGTAGCACAGAGCCTGGAGCCTGCTTCAGATTCTGTGTCTCCTCCTCTCTCTTCCCCTCCCATGCTCATGCTCTGTCTCTGTCTCTCAGTAATAAATAAACATTTAAAAAAATTTTAAGAGTCTCTTCTGGTGATGCAAAACATTTTTTTAAGCTTCATTATCTCATAGCCACATTTTAATGTGTCATATTGTAGAGTTACATGCAAACAAACACGACCAGAGATTTCCCAATGAAGTTTTTTAAAAAATAATAGATTCTATAAATTTACTTATTTGTTTTTTTATTATAAATTCATTTAATTTTATTACCTCATATTTTGGTTTTAAGAATTAAATTAGTTACCTATTAATAGTCTATTTGGTTTTCCAAGTTAATAATCTCCATAAAAATAGGATCTGGAAAGCAAGATTACTATAGTCTTAGCATTTCTAATAGTACTAGTATCAGGTTTTATGTGTGTTCTAGAATCATGATCCAAGGCTTATGGGACCTTAATCTAAACTCTAACTCCTTAGGGAGTTGTGTACTTTCAAAAACATACTAAAGCAATTGCTGTGCGCTTATGGAACAAAATTAATAAAAGTAAGTTGATAACATACCTCCCAACTAACAGCAATGCAGGTTGGACCCTTGCAGGTTACCACAGGTGTACCACATTGAGAAGGAGGGCTTGGAACTGGTGCACTTTCACACTTCATTGAATGAGATCCAGACTACAAATAAACACAAGCAAATAAGAAAACACAAAAATGATTGTGCAGGTATAGTTACTCTCTATCTTGACAGGGAGTAGAAACATATATTCATCCAAAGTGAAATGAACGATGAATGGGCCAACTGAACAATATAACTTCCCCAGCACTATTCACTGCTTTTAACCAGAAACTGGATTCTTCAGAAATTAATTTACTCACTGTGCATCTCACTTTGGAGCCAGGATGCCTTCGTTTGTCATCTTGGTTACCTTCTGCCTTTTTGACATTTGCAAATGCTTCCGAGTTTCCATTAGTAGGAGGATTGTCTACAAAAATGTACAAAATAAACTACAAAAATGTACAAAATAAACTTAAAAAATTGCAAATAATTTTAAGGGTGTTACTTTAAAATAACACAAAATAACTTTATAAGACACAATGTCAAAGCACATAATAAAGTAACAGAAAATACAAATTATATTAGTTTGTGTCAATTTTAAATTTAATGTAAAGACACTTAAAAAGTTTAAAAATCCATTAAAAAATGGATTTACCTAGAGGGTATTATGCTAAGTGATGTGAGTCATACAGAGAGACCATATGATTTCATACCATATGATTTCACTTATATGTGGAATTTAAAAATGAACAAACAAAAAACCAGACTCTTAAATACAAAGGACAAACTGGTGATTACCAGAGGAGAGGTGGGTGGGGGGATGGGAAAATATATAAAAGGGATTAAGAGGTATAAACTAACAGTTATAAGTAAGTAAGGGGCGCGTGGATGGCTCAGTTGGTTGAGTGTCTGACTTCGGCTCAGGTCATGATCTCATGGTCTGTGGGTTCGAGCCCCACGTCGGGCTCTGTGCCGACAGCTCAGAGCCTGGAGCCTGCTTCTGATCCTGTCTCCCTCTCTCTCTGCCCCTCTCCCACTCTCACTTTGTCTCACTCTGTCTCTCAAAAATAAATAAATATAAAAATAAAAATAAATAAAAAAAGTAAGTAATGGAGATGAAAAGTACAGCATAGGGAATATATATAATCAATAATATTGACAGATGGTATTTATACTTATTGTGGTGAGCACTGATATATAGAATCTTTGAATCAATATGTTGTACACATGAAACTAATATAACATTGAATGTTAATTATACTCCAGAAATTTTTGTGATTTCAATTACAAAGAAACAGTTTTCTAAATATTCTAAATATTCAATTTTATAGTTAAAAAACCTACTTGCTCTGCTTTAGTAACATTAATTTTAATTTTTTTAATGTTTACTTTTTAGAGAGAGAACAAGTGAGTCAGGGAGGGGCAGAGAGAGAGAGAGAGAGACAAAGAATCCAAAGCAGGCTCTAGGCTCTGAGCTGTCAGCACAGATCCTGACACAGGGCCCAAACTCATGGACCCTGAGATCATGACCTGAGCTGAAGTTGGATGCTTGACTGAGCCACCCAGTTGCCCCTTAGTAACATTAATTAATTAAAATCAGGAGTTACAAAACAAGTAATTTAGGTAAAGTCATTCAAATCCTACAAGAAGACTCACCACATTTGATGTTGTTTTCTCTGGTCTTTGCCGCACCATTCAAGGGTGGAGGATGGCAAGATGCAGGAGAAAGATTAGGTGTTTGAGTAGTCAGTATATCTGAAGGCTAAGAGAGGTACAAAATACCTTATGATTATATTAAATTCAAGTTAAGTTTTTAAAACAATTTTTAAAACACAAATCCTTAATTTAAAAACTTCCCTCTCTGTTTCCTCACCTGGCTTTGACCTATAGGTGAAGTACAAAAGACTCTCAGTTTATATGTATTACCAGGTTGCAGGTGATCATATAGAAATTCCTTTGTGGTTCCATTATAGATTATCTTCCAGTAATTCGCTGAAGGGATGAAAGCAAATTTATCCAATTTATTTATAGTTAGCCTATAAATGCTATGGGCCCCATTATTATCTCATGTATATGCCAAGAAATAGGCATTTTGGAAATTAACCGTGGTCCAGTTCCTATTTACAATAGGTCCAGTTACCTATTTACAATAATTATATTCCTTATAGAACTAGACATAAAATAATAAAAGATCAGTAAGTAAACATAATTTGTCACTAAAAAATGGAGAAATATAAGTAGGTCCTGGGGTTTAGTTAATAGCATTGTACCAATGCCAATTTCCTGGTTTTGATAATTGCACTATGGTTATGTAAGAAATTAATTTTAGGAGAAGCTGAATGAAGGTTATATATGGGAATTCTCTATACTATTTTGGCAACTTCTAGGTAAGCATAAATTATTTCAAAATAAAAACTTAAAAAAAATCATGATATGGGGTGCCTGGGTGGCTCAGTCAGTTAAACATCTGACTTCAGCTCAGGTCATGATCTCCCAGTCTGTGAGTTCGAGCCCCGCATTGGTCTCTGCACTGACAGCTCAGAACCTGGAGCCTGCTTCGGATTCTGTGTCTCGCTCTCTCTCTGCCCCTTCCCTGCTCACACTCTGTCTCTCTTTCAGGAAATGAATAAACATAAAAAAACTTAAAAAAAAATCATGATGCATAGTTGTTGTGATGAGCACCCAGTGTTGTATGGAAGTATTGAATATTGTACACCTGAAACTAATATTACATTGGATGTTAACTGAGTGGAATTTAAATAAAAACTTAAAAAAAAACCTGTAATTTATCTTTGAAAAAAATCATAATGTCTTACCATCTGAATTTTCACTAACTTCTAAACTGTAACTTGAAATGTATGTACCACCATTATCTTGTGGTGGTTCTGGAAAGAGAAATAAAATTAAAATTATTCTTGAATAAACTTAAAAGTCTTTCACTGGAAATTTATAAATTAATTTTTTATGGAGAAAAAATATAAACATGACACAATAGAATATTAATATTGGACATGAAACATTTAAGGTGAGATTTTAAAGTTCTTTGGAAAAGACTAAAATACTAAGTATTTGTACCTTGAATTTGATTTTTCCAGTTTAGAGGCAAAATAATTTATAAAAATATTTTTCTTGTCAAGTTGACATTTATCATTGATGTATTGTTTTAATTGTGGCCTCTATATTAGATATACTTTTACTTGGAATAACTATAGTTGTTAAGGGCTCATAAAAATTTAATGATTTGTTCATGTGTGAATTAATGAGATAGCAATAGAGAACTCAACAGAGAACTGGAAAAACATCATTTATAACTAATTTATATGGTGAAATACTTCCTATGTAAATAATTAAGAGAATATTTTATAAAGCTGAGGGCAATTAGGGAAGATTTCTCCTCAGTAGTTAATATTAAGACAGAGTACATTTTAAATACAAAAACATTACCCCATCCAATTTTTACTCTGTGTGCATAGATCTTTCCCTTTATATATGGTTTTTTAGGGGATCCAGGCTTATCTGGACAAGTAGTGTATTTTACTTCTCCACTGGGGTTACTCCTTCCTTCCAAAGTGTAGGCAAAAATCTGTTTGAGTAAAAGAGAATACCTTGGTTGACGACTGGAAATAAATGTCTGATTTGAAAATGTGCATAATTTGCAAATAATATTATAAAGCAAGTTATTTGACTAAAAATTTCTGAGAACTAAATGCAAAATAACATTTAATTTCAACCAAAAAAGACATTTCTTTTTATCTCCAGTGATGAGTATAATTTAATATTAAAATATGATACAAATTTAGAAATTATAGCTACATACCCTAAATTTGTATGTAGTACTTCTCTGAAGATTTCTTATAGTGCATGAGAGGTCTTCTCCATTATATTTAGGTTTAAAACCCAAGCCCTGGAAATGAAAGACAATAAACTTAGGAAACAGGCAGGCCTGGGTTCAAGTTCCAACTTCAACCTATTTTCCATCTGGGTAGTCCTGAGCAAGTCCCTTAGTCTCTCTGAACCTTAGTTTCTCTTAAAAAAAAAAAAAAGGAGATACTTTAACTTTTTTTTCATTTTATTTATTTTATATAGAGAGAGTTAGTGGGGGAGAGGGGCAGAGGGAGAGAGAGAGAGAATCTCAAGCAGGCTCCACATGGAGCCGGATGCAGGGCTCAAACCCACATCATGACCTGAGCTGAAGCCAAGTTGGATGCTCAACTGACTGAGCCACCTAGGCACCCTGATACTTTCTACTTTAAAGGGCTCATTTTCTTTTTTCAGGATATAATGAGATAATGTATATGAAGGTGCTTAGCATATTAATTATACAGAACTCTTCTTAATGTTAGTCTCTTCATTTAAAATGTAAAATATACATAATATAAAATTTACAGCTGCTTTTTAACTTGACTAGCTTATTTAGTATAGACTTGAAAGTTCAGAATGCAATGAAACAGTTTGCCCACCCACATCAGGAATCCAGGGAGATGAAGAAAAGAGTTTGCCCAGGTAGAAGTATGCAGACGATCTCTGTGACCATGCAAGGTCATCTGGGATAAGCCCAAAATTGAAGAACTAACACATTTCACTGAGTATCTACTGTGTTGTTATGGGTGCTGCTGCTTTTAGCTAATTTTCAGGGAAAATCTCCCTGCGCTGGTTTGCCTAACCTTGGCTCTGCATTGGTCCCATCCAGAACACAGAGACTCAGGAATCATACAGTTTGATTGAGTAGAAATTAACTTAGTCATAGGAGAAAAAAGGAGAGGAAAACCAAGAAACAAACTCTTAACTATAGAGAATAAACTGATTGTTAGTAGACATGGATGGAACTACAGAGTATAGTGCTAAGCAAAATAACTCAGAGAAAGACAAATACCATATGATTCACTCATATGTGATATTAAGAAACAAAACAAACCAAGGGAAAAAATAAGAGACAGAGAGAGACAAAGCAAGAAACAGACTCTTAATTACAAAGAACAAACTGATGATTGCCAGAGGAGAGGTGGGTAGGAGGATGGTTTAAATAGGTGATAAGGATTAAGGAATGCACTTATTGTGATGAGTACTGGGAGTTGTATGTAAGTGTTGAGTCACTAAATTGTATACCTGAAACTAATATTTCACTGTATGTTAACTAACTGGAGTTTAAATAAAGACTTAAAAAAATAAATTAGCTTAAATCTAAGGTTTTTTAGTATAAAATGCATATAAATTGTACCTAAAACCGAAGTTGAAGATTAAAACATGTGGAAAGAAAACTTACAGATCCTTCTTCCTCCATTTCTAGTACATAAGTAAGACTGTCATTTGGGTTTGTGTTAGTTGGAGCACACCATTCTAGTGACAAATAACAGATTCCTGCTTCTTTTAGCTTAGGAGGTAAAGGTGTTGGAGGCATAGTTCCTGATGTATGGAAAACTGCTATTTCACTGAAATCACTGAAAAATAAATTAATGTGGAAAAATTATTTTCAGGTTCTTATTGAAGTGCAGACTTTTAAATATTGCAATAATTCAACGTACCTCAAGCCAAAGTTATTTTTGGCAGCTATTCTGAATGAATATTTTGTAGAAGCATTTAGTTTAAGGATTTTGTACTGTTTCATGCTACCCATATAGCAACTTTTGAAGTCTTCACCTTTGCCCTTAATCATAGACACAAAATATTAGAATATTATAAAATGTTGCAAATATAAAAATTTACCATAACATTAATAACCATTTATAAAGAAGTGCTTTTCCAAAATAAAACAGTTTACCTCATCCCATTCCAAAAGGAAGCCATTTATTTTGGAACCATTATCATTGGAACCCTAAATATATCAAAAAGATAAAATTATGATGGGATGTTTTTACACAGTAGATATATATATATATATATATATATATACACATACACACACTATATAATTAAGCGACTGAAATTACTGTAAAATTAAACTTGCTTACATTTTGTTTTTAAAACAATCCTGATTTTAAAGTTAAAATGCACTTTTTTTTACAGTCTATAAGGCATGCTCAAATTCTAGGTCTTGTGTTTTCCAAGTTTTATGTGACAAAGGAAGTTAGTATTTAAATAAGTTAAGAGGTAGATTTATTGGTAACTACAATTATAAGTAAGTTTAGGTTGTAGTGGAGCTCCATTGGCGCAATTGGTTAGCATGCAGTACTTATAAATAAATTTAGTTGTAGAAATTGACACTTCAACTTTTACTAATTGAAATTCCGGTTGACATTTCTCAATTTACTTGATGCTTGATATAGATTGGAGAGAAAGATGATTATGGAAAAGGGAAAGTGCTAGGGAAATAGATCAGGTGGGGCATGCATAATTTCATATTTAAAATTCAGGACAAAGTAGAAAGAATGTTTTTAAATAAAAAGTGGAGGAGACTTTGGCGGTAGAATACTTACTTTCCACTGTAAATTCAGGCTGCTCTTGGATCGGTTAATTAGTTTGGGTGCAGGTGGAGGGTCTGGTTCACAACCTGGAGTTGTGAAGCTAACCAGTTCAGACACAGTTCTGTGTGCTGAGCCTCTTATGGTTGTGATTCTAAAAATGTAATGATAGTTGTTGTAAGCTTTCAGATATTTATCCTAACATGTACTAAATTGGGTACTTCAGTTTCCATATATACCTTAGGAGATAAAACATTTTCGAATAGAGCAAACTTGGATTGTTACAGATAATGGTTCCCAAATCGCCCTCTCACCAGTTCTAAGTGACAAAAAGTAAACTAATGTTGGATTTTTGGGGGGCTGTTCTGAAGCTTGAAGGAAAGGCCATGCTCCTGGCAGTAGCAAGCCTGACTGCAGAAATCATAAGTAGTAAATTGATACAGACTGGGGAGTCTTCCTGGCTACAGGGTGGGTGGAGATTGTGTAGGATGGAGTTCTTACCTTACAAAATAGGCCATGGATGGTTGTAGATCAAGTAGAGTAAATGTAACTCCATCACCACTGTGAACATAATCTTTGTTTATAAATGATCTCACACATATTTAATAGCTGATTAAGTCGTAATCTTATATATTCAAGTGATAAACAAAGAAGCACAATTTTTCTTGAAGTTTAGATAAATTTAGCCCATTTTATATGAATGCAAAAAAGTGATACTAATACTTCAAATTTTTCATTTGCATGCTAAATTAATATGGCTTTAAGAAATGAAATTTTATAATTTTACCACTACAACTTCTTCACACTGTAATAATACGGATTTATCTTTAATTAGCTTATTTTAAATAGTGCTGATATGAAAAGCCTCAAGGACACTGTGCATTGTGCAATTTATTCATTCAGTTACACAGGGAAATCTTTCTGGGGAGGGCATCTGTTTGCTATAGTGGATAAAGTGGCTGTGCTTTCACACCCATGTCTTTCTGAAACAGTCATAAGTACGTAGGTGTACTCTACCAACTCAAAGAGTTCCTTCAGGCTCTAACCCCAGAAGTAGCCTCCAAAAAGTGCTAAAAGATTATTATTTTTAAGCAAAGACTTATACTTCTAAGCAAAGGCCACTCAAGGTTGTAGGGCGATTAGAGTATTTTTATAAAAAACAGACTTTTATGAAATACATAACACCGAAAAAGACCACCATGTAACCTTATGCAAAACTTAATTTCATAAATAGCTTTTAATCACATTTTACATCTTCCCATCCCTCTACCCAATGTAGAAGACTGTGTATTATAGTTCTTAAATTTAAAATTTCCACCTGCTAATTATAAAGGAAGTAAAACTTTTCATTATAACTAATTACACTTAAATTTTCACTTTGAGTCTCTGTGTAAAGATGACAAATTTTAGCAAATTAAGTTTAAGATGTGTTATGATTTTTAAAGTGCTGTACAGACAGCTCCAGATCTCTGACATATCTTGCATAATTGTTTGGTGGGCGAGATAATTTCTCCTTCTTCCTCACTTGTGATTTCCTTTCTACTGTGTCTCTCAGTTTGTTCTTTTTCAGACTGCATGTCCTGATTCAGTTGAGAAGCTGTTAAGAGTGGTTGGGTATAATTTTGCTGTGTCCTCCACTCTATCCTCCCTAGTCCTGGTTCTATCTTCTAGGCACATTCCTAAGCTCATACTGCTACTGTCATAGCTCCACCTTATAACTAGCTTCTGTAATGAATATTTGAAAAAAGCCTAAGTCATAAATCCCATTGCAGTGCAAATACCTCATTTGTGTCGCCAAAGGCCAACCATAAAGTGACTTTTTTTTTCCTAAAATGACCTAAGTGAAAAAACAGAAGGGAGAATTGGAGGGAACATTTTCTTCCTGGACTATAAACTTGTTAAATAGGAAAGTTGTAAACTGAAGAGAATTGACCAGTTGATATTTAAGGTCCTTCTCAGCACTAACATGCTTACAATTCATTGAATTTCATGGATTTTGACCTGGCAACCTCCCACCACGTGTAAAACTATTTTAGTAGAAAATTGCTTTTAAAGCTTGGGAAAATTTTCAGATAAAATCTTTAGAACTCAGTCTAGGTATAAACTGAGGTCTATACATTTACATAGACTATTTGAATTTAATTATGAGAAATGAGAGATGATTAAAAAGAAAGAGACTTACATATATAGATTTTTATAGTTTCCATTTTTACCACTGTTAGATATTGCCAGTTCAAATGTCACAGGAGATTTGGTGTGATTACACTTCTTAGAACCATGTAGTTTCCATGAAATAACAGCAGATCTTGTTTGAATATCAGAAACCTAAAATAAATAACAAAAATTCAAGTGGGACATTTAAAAAATATAACCTGTAACTTATGATATAATCTTTCCTTACATCTTTTTGATGCTAAGAATATTGTTCTCCTCATATTAGGTGCTTAAATACTGTGATTAAACAATGCCATTAATATTATCTTTAATAAGGCCATTCTGAATCTTTATGTATAGCTAAAGGAGATTATGAAATTTTAACGAGGTCAAGGCTTCAAATTAACACTTTACTAGAGAAAAATATCAGTGAACTTGCACATTTTAGAGTGAAAAGGTAAATTAAAAGGAATGCTTAAATTTTCAGTTTAGTTACTTACTATAGGTTTCTCAATGCTGAAACAGCATGACTTTCCACCTTCTGTTATGCATTCTAAAAGAAAAAACCCCAAAATAAAATATTACATTGGCAAAAACAAGAGAAAGAAGTTAGATATCTATCATCCAACTACAAATACATCATCACCAGGGGAACTACTAAACACCTAGTAGCAATTTACATTAAAGTTTTAAAAGAAGAGAGCAGTGTAAAGTGTATATATATTTTTTTATGTTTTTAATTTTTTTTAATTTTTTATTATTTATTTTTTTATATATGAAATTTATTGTCAAATTGGTTTCCATACAACACCCAGTGCTCATCCCACAAGGTGCCCTCCTCAATACCCATCACCCACCCTCTCCTCCCTCCCACCCCCCATCAACCCTCAGTTTGTTCTCAGTTTTTAACAGTCTCTTATGCTTTGGCTCTCTCCCACTCTAACCTCTTTTTTTTCTTTTTTTTCCTTCCCCTCCGCCATGGGTTCCTGTTCAGTTTCTCAGGATCCACATATGAGTGAAACCATATGGTATCTGTCTTTCTCTGTATGGCTTATTTCACTTAGCATCACACGCTCCAGTTCCATCCACGTTGCTACAAAAGGCCATATTTCATTTTTTCTCATTGCCACGTAGTACTCCATTGTGTATATAAACCACCATTTCTTTATCCATTCATCAGTTGATGGACATTTAGGCTCTTTCCATAATTTGGCTATTGTTGAGAGTGCTGCTATGAACATTGGGGTACAAGTGGCCCTATGCATCAGTACTCCTGTATCCCTTGGATAAATTCCTAGCAGTGCTATTGCTGGGTCATAGGGTAGGTCTATTTTTAATTTTCTGAGGAACCTCCACACTGCTTTCCAGAGCGGCTGCACCAGTTTGCATTCCCACCAACAGTGCAAGAGGGTTCCCGTTTCTCCACATCCTCTCCAGCATCTATAGTCTCCTGATTTGTTCATTTTGGCCACTCTGACTGGCGCGAGGTGATACCTGAGTGTGGTTTTGATTTGTATTTCCCTGATAAGGAGCGACGCTGAACATCTTTTCATGTGCCTGTTGGCCATCCGGATGTCTTCTTTAGAGAAGTGTCTATTCATGTTTTCTGCCCATTTCTTCACTGGGTTATTTGTTTTCCGGGTGTGGAGTTTGGCGAGCTCTTTATAGATTTTGGAGACTAGCCCTTTGTCCGATATGTCATTTGCAAATATCTTTTCCCATTCCGTTGGTTGCCTTTTAGTTTTGTTGGTTGTTTCCTCTGCTGTGCAGAAGCCTTTTATCTTCATGAGGTCCCAGTAGTTCGTTTTTGCTTTTAATTCCCTTGCCTTTGGGGATGTGTCGAGTAAGAGATTGCTACGGCTGAGGTCAGAGAGGTCTTTTCCTGCTTTCTCCTCTAAGGTTTTGATGGTTTGCTGTCTCACATTCAGGTCCTTTATCCATTTTGAGTTTATTTTTGTGAATGGTGTGAGAAAGTGGTCTAGTTTCAACCTTCTGCATGTTGCTGTCCAGTTCTCCCAGCACCATTTGTTAAAGAGACTGTCTTTTTTCCATTGGATGTTCTTTCCTGCTTTGTCAAAGATGAGTTGGCCATACGTTTGTGGGTCTAGTTCTGGGGTTTCTATTCTATTCCATTGGTCTATGTGTCTGTTTTGGTGCCAATACCATGCTGTCTTGATGATGACAGCTTTGTAGTAGAGGCTAAAGTCTGGGATTGTGATGCCTCCTGCTTTGGTCTTCTTCTTCAAAATTCCTTTGGCTATTCGGGGCCTTTTGTGGTTCCATATGAATTTTAGGATGGCTTGTTCTAGTTTCGAGAAGAATGCTGGTGCAATTTTGATTGGGATTGCATTGAATGTGTAGATAGCTTTGGGTAGTATTGACATTTTGACAATATTTATTCTTCCAATCCATGAGCAGGGAATGCCTTTCCATTTCTTTAAATCTTCTTCAATTACCTTCATAAGCTTTCTATAGTTTTCAGCATACAGATCCTTTACATCTTTGGTTAGATTTATTCCTAGGTATTTTATGCTTCATGGTGCAATTGTGAATGGGATCAGTTTTTTTATTTGTCTTTCTGTTGCTTCATTGTTAGTGTATAAGAATGCAACTGATTTCTGTACATTGATTTTGTATCCTGCAACTTTGCTGAATTCCTGTATCAGTTCTAGCAGACTTTTGGTGGAGTCTATCGGATTTTCCATGTATAATATCATGTCATCTGCAAAAAGCGAAAGCTTGATTTCATCTTTGCCAATTTGGATGCCTTTGATTTCCTTTTGTTGTCTGATTGCTGATGCTAGAACTTCCAGCACTATGTTAAACAACAGCGGTGAGAGTGGACATCTCTGTCGTGTTCCTGGTCTCAGGGAAAAAGCTCTCAGTTTTCCCCCGTTGAGGATGATGTTAGCTGTGGGCTTTTCATAAATGGCTTTTATGATCTTTAAGTATGTTCCTTCTATCCCGACTTTCTCAAGGGTTTTTATTAAGAAAGGGTGCTGGATTTTGTCAAAGGCCTTTTCTGCATCGATTGACAGGATCATGTGGTTCTTCTCTTTTTTTTTGTTAATGTGATGTATCACGTTGATTGATTTGCGAATGTGGAACCAGCCCTGCATCCCAGGAATGAATCCCACTTGATCATGGTGAATAATTCTTTTTATATGCCGTTGAATTCGATTTGCTAGTATCTTATTGAGAATTTTTGCATCCATATTCATCAGGGATATTGGCCTGTAGTTCTCTTTTTTGACTGGGTCTCTGTCTGGTTTAGGAATCAAAGTAATACTGGCTTCATAGAATGAGTCTGGAAGTTTTCCTTCCCTTTCTATTTCTTGGAATAGCTTGAGAAGGATAGGTATTATCTCTCCTTTAAACGTCTGGTAGAACTCCCCTGGGAAGTCATCTGGTCCTGGACTCTTATTTGTTGGGAGATTTTTGATAACCGATTCAATTTCTTCGCTGGTTATGGGTCTGTTCAGGCTTTCTATTTCCTCCTGATTGAGTTTTGGAAGAGTGTGGGTGTTCAGGAATTTGTCCATTTCTTCCAGGTTGTCCAATTTGTTGGCATATAATTTTTCATAGTATTCCCTGATAATTGTTTGTATCTCTGAGGGATTGGTTGTAATAATTCCATTTTCATTCATGATTTTATCTATTTGGGTCATCTCCCTTTTCTTTTTGAGAAGCCTGGCTAGAGGTTTTTCAATTTTGTTTACTTTTTCAAAAAACCAACTCTTGGTTTCGTTGATCTGCTCTACAGTTTTTTTAGATTCTATATTGTTTATTTCTGCTCTGATCTTTATTATTTCTCTTCTGCTGCTGGGTTTAGGCTGCCTTTGCTGTTCTGCTTCTAGTTCCTTTAGGTGTGCTGTTAGATTTTGTATTTGGGATTTTTCTTGTTTCTTGAGATAGGCCTGGATTGCAATGTATTTTCCTCTCAGGACTGCCTTCGCTGCGTCCCAAAGCGTTTGGATTGTTGTATTTTCATTTTCGTTTGTTTCCATATATTTTTTAATTTCTTCTCTAATTGCCTGGTTGACCCACTCATTCGTTAATAGGGTGTTCTTTAAGCTCCATGCTTTTGGAGGTTTTCCAGACTTTTTCCTGTGGTTGATTTCAAGCTTCATAGCATTGTGGTCTGAAAGTATGCATGGTATAATTTCAATTCTTGTAAACTTATGAAGGGCTGTTGTGTGACCCAGTATATGATCTATCTTGGAGAATGTCCCATGTGCTCTCGAGAAGAAAGTATATCCTGTTGTTTTGGGATGCAGAGTTCTAAATATATCTGTCAAGTCCATCTGATCCAATGTCTCATTCAGGGTCCTTGTTTCTTTATTGACCGTGTGTCCAGATGATCTAGCCATTTCTGTAAGTGGGGTGTTAAAGTCCCCTGCAATGACCACATTCTTATCGATAAGGTTGCTTATGTTTATGAGTAATTGTTTTATATATTCGGGGGCTCCGGTATTCGGCGCATAGACATTTATAATTGTTAGCTCTTCCTGGTGGATAGACCCTGTAACTATTATATAATGCCCTTCTTCATGTCTTGTTACAGCCTTTAATTTAAAGTCTAGTTTGTCTGATATAAGTATGGCTACTCCAGCTTTCGTTTGGCTTCCAGTAGCATGATAAATAGTTCTCCATCCCCTCACTCTCAATCTAAAGGTGTCCTCAGGTCTAAAATGAGTCTCTTGTAGACAGCAAATAGATGGGTCCTGTTTTTTTATCCATTCTGATACCCTATGTCTTTTGGTTGGCACATTTAATCCATTTACATTCAGTGTTATTATAGAAAGATACGGGTTTAGAGTCATTGTGATGTCTGTATGTTTTATGCTTATAGTGATGTCCCTGGTACTTTGTCTCACAGGGTCCCCCTTAGGATCTCTTGTAGGGCTGGTTTAGTGGTGACAAATTCCTTCAGTTTTTGTTTGTTTGGGAAGACCTTTATCTCTCCTTCTATTCTAAATGACAGACTTGCTGGATAAAGGATTCTCGGCTGCATATTTTTTCTGTCTAGCACCCTGAAAATCTCGTGCCACTTCTTTCTGGCCCTCCAAGTTTCAAAAGAGAGATCAGTCACGAGTCTTATAGGTCTCCCTTTATATGTGAGGGCACGTTTACCCCTTGCTGCCTTCAGAATTTTCTCTTTATCCTTGTATTTTGCCAGTTTCACTATGATATGTCATGCAGAAGATCGATTCAAGTTACGTCTGAAGGGAGTTCTCTGTGCCTCTTGGATTTCAATGCCTTTTTCCTCCCCCAGTTCAGGTAGTTCTCAGCTATGATTTCTTCAAGTACCCCTTCAGCACCTTTCCCTCTCTCTTCGTCCTCTGGGATACCAATTATGCATATATTATTTCTTTTTTTTTTCTTTTTTTTTTTTTTTCAACGTTTATTTATTTTTGGGACAGAGAGAGACAGAGCATGAACGGGGGAGGGGCAGAGAGAGAGGGAGACACAGAATCGGAAACAGGCTCCAGGCTCTGAGCCATCAGCCCAGAGCCCGACGCAGGGCTCGAACTCCCGGACCGCGAGATCGTGACCTGGCTGAAGTCGGACGCTTAACCGACTGCGCCACCCAGGCGCCCCAATATATTATTTCTTTTTAGTGTATCACTTAGTTCTCTAATTTTCCCCTCATACTCCTGGATTTTTTTATCTCTCTTTTTCTCAGCTTCCTCTTTTTCCATAACTTTATCTTCCAGTTCACCTATTCTCTCCTCTCCCTCTTCAATCCGAGCCGTCGTGGTCTCCATTTTGTTTTGCATTTCGTTTAAAGCATTTTTCAGCTCCTCGTGCCTGTTCCTTAGTCCCTTGATCTCTGTAGCAAGAGATTCTCTGCTGTCCTCTATACTGTTTTCAAGCCCAGCAATTAATTTTATGACTATTATTCTAAATTCACTTTCTGTTATATTATTTACATCCTTTTTGATCAGCTCATTAGCTGTTGTTATTTCCTGGGGATTCTTCTAAGGGGAATTCTTCCGCTTGGTCATTTTGGATAGTCCCTGGCGTGGTGAGGACCTGCAGGGCACTTCTCCTGTGCTGTGGTGTATAACTGTAGTTGGTGGGCGGAGCCGCAGTCAGACCTGATGTCTGCCCCCAGCCCACCGCTGGGGCCACAGTCAGACTGGTGTGTGCCTTCTCTTCCCCTCTCCTAGGGGCGGGATTCACTATGGGGTGGTGTGGCCCGTCTGGGCTACTTGCACACTGCCAGGCTTGTGATGCTGGGGATCTGGCCTATTAGCTGGGGTGGGTAGGCAAGGTGCATGGGGGCAGGAGGGGCAGGCTTAGCTCGCTTCTCCTTAGGTGATCCACTTCAGGAGGGGCCCTGTGGCAGCGGGAGGGAGTCAGATCCGCTGCCAGAGGTTTGGCTCCGCAGAAGCGCAGAGTTGGGTGTTTGCGTGGAGGGAGCAAGTTCCCTGGCAGGAACTGGTTCTCTTTGGGATTTGGGTTGGGGGATGGGCGGGGGAGATGGCGCTGGCGAGCGCCTTTGTTCCCCACCAAACTGAGCTCTGTCGTCCGGGGGCTCAGCAGCTCTCCCTCCCTTTGTCCTCCAGCCTTCCCACTTTCCGAGCAGAGCTGTTAACTTATGACCTCCCAGACGCTAAGTCGCGCTTGCTGTCAGAACACAGTCCGTCAGGACCCTCCGCTTTTGCAAGCCAGACTCAGGGGCTCTGCTTGGCCGGTGAGCCGCCCCTCTGCCCCGGCTCCCTCTTGCCAGTCCGTGGAGCGCGCACCGCCTCGCCGCCCTTCCTACCCTCTTCCGTGGGCCTCTCGTCTGCGCTTGGCTCCAGCGACTCCGTTCTGCTAATCCTCTCGTGGTTTTCTGGGTTATTTCAAGTGTATATTATTAAACAAACTCCAACAAAAGACAGAGTTTCCAATTTAAATGAAATAATGTGAATTACAACTATAAAATAATCTGCAATGTTTCACTGGAAGGAAACTAGAAAAAAATTATGTGGTGTGCATATAAGATACATGACACATTTTGCATGAGGATAGTCATTTCTCCATGATTTAAAAAGGAATCTCAACTGTGGTTTCATTAAGAATTTAGATTTAGGGATACAAAGAAGACAAGAGGAAATGAAAATAGAGAATGGCACCTAAATATTTAAGATGTGTTGAGATTCCTAAACATTAGGATGTTTATTCATTGGCAACAAAACCAAACTCTTGACCTTGCCTTTTTCTGTAGCATTTGATGATGCTTTGTTTTGTTTTCCACCTGGTTTCTGCTTGATGTCTCTACTTCTTGTAGCACTCCATTTCTTTCCATGGCTAGTCTCAACATGAGCACTGACAGTGTTGGAATTGCTGGCAGCACTGGAAGCAGTGAGATCACTGTCAATGGCCAAAGTGCTGGGAGCACTTTCAGAGATGGGAGTGCTGGGAACACTTTTAGAGATGGGAGTGCTGGGAGCACTTTCAGAGATGGGAGTGTTAGAAGCATGGCCAGAAATGGAAGGGCTTGGAGTGCTGTCAATAGGTGATGGTTTGGGAGTGCTGTCAGAAGTGGAAGGCGTGGGCCAGTCAGAGTGGCCAAAATGAACAAATCAGGAGACTATAGATGCTGGAGAGGATGTGGAGAAACGGGAACCCTCTTGCACTGTTGGTGGGAATGCAAATTGGTGCAGCCGCTCTGGAAAGCAGTGTGGAGGTTCCTCAGAAAATTAAAAATGGACCTACCCTATGACCCAGCAATAGCACTGCTAGGAATTTATCCAAGGGATACAGGAGCACGGATGCATAGGGCCACTTGTACCCCAGTGTTCATAGCAGCACTCTCAACAATAGCCAAATTATGGAAAGAGCCTAAATGTCCATCAACTGATGAATGGATCAAGAAATGGTGGTTTATATACACAATGGAATATTACGTGGCAATGAGAAAAAATGAAATATGGCCTTTTGTAGCAACGTGGATGGAACTGGAGAGTGTGATGCTAAGTGAAATAAGCCATACAGAGAAAGACAGATACCATATGGTTTCACTCTTATGTGGATCCTGAGAAACTGAACAGGAACCCATGGGGAAGGGGAAGGAAAAAAAAAAAAGAGGTTAGAATGGGAGAGAGCCAAAGCATAAGAGACTGTTAAAAACTGAGAACAAACTGAGGGTTGATGGGGGGTGGGAGGGAGGAGAGGGTGGGTGATGGGTATTGAGGAGGGCACCTTTTGGGATGAGCACTGGGTGTTGTATGGAAACCAATTTGTCAATAAATTTCATAAAAAAAAAAATTAAAAAAAAAAGAAGTGGAAGGCGTGGGGACATAATTAGTGCTGGAAGGGTTTGGAACACTATCAATTGTGGAAGGAAGAGCACTGTCTGTAGTGGGAGTACTAGGCACATGGTCAGTGGAAGAATTGCTAGGAGTATTATCAGCAATGTTAGTGCTTTGAGGGTTGTCAACATTGTAAGTACTGAGAGTATTGTCAGCAGTGTAAATGTTCTGAGCATTGTTTACAGTGTACATACTTGGGCCATTGTCCACAGTGAAAGTGCTTGAAGTGTTGTCTACAGTGTAGGCACTTGATGTATTATCAACAGTGTAGGTTTGTGTAGTATTTTCCACAGTGTAGGTGCTTAAGGTATTGTCAACAGTGTAGGTACTTGGAGCATAGTCCACAGTGTAAGTGCTTGGAGTAGGAGGAATACTAGAGAAATCATTGGTTTTGTTCACAAGCAAAGAGGTGTTGTTAACCATATAGCTATTGTGTACGCCACCTTTACATTCTCCCAGATTTTTCTTCATATGTTCTTCCATTTTAGCAGCCCTTTCATCAAACTGGTTATAATTTGCTCTTCCATGGGAATAAGTTTCTAAAAGAGACAATGGACTACTGTTTAATAATTATAATAATTACCTATCTCAGGGTCTTTTTAATATATTACTCAAACCAGCAAAAAAACACTGATAAGCTATGTTTAGCTTTTCAAATTTTCCCTATTTTCCTGTAATACAGATATTAGGTATGTGTGTGTGTGTGTTTCTATAATGTTTTGATATGTATAGAAAGAAAAACATGAGCTGGGGCGCCTGGGTGGCGCAGTCGGTTAAGCGTCCGACTTCAGCCAGGTCACGATCTCGCGGTCCGGGAGTTTGAGCCCCGCGTCGGGCTCTGGGCTGATGGCTCAGAGCCTGGAGCCTGTTTCCGATTCTGTGTCTCCCTCTCTCTCTGCCCCTCCCCTGTTCATGCTCTGTCTCTCTCTGTCCCAAAAATAAAATAAAAAACGTTGAAAAAAAATTAAAAAAAAAAAAAAACATGAGCAAATACAGATAGTGTTTTCCCAGGGAATGTCTCCACTTCCAAATTTTAAGGTTCTAAGATGATTGTAATGTTGACCCTTCAGTGTCTTTTATATTCCCACTGCATGAAATTAATAATCAAAACATTCTTTTATAAATTTCTGGTATGATTATATTGACCCAATTAGTAAAAATAAATATCATAAATCACGTGTTATATCAAAGTACAAAAAATTTATAGAAAATTATGTTTATCAGCATTTTATCTAAGATAGAAACCAGTACTTATTTTTATTAATCTAATATACATGCATAAATGCAATCATTCCCAAAACTTTCCCAAAGCTGTTAATTTTAACAAACTCAAAATATTTCCTGTTTAAGAAAATTATATACTACCTTGTTGCTCGTGGTATATAAGTGTTGCTGGTGGTGGTAGCGGTGGTGGTGGCAGCGGTGGTGGTGGCAGCTGCTGTGGCATAGGCTCTTGGATGTAAGGTGGTGGAAACTCCCCTTGAGCTGGGGGATGCATAAGTTGAGCACCTTGTGGATATATAGGAGAGGATGGTGTAATGAAGTGTGGTACTTGTTGTATAGGAGCAGGCATGGTTGTGTGATAGTCAATTGTCTGAGGCACAATGATAATTTTGCGAATGCCATTTTCTTCCACCACCTAAGTTGGAAGACAGAACCATATAAACATATTGGAATTAACAAAAGTCGGCATTTTTCTACTGTTAGATTTATATCCTGTGCTCTTAATTTAGAAAACCTAAGGGATCAAAAAGTAATAATGAAGTGAAACTATATCAAGCAGAAGATAATTCTTTCCTGTCTCCACAACCATAGCTTTCAAAAAGGTAATTTATTTTTATTTTTTTTTATTTTTATTTATTTATTTATTTTTTATTTTTTTTTCTTTTTGTCATTGGTTTACTTCATTTAGCATAATATCCTTTTTTTTTAATATATGAAATTTATTGACAAATTGGTTTCCATACAACACCCAGTGCTCATCCCAAAAGGTGCCCTCCTCAATACCCATCACCCACCCTCTCCTCCCTCCCACCCCCCATCAACCCTCAGTTTGTTCTCAGTTTTTAAGAGTCTCTTATGCTTTGGCTCTCTCCCACTCTAACCTCTTTTTTTTTTTCCTTCCCCTCCCCCATGGGTTCCTGTTCAGTTTCTCAGGATCCACATAAGAGTGAAACCATATGGTATCTGTCTTTCTCTGTATGGCTTATTTCACTTAGCATCACACGCTCCAGTTCCATCCACGTTGCCACAAAAGGCCATATTTCATTTTTTCTCATTGCCACGTAGTACTCCATTGTGTATATAAACCACCATTTCTTGATCCATTCATCAGTTGATGGACATTTAGGCTCTTTCCATAATTTGGCTATTGTTGAGAGTGCTGCTATGAACATTGGGGTACAAGTGGCCCTATGCATCAGTGCTCCTGTATCCCTTGGATAAATTCCTAGCAGTGCTATTGCTGGGTCATAGGGTAGGTCCATTTTTAATTTTCTGAGGAACCTCCACACTGCTTTCCAGAGCGGCTGCACCAATTTGCATTCCCACCAACAGTGCAAGAGGGTTCCCGTTTCTCCACATCCTCTCCAGCATCTATAGTCTCCTGATTTGTTCATTTTGGCCACTCTGACTGGCGTGAGGTGATACCTGAGTGTGGTTTTGATTTGTATTTCCCTGATAAGGAGCGACGCTGAACATCTTTTCATGTGCCTGTTGGCCATCCGGATGTCTTCTTTAGAGAAGTGTCTATTCATGTTTTCTGCCCATTTCTTCACTGGGTTGTTTTTCGGGTGTGGAGTTTGGTGAGCTCTTTATAGATTTTGGAGACTAGCCCTTTGTCCGATATGTCATTTGCGAATATCTTTTCCCATTCCGTTGGTTGCCTTTTAGTTTTGTTGGTTGTTTCCTTTGCTGTGCAGAAGCCTTTTATCTTCATGAGGTCCCAGTAGTTCGTTTTTGCTTTTAATTCCCTTGCCTTTGGGGATGTGTCGAGTAAGAGATTGCTACGGCTGAGGTCAGAGAGGTCTTTTCCTGCTTTCTCCTCTAAGGTTTTGATGGTTTGCTGTCTCACATTTAGGTCCTTTATCCATTTTGAGTTTATTTTTGTGAATGGTGTGAGAAAGTGGTCTAGTTTCAACCTTCTGCATGTTGCTGTCCAGTTCTCCCAGCACCATTTGTTAAAGAGGCTGTCTTTTTTCCATTGGATGTTCTTTCCTGCTTTGTCAAAGATGAGTTGGCCATACGTTTGTGGGTCTAGTTCTGGGGTTTCTGTTCTATTCCATTGGTCTATGTGTCTGTTTTTGTGCCAATACCATGCTGTCTTGATGATGACAGCTTTGTAGTAGAGGCTAAAGTCTGGGATTGTGATGCCTCCTGCTTTGGTCTTCTTCTACAAAATTCCTTTGGCTATTCGGGGCCTTTTGTGGTTCCATATGAATTTTAGGATTGCTTGTTCTAGTTTCGAGAAGAATGCTGGTGCAATTTTGATTGGGATTGCATTGAATGTGTAGATAGCTTTGGGTAGTATTGACATTTTGACAATATTTATTTTTCCAATCCATGAGCAGGGAATGCCTTTCCATTTCTTTAAATCTTCTTCAATTACCTTCATAAGCTTTCTATAGTTTTCAGCATACAGATCCTTTACATCTTTGGTTAGATTTAATCCTAGGTATTTTATGCTTCATGGTGCAATTTTGAATGGGATCAGTTTCTTTATTTGTCTTTCTGTTGCTTCATTGTTAGTGTATAAGAATGTAACTGATTTCTGTACATTGATTTTGTATCCTGCAACTTTGCTGAATTCCTGTATCAGTTCTAGCAGACTTTTGGTGGAGTCTATCGGATTTTCCATGTATAATATCACGTCATCTGCAAAAAGCGAAAGCTTGATTTCATCTTTGCCAATTTGGATGCCTTTGATTTCCTTTTGTTGTCTGATTGCTGATGCTAGAACTTCCAGTACTATGTTAAACAGCAGCGGTGATAGTGGGCATCCTTGTCGTGTTCCTGATCTCAGGGAAAAAGCTCTCAGTTTTTCCCCGTTGAGGATGATGTTAGCTGTGGGCTTTTCATAAATGGCTTTTATGATCTTTAAGTATGTTCCTTCTATCCCGACTTTCTCAAGGGTTTTTAGTAAGAAAGGGTGCTGGATTTTGTCGAAGGCCTTTTCTGCATCGATTGACAGGATCATGTGGTTCTTCTCTTTTTTTTTGTTAATGTGATGTATCACGTTGATTGATTTGCGAATGTGGAACCAGCCCTGCATCCCAGGAATGAATCCCACTTGATCATGGTGAATAATTCTTTTTATATGCCGTTGAATTCGATTTGCTAGTATCTTATTGAGAATTTTTGCATCCATATTCATCAGGGATATTGGCCTGTAGTTCTCTTTTTTTACTGGGTCTCTGTCTGGTTTAGGAATCAAACTAATACTGGCTTCATAGAATGAGTCTGGAAGTTTTCCTTCCCTTTCTGTTTCTTGGAAGAGCTTGAGAAGGATAGGTATTATCTCTGCTTTAAACGTCTGGTAGAACTCCCCTGGGAAGCCATCTGGTCCTGGACTCTTATTTGTTGGGAGATTTTTGATAACCGAGTCAATTTCTTCACTGGTTATGGGTCTGTTCAAGCTTTCTATTTCCTCCTGATTGAGTTTTGGAAGAGTGTGGGTGTTCAGGAATTTGTCCCTTTCTTCCAGGTTGTCCAATTTGTTGGCATATAATTTTTCATAGTATTCCCTGATAATTGTTTGTATCTCTGAGGGATTGGTTGTAATAATTCCATTTTCATTCATGATTTTATCTATTTGGGTCATCTCCCTTTTCTTTTTGAGAAGCCTGGCTAGAGGTTTTTCAATTTTGTTTACTTTTTCAAAAAACCAACTCTTGGTTTCGTTGATCTGCTCTACAGGTTTTTTAGATTCTATATTGTTTATTTCTGCTCTGATCTTTATTATTTCTCTTCTGCTGCTGGGTTTAGGCTGCCTTTGCTGTTCTGCTTCTAGTTCCTTTAGGTGTGCTGTTAGATTTTGTATTTGGGATTTTTCTTGTTTCTTGAGATAGGCCTGGATTGCAATGTATTTTCCTCTCAGGACTGCCTTCGCTGCGTCCCAAAGCGTTTGGATTGTTGTATTTTCATTTTCGTTTGTTTCCATATATCTTTTAATTTCTTCTCTAATTGCCTGGTTGACCCACTCATTCGTTAGTAGGGTGTTCTTTAACCTCCATGCTTTTGGAGGTTTTCGAGACTTTTTCCTGTGGTTGATTTCAAGCTTCATAGCATTGTGGTCTGAAAGTATGCATGGTATAATTTCAATTCTTGTAAACTTATGAAGGGCTGTTGTGTGACCCAGTATATGATCTATCTTGGAGAATGTCCCATGTGCACTCGAGAAGAAAGTATATTCTGTTGCTTTGGGATGTAGAGTTCTAAATATATCTGTCAAGTCCATCTGATCCAATGTCTCATTCAGGGTCCTTGTTTCTTTATTGACCGTGTGTCCAGATGATCTAGCCATTTCTGTAAGTGGGGTGTTAAAGTCCCCTGCAATGACCACATTCTTATCGATAAGGTTGCTTATGTTTATGAGTAATTGTTTTATATATTCGGGGGCTCCGGTATTCGGCGCATAGATATTTATAATTGTTAGCTCTTCCTGATGGATAGACCCTGTAACTATTATATAATGTCCTTCTTCATCTCTTGTTACAGCCTTTAATTTAAAGTCTAGTTTGTCTGATATAAGTATGGCTACTCCAGCTTTCGTTTGGCTTCCAGTAGCATGATAAATAGTTCTCCATCCCCTCACTCTCAATCTAAAGGTGTCCTCAGGTCTAAAATGAGTCTCTTGTAGACAGCAAATAGATGGGTCTTGTTTTTTTATCCATTCTGATACCCTATGTCTTTTGGTTGGCGCATTTAATCCATTTACATTCAGTGTTATTATAGAAAGATATGGGTTTAGAGTCATTGTGATGTCTGTATGTTTTATGCTTATAGTGATGTCTCTGGGACTTTGTCTCACAGGGTCCCCCTTAGGATCTCTTGTAGGGCTGGTTTAGTGGTGACAAATTCCTTCAGTTTTTGTTTGTTTGGGAAGACCTTTATCTCTCCTTCTATTCTAAATGACAGACTTGCTGGATACAGGATTCTTGGCTGCATATTTTTTCTGCCTAGCACCCTGAAAATCTCGTGCCACTTCTTTCTGGCCCTCCAAGTTTCAAAAGAGAGATCAGTCACGAGTCTTATAGGTCTCCCTTTATATGTGAGGGCACGTTTACCCCTTGCTGCTTTCAGAATTTTCTCTTTATCCTTGTATTTTGCCAGTTTCACTATGATATGTCGTGCAGAAGATCGATTCAAGTTACGTCTGAAGGGAGTTCTCTGTGCCTCTTGGATTTCAATGCCTTTTTCCTTCCCCAGTTCAGGGAACTTCTCAGCTATGATTTCTTCAAGTACCCCTTCAGCACCAAAAAGGTAATTTTTTGACAATAGATAATATATTGACATGGTTTAAAACCGTAAAGTATAAAAAACTATATATGAATAAATTCCCTCCTAAACCTTATCTGCTCCCCCAATAGATAATGATTGTTCTTAGTTTCTTATGAATCCTTCCAGAATTTGTCTATACAAGCAAGAATACTGATTGTTATTTTCCTCATTTTTATGGCATAAAAGGTAGCATAATTTGCACTATTACCATCTGTACATTGCTTTTTACACTTAGCAATATATCCTAAAGATCTTTCTATATCTGTACATAGAACTTCTCCACGTTTTTGCACAGCTGCATAGTACTCCATTATATGGATGTCCTCCATTATACACAGTTCTCCGTTAACAAGCGCGAGTTGTTTCCAACCTTCTGAGATTATAAAGAATATTGTAATGAATAGTCTTGTACACTCATTATTCCACATTTGTAAAAAAATCTGTAGGATAAATTCCTCAAAATGGAATTGCTAGGTGAAAAAGTATATGCATTTGTATTTTTGTTAGGTATTGTTGAAATAGATAATTCCATTTAGAATCAAACCATATTGACTTAAGCATGTTTTTGATTTCCACAGTTGTGCAATAGAAACAGACACATTCTCAATTATAAACTTCTGAGGCCATGGAATATCTTGTTAATATCTATGGAAGCCAAATATCCTTTTCTATTTAAGTGCTTAGTAAATATTTGAGGAATTTACAGAAAGTGTCCTTTGTTGTCTAGCATCTGTGAATGAAATACTACTAAACTGAAAATACTAATTTTAGGGACTAAAGCCTACATACTATCAGAAGCCATTACTGCAGCAATTGTAATAGATAATTAAGATTGGTTAAGGTACTCAGAAACAAAAAGCAATAGAGGATTAATAAATGTGAAGAGATATAAATTCGTTAGATGAATAAGGAATTATTTACAAGACAATCTAAGGGAGATTTGGTTAAGCATCACTGAAATTGCTTTTTAGCAATGATGATAACAATAAAATGAACAACTAAATAGTATTCCAGAAGTTCTCTTATCATATAGTGACACAAAAATAACTGTTGAATGATGCCTTAGTGCTAAATATTAAATCAAAACATACTAGTATACCTGAGACATGTAACCAGGAGGAAGATATATTGGTGGCAAAGTGCCACTTGGTGACATTAGAGGTACATCAGCGGGTCCTAAAAGAGAATTATTATTAATAAACTCTTTAATAACTTTAAACAAAGTCTATTTAACTTTTCACAGTGAAAACTAGCTGCAAACTTTAACAACAGCCAGCCATTTTGAAAGTGCAAGTTGTTTACTTGTAAAGGAGACTAGGTATGAATGTAGATGAATCAATGCAAATTCATCCAAATGATGGAAAATAAAGCACATAATGTGGATTGGGTAAAATTTATATTATAAAAATGTTGGCAAATTTTACTGCTAATAAAAATGAACTATCAGCTTTCCAGTATAATTGTACTTTTACTTATGTATATATTGAGTAATAGTTTTACTCTGAACCATAAAATATATTTCATATAGTGATGTTACATTATAAAATTTAAATTTTAAGCTTTTCAGTGATAATAGTAAAGTGAAATAGTTTTTAGAAAACAGAGTAATATAGAGAAGCACCCAATACTACTCATGTGATACCCTACTTCTATACTAGGTATTCTTACCGTCTTATACATACAATTGCATAGGAACTAAAAATCAGACATAGAATGGAAACTTTCATGAGTCATCATTCTTTTATTTGAAATTATAATTAATGTTTAGTTTAAATAATATATGTGGCTTTCAAGTCATAGAATGGCAATTTATTTTTAATAATGGGGAAAATAATAAACATTAGTTTGCAATAAACTTTATATAGCAGCCATGTGGAATCCATTGCTAAATGAGAATGTTTAAAAAATTTTTGGGACATAACTCTAAAGCACTTCAGGATACAAAATAATGGCATAAGAACAGAAACAGTCATCACAATTTGAAATAATACTAAATCTTATAGTACATAAATATTAATTTCATATTGCTGTGGAATCAATTCTATATGTATATTTATACATATATAGCAAATTAATATGCATATATAAATAATTTACCCCCTTGTTGTATATTATTATATTTTGAATATCTAGTATAGTGCTGGAACATGATAGGCACTAAAGAAATATTTGAATGTATGAATGAATCAGCTCTCCGAAGGCCTCATAATAACCTCCAATAAGAGCATAGTCTAAAACTATCGGTGGCCATCAATATATTCCAAATGTGAAATTTTTCAAATGGAATTCTTGATTTAATCTTCAATTTAAAAAAGTATCTTACATGAAGATTTCTAGTAAGACTAGCTCTGTTTGTTCTATTGATACTATGCTCCTGTGAGGACTATATAAATTTAAGAGCATTCCAGGGTCCCTGGGTGGCTCAGTTGGTTAAGCATCCGACTTCGGCTCAGGTCATGATCTCATGGTCTATGAGTTCGAGCCCTGCGTCGAGGTCTGTGCTGACAGCTTAGAGCCTGGAGCCTGCTTCAGATTCTGTGTCCCCCTCTGTCTGCACCTCCCCTGCTCGCACTCTGCCTCTATCTCTCAAAAATAAATACACATTAAATTTAAGAGCATTCCATCTGGCTCCAACAGGAAAGGATACTAATTACTAGTAATCTATTTGCTTTCAAGTAACACAAACCTGATTATACTTTTACTGACCTTGGATATTCTGAATATTCCCATCATCAGACTTGAGGGTGAGGGTCTCCCCAGGGTTAACTTGCACCAATATAATCTAGAAATAAACCATTCTTTGATGACATACTTTTCTGTTAATCTATGAAAAATCATTATTGTAATTCTTAAAAGTTTTTATTTAAATTGCAGTTAGTTAACATAAAGTGTAATATTAGTTTTAGCTGTACAATTTAGTTATTCAACACTTGTATACAACACCTAGTGCTAATCACAAGAGTGTACTCCTTAATCCTCATCACCTATTTAACCCATCTCCCCAGGACCCTCCCCTGTGCTAATCACTAGTTGGTTCTCTACAGTTAAGAGTCTATTTCTTGGTTTCTCTCTCTCTTTTTCTTTGCTCATTTGTTTTGTTTCTTGAATTCCACATATGAGTGAAATAATATGGTATTTGTCTTTCTCTAATTGACTTATTTCACCTTAGCATAATGCTCTCTACCTCTGTCCATGTCATTGCAAATGGAAAAACTTCATTATTTTTTATAGCTGAATAATATTCCATTGTATAGATATACCACACCTTATTTATCCATTCATCAGTCAGTGGACATTTGGACTGTTTCCATGATTTGGGTATTGTAGATAATGCTGCTATAAACATCGGAATGCACATATATCTTCAAATTTGTATTTTTATATCCTTTGGATAAATACCTAGCAATGTAATTCGTGGATCATAATGTAGTTCTTTTTTTTTTTTTTTTTTTAATTTTTTGAGGAACAAGACAGGGATATCCATTCTCACCATTCTTTTTTAACCCTAGCTTTGGAAATCCTAGCCACAGCAATAAGACAACAGAAAGAAATAAAAGGCATCCAAATCAGCAAAGAAGAATTCAAACATTTACTATTTGTAGATGACATGGTATTCATTATATTCATCTATGTAGATGACATGGTTTTCTATGTAGAAACCCCCCCAAAAATCCATCAAAAAATTCCTAGAACTCATACATAAATTTAGTAAAGTCACACAATGCAAAATAAAATCAAAATACAGAAATCGGTTGCATTTCTATACACCAGTAATGAAGCAACAGAAAGAGAAATCAAGGAATCAATCACATTACAATTGCACAAAAAAACCGTAAGATACCTAGGAATAAGCCTAACCAAAGAGGTAAATGACTTGTGGTCTGAACTCTATAAAACACTGATGAAAGAAACTGAAGATGGCACAAAGAAATGGAAAAACATTCCATGTTCATGGATTGGAAGAACAAATTTGTGTAAATGGCTATACTACCCAAAGCAATCTACACATTTAATTCAATCCCTATCAAAATACCAACAGCATTTTTCACAGAGCTAGAACAAACAATCCTAAATTTTTATGAAACCAGAAAAGACCCTGAGAAGCCAAAGCAACATTGAAAAAGAAAAGCAAAGCTGGAGGCATCACTATTCCAGACTTCAAGGTCTATTACAAAACTAGTGATCAGGACAGTATGGTACTGGCACAAAAACAGTCACATAGATCAATAGAACAGAATAGAAAGCCCAGAAAGAAACCTACATCTATATTGTAAATTAATCCTTGGCGAAGCAGGAAAGAATATCCAATGCAAAAATGGCTCTTCAACAAATGGTGTTGGGAAAACTGGACAGCAACGTGAAAAAGAATGAAACTGGACCACTTTCTTACACTGTACACACACATAAATTCAAAATGGATGAAAGACCTAAATGTGATGAAGCCATCAAAATCCTAGAGGAGAATATGGACAGCAACCTCTTTGACATTAGCCACACAGCAACTTACTTGATATATTTCCTGAGGCAAGGGAAACAAAAGCAAAAATAAACTATTGGGGCCTCATGAAGATAAAAAGCTTCTGTACAGCAAAGGAAACAATCAACAGAACTAAAAGACAACCTATGGAATGGCAGAAGATATTTGCAAATGACGTATCTGATCAAGGGTTAGTATCCAAAATGTATAAAGAACTTATAAAACTCAACACTCAAAAAACAAATAATTTAGTTAAAAATTGGCAGGAAAAGACATATCATATGTTTTCACTCATATGTGGATCTTGAGAAACTTAACAGAAGACCATGGGGGAAGGGAAGGGGAAAAAATAGTTACAAACAGAGAGGGAGGGAGGCAAACCATAAAGAGACTCTTAAATACAGAGAACAAACTGAGGGTTCATGGGGGTGGGGAGAGGGGAAAGCAGGTGATGGGCACTGGGGAAGGCACTTGTTAGAATGAGCACTGGGTGTTGTATGTAAGCCAGTTTGACAAGAAATTATATTTAAAAAATGGGCAGGAGACATGAATAGACATTTTCCCAAAGAAGACATCTAGATTGCCAACAGACACATGAAGAGATGCTCAACATCATTCATCATCAGGGAAATACAAATCAAAACTGCAATGAGTTATCACCTCACACCTGTTAGAATGGCTAAAATTAACAACACACACAAAAAACAGGTGTTGGTGAGGATATGGAGAAAGTGAAACTCTCTTCCACTGTTGGTGGGAATGCAAACTGGTGCAGCCACTCTGGAAAACAGTATGGAGGTTCATTATTTTCATTTTGAGAAATATTCAGATTCACTAATTATTGAAGTTTTGAAATGCTCAAGAAGAAGAGTACAATTGGATCAATGGGGACTTAGGAGAAATTCAATATCCCTAAGTAATGGGTCCTTTCCAACCCAAATGAAACTTAATAAAGTCATAGAAAACAGGTGCATTGACATGGAAAGACCAACACCCACTCTCCAGTAAAAAACCCTACAAAAAAAGAAAAACAGAAAACAAAATTTGTCTGATGGTAAAATTCAGACATACTTGTTGTATCCAGTATTGTGGACAAGAAGGCCATCTTGTATATCTCTTGGGATGAGTCATCATTTGTGAATAATTTGTAGTATACTGTGTTCCAACAGTGGTGTCCAGATGATAATTCTCCATCTAGTAAAAAAGGACTTTTAATTTCAATATGGTCATTTTTATCTCAGTTCCTTTTGATATGGTGATGTCAAGCCAATGTATAAGCCAGAAGTACAATATTTACTTTTTTGAATTCCAAAGAAAAGTTAAGTGATATTTTCACATTGTGTATGTAGATAAGACTTTTCTTGAATAGATTTTAAAAATTATTTATATTTTATTTTAGAGGGAGAGAGAGAGAGAGTCCCAAGCAGGCGCCACACCCAGGGAGGAGCCCAGTGCAGGGTTTGATCCCACGACCTCAGGATTGTGACATGAGCTGAAATCAAGAGTCAGAAGCTCAACTGACTCAGCCACCCACGTGCCCCTTGAATAGGTTACTTTAAATGAATAAATGTTAGGGGCCCCTGGGTGGCTTAGTGGGTTAAGTGTCTGACTTCAGCTCATGATATTGCAGTTCATGGTTCTGAGCCCTATGTCGGGCTCTGTGTTGACAGCTCAGAGCCTGGAGCCTGCTTCGGATTCTTGTCTCCTCCTCTCTCTGCCCCTCTCCCACTCACGCCCTGTCTCTGTCTCTCTCTTTAAAAAATAAACATTAAAAAAATTTAAGTGAATAAATGTCAAATGTAAACCATACTCTTTCTTTCTTGAAACCAGTCCTGTAGGTAGAAGTCATCGCAGCTCAAAATGTTACTTTTAAATATTAGAAAGTTGAACTCACAGCTGTGAATGAGTATGAAAAAAGTTTATCCCAATCAAAATTGCACCAGCATTCTTCTCGAAACTAGAACAAGCAATCCTAAAATTCATATGGAACCACAAAAGGCCCCGAATAGCCAAAGGAATTTTGAAGAAGAAGACCAAAGCAGGAGGCATCACAATCCCAGACTTTAGCCTCTACTACAAAGCTGTCATCATCAAGACAGCATGGTATTGGCACAAAAACAGACACATAGACCAATGGAATAGAATAGAAACCCCAGAACTAGACCCACAAACGTATGGCCAACTCATCTTTGACAAAGCAGGAAAGAATATCCAATGGAAAAAAGACAGCCTCTTTAACAAATGGTGCTGGGAGAACTGGACAGCAACATGCAGAAGGTTGAAACTAGACCCTTTTTCTCACACCATTCACAAAAATAAACTCAAAATGGATAAAGGACCTAAATGTGAGACAGGAAACCATCAAAACCTTAGAGGAGAAAGCAGGAAAAGACCTCTCTGACCTCAGCCGTAGCAATCTCTTACTCGACACATCCCCAAAGGCAAGGGAATTAAAAGCAAAAGTGAATTACTGGGACCTTATGAAGATAAAAAGCTTCTGCACAGCAAAGGAAACAACCAACAAAACTAAAAGGCAACCAACGGAATGGGAAAAGATATTCGCAAATGACATATCGGACAAAGGGCTAGTCTCCAAAATCTATAAAGAGCTCACCAAACTCCACACCCGAAAAACAAACAACCCAGTGAAGAAATGGGCAGAAAACATGAATAGACACTTCTCTAAAGAAGACATCCGGATGGCCAACAGGCACATGAAAAGATGTTCAGCGTCGCTCCTTATCAGGGAAATACAAATCAAAACCACACTCAGGTATCACCTCACGCCAGTCAGAGTGGCCAAAATGAACAAACCAGGAGACTATAGATGCTGGAGAGGATGTGGAGAAACGGGAACTCTCTTGCACTGTTGGTGGGAATGCAAATTGGTGCAGCCGCTCTGGAAAGCAGTGTGGAGGTTCCTCAGAAAATTAAAAATAGACCTACCCTATGACCCAGCAATAGCACTGCTAGGAATTTATCCAAGGGATACAGGAGCACTGATGCATAGGGCCACTTGTACCCCAATGTTCATAGCAGCACTCTCAACAATAGCCAAATTATGGAAAGAGCCTAAATGTCCATCAACTGATGAATGGATAAAGAAATTGTGGTTTATATACACAATGGAATATTACGTGGCAATGAGAAAAAATGAAATATGGCCTTTTGTGGCAACGTGGATGGAACTGGAGTGTGTGATGCTAAGTGAAATAAGCCATACAGAGAAAGACAGATACGATATGGTTTCACTCTTATGTGGATCCTGAGAAACTGAACAGGAACCCATGGGGGAGGGGAAGGAAAAAAAAAAAAAAGAGGTTAGAATGGGAGAGAGCCAAAGCACAAGAGACTTAAAAACTGAGAACAAACTGAGGGTTGATGGGGGGTGGGAGGGAGGAGAGGGTGGGTGATGGGTATTGAGGAGGGCACCTTTTGGGATGAGCACTGGGTGTTGTATGGAAACCAATTTGTCAATAAATTTCATTAAAAAAAAAGTTTAGTCTGCTTTAGAGTCATGTTTTTAAATTTCTTAAAATATTTATTCATTTTGAGAGAGAGACACACACAGACCATGGGTGGGGGGAGTGGCAGAGAGAGAGGAAGACACAGAAACCAAAGCAGGCTCCAGGTTCTGAGCTGTCAGTACAGAGCCCGATGTGGGGCTCGAACTTGTGAACCGCGATATCATGACCTGAGCTGAAGTTGGATGCTTAACCGACTGAGCCACCCAGGTGCCCTAGAGTCATATTTTTAAACTATTCTTCAGAAGATACTGTCTGTGGATAGTATAAACTTTCAACACCAGGAGTTTTGAGCTGATCAAGGGAGACTGAAAAAACAGCTAAAGCAACCTAAAAAGAGGTTATATGTGGCCTAAGGTAATGTTAAATGTCTCTAAAAGGATTTTAAAAGGCCTACAAGTAAGATTAATCAATGTTGGTGAAAAGACTGGAAACTTGTGAACTAAATGACCAAACATAAAAATGACACACTTTTTCTAAATAAAAGCCAATACTGGATTCAAGAAAAAATTGTCCAGTTATAATGAAAAATTAAGCAAAACTATCCTTACCTGTTGCATGGAGTCCCCATTGAT
This sequence comes from Prionailurus bengalensis, assembly GCF_016509475.1. Lineage (NCBI taxonomy): Eukaryota > Metazoa > Chordata > Mammalia > Carnivora > Felidae > Prionailurus > Prionailurus bengalensis. The sequence goes on along the minus strand of NC_057361.1, from coordinate 64,184,018 downwards.
AACTGGAACTATAGGAGGTATTTCAGTAAGAGTAGGTGCAAGTCCATGTTCAGCCATGTCTAAAAAGATTGACTTTTACAGTAAGTGATGTTTCTAAAAGTGAAAGATTAAACAAATTAAGTCAAAGTAGTGATTTTAAATGACAAAACCTGATGAAATAGTCCTTAGCAAAGCCATTTTAGATAACTTTTCTCTCCGAAAATGTTTACTTAACTGATATTGTTTTATGGAAACATTTCAAAATAATCATTGATTTTCACAAATAAAAATATATGAAATATAGAGTGCAGAGATTTGTTCACTCCTCACTCATGAAAACAAGTGAAGATAGCTCTATTTCACAGTGTGAAGAATGGTTTAGTTAAGTCATTCGTCATTTGACTCAGATCAAGTTCGGTTAATTTCCAATCTATGATGTTAACGGTCAAATAAGACTTTATATGGATTAGAAGGCTGTAAGAATTAACTAGATCCTATTAAAAAGGATAGGAACATAGCTTTTACCTTAACTTAGATACTAAAACCAAATATCTTAAGCATAATGCAAAGCTTCAAACCCAAACCTTTAAACTTAAAATAATTTCCAGATTCAAATACTTCATGTGTAGATGGCTACAAGTGATAAAATATGGTAGATTAGTCCAGATTCTTGATTCCATAAACACTTGGACAAAAATCAGAAAGAAAAATATGATTCTTTTGAAGGTGGAGAAAGAGGCTACTCAAGAGAGAACCTCTTGGAGCTAGGCAAGTCTTCCAAATGAAGTGTACTGTTGTGTTTCACAAATCCTTGGTAACACTGATTTAAAAGAATGTTCACTATGTCATAATTCTAGTCACTACTTACATCATTTCCTTATCAAGTTTTTTATACAGTATTAGGATACTTTTTGCTTGGAAATACAACTTTTTATAAATGAGAGACTCTTATTTTTTTTTTGAAAGGAAAAGTATTGGGATTCATAAAGAAGCAGGGGGCATATCCAGCAGGAAAATGTGTATGTCCTTCTAGGATATAGATATAGGGACTAGCTATGGACTTAATGTTCTTTTTAGATTACTCAACAGTGGAAAGCACTTTAGGCTAACTTAAATCTCTCTTGTATTACCACAAAATTTGTTTCACTTATGGCAAAAGTCACTGTTCTCCAGCTCATTCTAATGACTTGATTGATCAAGATTTGAAACAACTTACAATGACATTTTTAAAATAGAGACTATGGCAACAAACTCTTTGCATGTGTATGTGTATATATACCCTCCCATCCCTTAACCTACTCATTTTCATCAGAATTTCCAATAATTGGTGCACATGATATGTCATATTAATAGAGTTTGCTGCTTCATCTCTTTATCTTTTCTATAGTTGGGCACCAAAAGATCTAGAATTAATTTAATCATTGATTCAATCTTGGGTGACATCCATACATCAACAGATTCAAAATGGACAGTCTGAGGTAGATAACTATACCTGAGTAAAAATTGAGAAGGGAGTTTTAATTGTTTTGAAACTAAAATTAGTTGGTATATTCCTTAACATATAAATGTTTTAAAAATTCCTATTAACAAGTTAACATTATATGTAATTGTGTCCAATTTAGAGAAATTGTTTTTAGTATTTAAGTTTTACAGGTTAAATGATGTTGGTTTAAAAATTTTTTTAAGTATATTATTTATTGTCAGAGAGATCAAGCTAGTGGGTGAGTGGCAGAGAAAGCGGGAGAAAGAAAATCCCAAGCAGGCTCTGCCCTGACAGTGTGGAGTCTGTTGTTGAACTGTGAGATCATGACCTGAGTTGAAACAAAGAGTCAGATGCTTAACCAACTGAGCCACCCAGGCACCCCAAATGATGTTTATTATATGAGGAATCAAATTTTGTTTTAACACTTGGATAACATTTTATTCCATCCCTTTATGTTTTCATTACTCTATCATTTTAAGGGTTAAATGATAAATTCATGTTTAGATCTTTAATTTCTACCAATGTTACAAAAAATTATTTTATAAGAACAATAAAAATTTAAGGTAACAATGATATCACAATTAGTTTTTCATGAGGATACATTTATCCTTTTTAGTATATATAATATATTGAATAATCAAAATTCAGAACTATAGAACTTTGTCATTTTTATAGACATATCAGTATTATTAAAGAAAAAGTTGGGAGTTAAGATGGCAGAGTAGTAAGGAGACCCTAGGCCTGTCTCATCCCTCAAACAAATTAGATCAACATGAAACCATTTTGAACACCTAGGAAATCAATCTGAGGATTAACAGAACAATCTGTATAATTTGAGGGAGAGAATGTAGCAGGTACGTTGTGTGGACAGGTGAATTGGGGAAGAGAAGAGCTGTGACTCCACAGAGGGAAGGGAACCCTTTTCATGGAGAGGAGAAAGAGAGAGCAGGAGAGAGAGCAACATATTGGGTTTGCACAAGAAAGCACCCTGAAAGCAAGTAGAGATAAAATGAAAACACATGCAGGGGACTACACAAGAAAACTGTTCCCAAAAGACAGGGCTTCAATACTGTCAGTTTTTTTATAAACACTGGAGCACAGAGTCTGAAGTTTCAGAGATCAGTGCCTGGTGGTGTTCTGATGAGGATGCAGGGCAGAATCCTGGGAGCGAAGAGTGTGGTCTGAGGATTCCCTAGGTCACATTTGGAGAAGCGGTTCCCCTGCGTGGAATGCATTTGGTAGAGGTGATATGGCCTCTCCATGGGCAAAAGACCCAGCAGGTAACATCAGGCTGCCCCATTCACCTGAATAGGAACAAGGACAGAGGCTGAGGGCAGAAAACACTGGCACCAGCTGTGTGTTGTGATTTACCATCAACTCTGAGCTGCTGTCACTGCACGGTTGCACAACCATTTCCTGTGACAAGCCAGCATCAACCACAGTGCTGTGAGTCTGCCTCATCCCCAACGAGAGGATCACTGAGTATCTAAACCTCAGAAGTCTCTGAAGGGTGGGGTTTTGAAACACTGCTGCACCTGAGATAAAACTCTAGAGGGAGGCGCTGCCTGGTAGGTGGACAGCTCTGAGCTAATGGAAGCGGGAGACACAGGAGGGTTGACTGATGCTGTGTGAGTGTGAGAACATCCGGCTCTGGAGAATAGAGAGCAGGGCAAGGCCATTTTCACCATTAGCCCAACAAGGATTGACCCCAGTGATCTAAACAATGCCACCAAGTGTAGCTGTTACAACAAGTCCTGCTCTCTGCACCCTAAAGGCACATCTCCACTAGGGTAAATTGGAAAAACAGAGAAGCAAGCTCTTACCCAGAAGACCAGCACAAATCCCTTCTATGTGCTTAGTCTACTATACATAGTGCTACAATGTTTCGGCTCTAGGAAAAACTGGATCTAGGTTCATATGGGTTTTTTTCTTTGTTCATTTGTTCATTTTGTTGTTGCTTCTGTTTTTGTTTATGTTGTTGTCATTGTTGTTTTCGTTTGTTTCTTGGATACAGAAAGATCAAAATTTTTAATTTAATTATTTTATGATATTTTAATTTTTAATTTTTTTAATTTTTAGTTTTTTTCTCCTTTTCTCTTTCTCTTTTTTTCTATCAAGTTTCATTTAGCAAGTAAACCAAAACACATGTAGGATCTAGATTCCTTTATTTGATTTAAAAAATTGCTATTATTATTTTTTATTTAAATCCAAGTTGGTTAACATATAGTGTAATGGTTTCAGGGATAGAATTTAGTGATTCACCACTTACGTATAACACCCAGTGCTCTTCCCAACAAGTGACCTCCTTAATGCCCATCACTATTTAGCTCATCCCCTGACCAAACACCCTGCCAGCAACCCTCAGTTTATTTTCTGTATTTAGAGTGTTTTATGGTTTCTATATCTCTCTCTGGTTTTATCTTATTTTTGCTTCTCTTCCCACATGTTCACCTGTTTTGTTTCTTAAATTCCACATATGAGTTAAATAATATGATATTTGTCTTTCTCTGGCTTATTTTGCTTACCATAATAAACTCTAGTTCCATCCAAGTTGTTGCAAATGTCAACATTTCATTCTTTTTGATTGCCAAGTAATATTCTATTATATATATATATATATATATTATATATATAATATATATATATAATCTTCTTTATCCATTCATCAGTTGGACACTTGGGTTCTTTCCATACTTTGGCTATTGTTGATAGTGCTGCTACAAACATTGGGGTGGATGTGCCCCTTTGAATCAGCATATTTGTATCTGTGGATAAGTACCTTGTAGTGAAATTTCTGGGTCATAGGGTAGTTGTATTTTTAATTTTTTAAGGAACCTCAACACTGTATTCCAGAGTGGCTGCACAAGTTTGCATTCCCAGCAGCACTGCAAAAGTGTACCTCTTTTTCCACATCCTTACCAACATCTGCCATTGCCTGAGTTGTTAATTTTAGCTATTCTGAAAGGTGTGAGGTGGTATCTCATTGGGGTTTTGATTTGTATTTCCCTTATTATGCGTGATGTTGAGCATATTTCCATGTGTTTATTAGCCATCTGGATGTCTTCTTTAGAAAAGTGTCTACCAGGAGGAGCCAAGATGGCGGAACAGCATGGAAGCTTTTTGTATATCTCGCATCTGTGAAATGTCGCAACCGGTGCGACAAACACCAAGGTCAGGGTCCTGAGGGTAGGGGAATGCAAGAAAAAAAGAGAAGAGAGAAATTTTGGGAACAGGAGGGTCCCCTGGGCTGATGGCCCAAGTGACAGCTTTATTGTTGCTGTACACAATCTTTTATAATATAAGACTCTTATGGATCAGGTCATTCTAAGAATAAACAGGTTTCACATGATCACTGCCAGCCAAAACATTTAGTTCTGTATACCTTGTGAACTTTCTGAACGGGTCACAAGACCTTGTTGATAGATTGCTAGCAAAACACAGTTCCCATGTTTGTTTCTATCTGACTCGGGGTAGAAAAAGGGAGGTAGCATTACTGCCAACACCTGCAGACCACAGGCTTCAGGAATTAACTTTCTCAGCCTTGACAAGGCTTTTGTATGCCCTTGAAAGTGGGGGAATGGGAGGGGGAACCACCGGGTTGGCTTGAGTCAACAGGGAACATTGCTCGACCCGGTCTCAGCCTGGCACCGGGGCCCGGCCCCCCACATGTCCCCCTAGTGTTTGTAATTGCAACATGTGCATCCTGGCCTGGTATGTGGTAAAGGCAGTAAGACCCCATCTCTAGAAACAACACA